>NC_066848.1:5330574-5640283 GCF_001640805.2 Lates calcarifer
AAAATGTCATAGTATAGTACGGGGTCAAAAATGGTCAAAAAATGTCACAGTATAGTATGGTGTCAAAAATGGTCAAAAAATGTCACAGTATAGTAAGGCATGAAAAATAGTCAAAAAATGTCATAGTATAGTATGGTGTCAAAAATGGTCAAAAAATGTCATAGTATAGTAAGGCATGAAAAATAGTCAAAAAATGTCATAGTATAGTAAGGCATGAAAAATAGTCAAAAAATGTCATAGTATAGTAAGGCATGAAAAATTGTCAAAAAATGTCAGTATAGTATGGGGTCAAAAATGGTCAAAAAATGTCACAGTATAGTATGGTGTCAAAAATGGTCAAAAAATGTCACAGTATAGTAAGGCATGAAAAATAGTCAAAAAATGTCAGTATAGTATGGGGTCAAAAATGGTCAAAAAAATGTCATAGTATAATAAAGGGTCAAAAATAGTCAAAAAATGTCATAGTATAGTACGGGGTCAAAAATGGTCAAAAAATGTCATTGTATAGTAAGGCGTCAAAAAATGTAGTATATTAAAAGGTCAAAAACCACCAAAAAATGTCATAGTATAGTGTGGTGTCAAAATGGTCAAAAAAATGTCATAGTATAGTAAAGGGTCAAAAAACACCAAAAAATGTCTCAGTATAGTACGGGGTCAAAAATGGTCAAAAAATGTCACAGTATAGTATGGTGTCAAAAATGGTCAAAAAATGTCATAGTATAGTAAGGCATGAAAAATAGTCAAAAAATGTCATAGTATAGTGTGGGGTCAAAAATGGTCAAAAAATGTCACAGTATAGTATGGTGTCAAAAATGGTCAAAAAATGTCAGTATAGTATGGGGTCAAAAAATGTCATAGTATAGTACGGGGTCAAAAATTGTCAAAAAATGTCAAAATAGTGTGGGGTCAAAAATGGTCAAAAAATGTCATAGTACAGTAAGGTGTCAAAAAATGTCATTGTATAGTAAGGCGTCAAAAAATGTAGTATATTAAAAGGTCAAAAACCACCAAAAAATGTCTTAGTATAGTTATGCTAAAAACTAAAGGCTGTCAACCAGACCCTAACCTCTGGCTACAAGTGGCTAACAATATTCACTTTCATACAATATTAAACAGACTGGCAAAATAGTCAGTGTTCAGAAGTATTTATTTGAGTAAGAGTTAGATAATCCTTTATTAGTCTCACAGCGGGGAAAATTCAGTGTTGCAGCAGCAAAATTTGAAAAGGGCATGATACTAAACAACATAATATATAACAATATGAATAGTATAAACAGAACTTTGTACACAGTAATAGATAGGGTTTGAGTACTGATAATGTACATTTGGAAAGGCAAAATATCAAAATGAAATGACAAACACAAAATCAAACGTAACCCACAAATACTGTGTAGAGGTGCGAGCGTGTGATTATGTGTGTCTGTGGAAAACAGAAGTAAGATTACTGCTTTAAGATTGTTCCTTTGTCATAAGATGAATGTCATAGAACAGCAAGGCATCAAAAATGGTTAAAGAATTGTCTTAGTAAGCCATAGAAATGTCATAGTATAGTAAGGCTTCAAAAAACATCCAAAATTATGTGATACTGAATGAGTTGTAAAAAGTTTAGTTTAAATCACTGTGATTAGGTATCAACAATGAATAAGGTCAGTTTAGGAAAGATAAAATAGATTTACTGATAAGTTTCTGTGATTAACACGTGTTCTTGTCTCTGCAGGAGGAGAAGACGACAGCAGCTGAAGACCTGAAGTGGATGAAACAAACAAAAGTCAAGTGTTAGAAAGCTGTTAATTAGATAAAGACCTCCACCATCTAACTGCTGTAAACAGTGCTGGTTTCCTGTTGGAAAAAAAACATTTTGTTTTTCTCTACCATCTATAATGCAGTTCAATTCAATTCAATTTTATTTATATAGCGCCATATCACAACAAAAGTCATCTCAAGGTACTTTTCATATAGAGCAGGTCTAGACCATACTCTTTAAAATAGGTATTTAGAGAGAGAGACCCAACAAATCCCACCATGAGCAAGCACTAGGTGACAGTGGCAAGGAAAAACTTCCTTTTAAGAGGCAGAAACCTCGAGCAGTCATGGGGATATTTTCCAAAGACCAACATGTCTTTATTAACCACATGTGAGAACATTCACTGTTTATGATACAGTTAATTAATTAATAATAGTACCACAAGCAGTTAAATGATCACAAAGATGCTTAGTAGACATGGTCGAATGTGCTCTTAACTACATTAACCCTAACCAACTAACAAATGTTTGCTTGTGGTCAAATGTCTGTCATAAAATCATTAAAAGTGTCTTCCTAAACTTTTGCATTGCATTTCTCTATTTTGAAACCAATGTTATACATATAATTTTATTGCATTTTATTATAAGTTTGTTTAAGTATGTTTTACTTTTTACAGGTTTCATCCTTAATTCGTAGAATTCTTTTTAAAGGCTGAATGTTTTTTTTTTAGTTTTTTTAATGGCTAATCCTTATTTTTTAGATATATTTTCCTTTAAGGTTTGAAGTGTATTTTTAAATTATTCTATACTTAGTTTTTAGACATTTTTTGAAGGTTTCTATATGAACTGTCAACTAATCACAGGAGGAATCATGTATATTACTGTCAACTGCATAATAAACACTTTCACCTAAGTACATTTTTGAGCAGGGTTTTAACTTGTGGTATTTTTAATTATACTTCAGTCCACAGGCAGAAAATTAACTGACAGTGATTTAGTTTTTAAAAATCATTAACTAGTACTACATACACATACCTGTTTGGTTTGTGAGGTGAGAGCTGGTGTTTCTGATCAGGCTGCAGCAGTTTTTAGACATTTTGTGAAGGTTTTACAATTAATGTTTAAATGATTTCTATTTATTAAAAGGGTTTCTATTCTATACTAAGATTTTATATGGTTTGTTTCATTTCTATGTATTTTGTTTAGACTGTATTAGACTTATTTTTTTACACTAAAAGTACTAATTAAAACTAATAATAATAACTGGTTACAGCAGCTTTAATTTGTTGCTATTTGTTCCAGACAAGAGATTTAAAGAGTCAGACTGAAAAGAATAAACTTAACACTGACCTTCTGGAAATGTCTTCACATTTGTCTCTTCTCTCTGTGATTTAATGGTTGAAGCTTGATTCCTGTGGAGAAAAACACAACAAACATTAATATAAAGATGTAACTTTTAACACATCAAAATAAGAGTTTCTTGGCATTGAACATCAAACTGTCAAAAGATAGAGACGTAAAAGGCACTAATTCTACAAAGAAACCAGAGTGTGGACTAAGTGGTTCTGGACTAATCAGAACTAGTCTAAGAATTAAATTTACTGTATACACAAAGACAGAAGAAGCTACTCTGACTGGAGAACTGACTACACCAGCTCCTGATATTCACAGAACGGCAGTGGATTTTTTTTCACAAACTCAGTTAAAATTTGAAGAGAAAGAGAAAATGAGAGAGACAGAGATAAAGGGAGAGAAAGCATGAGAGTGAGTGAGAGAGCAAGGAAGAGAGAAGGAGACAGAGAGAGAGTAGAAGGCAGAGGGAGAGAAAGAGTGAAGCAGGGTACACACCAAAAGATAATAAAGGTGATTATCTGTCCAAATCTCTCCCTTCCTGATCAAAGTCAGCAAAGGCCAGAATATCAGTTGATTCTAAAGGTGATCTTGCCAGATTCTCCTGTTGTGTTGATTGAATAATTTTACCCTTCCTGATCTGCTCCGAAGACAATCAGATCAATAAATACTAAACATGTTCAATATTTGCGATCAGAAATCCTGTTGTGTGGGGGGAACACCAAGGAAAGCAGAGCACACACTCTGTGGGTTGTCAAGTGGAATGGAACGACAGCCAATCAGGAAGCACAACAAACAAAAGACATAGTCGTCCGCCATGTTTGTTTACTCTAAAGTTGTGAGATTTGAAGTGTTGAGAGTCCAGACTCTGGTTGTTGGTGGTGAATCTGTTAGTGTTTGGTGTGCTGTACTGTGCACACTATAAGAACAAAACTGAAATCTGACATTATCTGTTGTCATGTGTGTGGTCTCACATTTTCTATACTGGGTAAGATTTTAAAAAACCTTTAGTGTGTGCCAGGCTTAAGAGAGTGAGAGAGAAAGAGAGCGCGAAGGAGAGAAGGAGAGCGGGAGAGTGAGAGACTGAAAGAGAGAGCTGATTCCTCATTTTCTCGTTTTGTACATGAACTATGTAAATAAACTATAACAATTTTTTAGTTTTTTCTTTTTGTAACTAATCAAACTATTGAGACTTCACATCAATTACTGAAGATATATAATTTACTGTCAGTGCTCTGTGTTGGACAGTGTATGTAAAGCAGTTTGTGAACTACCTGGAGGCCTCTGTCCTGGTTTCAGAGAACTTCACTGTACGAAGACTCTCTGCGATCATGTACGAAGTGGTGACACCTAGAGGAAATAAAAAGAGAAACATACAAAGGAAAATGATCAATACACTTACCTATTCCTCATCAACAGTTTAACCCCAAAACACACATAAATATTAAACATTACAGCCGAACTAGAACATTTTCCAAACGTTAAGAGTGTCTCAGAAAATGGGCTGTTTACTGTCACATATGACAAGAAAAAGCATCACATCTTTAAGAATCAATAACAATAAAAATTTGGGATGATTATCTTAAATCTTAAATTTCTATATGAACTGTCAACTAATCACAGGAGGAATCATGTATATTACTGTCAACTGCATAATAAACACTTTCACCTAAGTACATTTTTGAGCAGGGTTTTAACTTGTGGTATTTTTAATTATACTTCAGTCCACAGGCAGAAAATTAACTGACAGTGATTTAGTTTTTAAAAATCATTAACTAGTACTACATACACATACCTGTTTGGTTTGTGAGGTGAGAGCTGGTGTTTCTGATCAGGCTGCAGCAGCTGAATGAGTAAACCTGGAAAACACAAGTACAACACTTGAAAAACAACTAACCTTATTAATAAAGAATACTAAAAAAAAAAACTAAACACTAGAACCTTGACACACAATAAATCAATTATGTTACTAGAATATGACTTTATTGATCTCAGAAAGAAAAGCAATTTTTAAAATAGTTTTTATAATGATTTGTAACAGTAAATTCAGCTCATAATTTGAGCTCTCTCTGTCTAAACCCACCCTAAGTCCGGTTCTGCTCGAGGTTTCTGCCTCTTAAAAGGAAGTGTTTTTTTTGCCACAGTCGCCTAGTGCTTGCTCATGGTGGGATCTGATAGATAGATAAATACTTTATTAATCCGGAAATTGGGTCTTTCTCTCTGTAAATTTTATTAGATAAATAGTACGGTCTAGAACTGCACTATATGTACAGTGCCTCGAGATAACTTCTGTTGTGAATTAGTGCTATATAAATAAAACTGACTTGACTTGTGACCTACTCTTGAGGCTTAAAACTTGTGGAGGAGCACAGAGTTAAAATCTAGTTTTCAAGCTTGTATTTAACACAAAACTGAGTTCAATAAAGTCTCAAGTCACCACAAACAAATTTCTAATCAACAATATATACAACATGGGATCAGTGGATGTCTATGGGCAGATTACTACCACAAAGCTACAAAGACACAATACGATGCAAAATAACTACAAAGAAGCTGACCATAAATAGATGTAAAAGAGACAGCTAGAGACGCAAAACAATGCAATACCACCACCATAGACACAGAATGATCACATCGACATGATAATCTGCCATAAACTGATTTAAAATGACTAAACTGGAGCACAAATTTACAAAGAAGCAATAAGATGTCTTAAAGGTATTTGGTAATGAGATGCAAGCTGGGTTGTAAACAAACAAACTGACTGCTAAACAGTTACCATCCTCCACAACTCATGTCAGGGACGCTTTAGTCACAGAAACACAAACACGCCCCAAAGACATAATTTGAAGATAAGGCTAATGCTAACGCTCGACGCTAATACTCGCCACTAATGCCAATACTAACTCCCCGGTGTAAAACAGCCAGGTAGAGACCCAAAATGAAATAACATGACCACAAATAGCGACAAAGCGTTGACAACGATGATGAAACACCACGAACCAAGTCAAAATGACCTAGATGGAACACAAAATGACAAAGAGACGACAAATGTCAGTAAAGTGAAAACAAATACACAGATTTACACAGATTAATGAGAGTCTACTGTGTCTTCAACCGTCCACGTTGGGGGTCCACAAGTCAGGGACGCCTCAGTTACAGAAACACAAACACACTCTTATCCACGCGATATAACTGTAAATGGAATTAGACGACATGACTACAAGGTAATGCTAATGCTAACGCTCGCCGCTAATGCCGACGCTCTCTGATAACAGTAATGCTTACGCTAGCGGCTAGCTGTTTGCCTTACCTTCACGCTGCAGGTGTGTTCAACCTCGTGTTCGACAAAAAAAGCAGCTCCAGCGTTTGTTTAAGCATCCAGACCTCTTCGATGAGCACGTTTTCTCACAGTACTAGCAAACAGATGCGGATTTTCAAACTTGGTTTAAATCTGTTTCCCGACTTCGTTTCTCCGCCTCTCTGCGCTCCTCCCAGAAGCTCATGGCCAATGAGGAGACACGTTTTAGGCAATGACGACATACGTCAACTAACATTGGCAGAAAAACGCTGATTGGTCGGTCGAATCTGGTCCGCCTAGCAACCGCCTCTGATTGGTCTTAAAATACATCCACCATAAAGACGAAGAGAAGCCTTACATGTATCGTAAGATCTGGAGTTAGTTACAGCAGCTTTATTGCTCCTGATAGTGGGCCACAAAATCAAAATATAATACTGTGTGAACTCATTTATTCAGTTTGACCTCTAATTTTAGACATCACACAATGTCCACTGTAAGTCAGCAAGGATCCTCCTTCCCGAGACACATGACCGCGCGTAGAGTGTCAGGTTTCAGTGAGCAGGAGGCAGCATAACACAGATAGGTTTAACGGTAAGACCTAGAGAAAGCGGCGAGGCACCGTCAAATTCGTTGTGGCGAGATAATTATAATAATATAATAATTAACAACAAAAAAAGTTAAAAAAAAAAAAAAAAAAAGTAAATATAATATAATTCACTTCTCCAAGTTGGGGGTTTGATACATGGCTAATAACCCAAATCCATGGTGAAAACACTGTCAGAGGCAAAAATGCTCTCCACAAAATGTGTGCAAAATACTCCCCCAGAAAACTGCTGCTGTAGCATGATGTGTACCCACGATGCTCCCTTCACATTTCTGACTGCCCCCTCATATATGTTTGCCTAGAACCGGCTCTGATCTTACATATGGGATGTATGATATTTAATGCTCCTGTGCCAAAATGCTTTTAAAAGGCCCAGTGACAGAGCTCCCACACAAAGCCTTGATTATGTTCCCATAACCCCGGAGAAACTGCACATGCTGAAACACCACAATAACACATTTTGATTATTCACTGAACGTGATTATGATCTGGCAAGTGATGCATGAGTTGGGTGGAAAAAGTTCTTTATACACACAAAAAACCCAGTATCCTAACTTAACACCCTGTTTATCAAAACATTACACAGTGATGTTTAACTGTGTTTCTCTTCATCATTATATGGTTAACTACCACAGGTTGTAGTTTTTTCCCTCATCTGAGTGTTCTGGTTTACCATTACAGGAGACTGTGTTTGTGGCTGTAAATGAACCATGGTTACTTCTATTACATGACAACCCTGAGCTAACCTAAAAAGGATAGCATTTTAAATTGAGTGTCATCTTCTTGCAAGTCGAGGAGAGCCTCTCTATGAGTCCAGAGTAGCTTTGTGGCGATGTGACAGCTAAGTGCCTGTTGATTTCAGTGACTGCTCTATCAACAGGGGCATCTCATGTTGCTGCTTCTCTGCTGCAGCCCTCTCATCCTCATCAGAGGCGAGTCAACCTACAGTGTTGAAAGAGTGCCAGCGCTGCCAAACAGATGCTTGGAGGAAACAGGGGTCACAGCTCCTGCTGTTGCTATGAATCTATTGAACACCAAGTTCAAAATAAAGTGTTTTGTAAAGGGTGAAATATTTTTAACTCCTGGCATTCTGCACTCAGGGGATCAGAAACTGTACTGAGCTCCCAGCACTGTGGAAAAACGTGCAAATGTTGTAACCTTTCTATTGAAAGTAACCAGAAAACGTGAGATGGAGAGGCTCTGTTGGATGGGAATATTTGAGGGATTAGATAACCACAGTGCTCTCTGAAACTACATGTCTGAGATAAGCCACCGGTACTGAAGTCATATAGTGTTTTTGTTTGTGTAGGTTTTTACTGTTGCTATAACAAAGTATTTGAGATCCCAGTTGTGGGAATCTCAAACACACCCCCAACACAAGCAATGCAAACATGATGCTTTTCAAGCTGCGGCAGACTTTCTAGCTGCACTCTTGCTGAAACATGACCATGGCATCAAATGTTTGGTTAGCGCGTTTATACTAAACGAATCAGAGAACTGATTTGATAGTGGAGGAAATTCACCACCTGAGCTCTCATTTTAATTTAGCTGATTTCGCTTAGTTGAAATTATGAATGAAATTGCAAAGTCCAAACACGTTATTGGTTACAGTATAAAGAAAACATATCTATTCTTCCATTCAAACTTTCAGCCCCTACGGTTAATACATGACTAACAGAGTTTTCATCATTACTTTTTCTTCTGAACAAGTGAATGCATCAGCTCCAGCTACACCTCCCTGTGGAGCTTGATTACTTTCACCTGCGTACGCACCTTCTATTAAGCGGCTTCGGGCAAAACAATAGGACCTTATCACCGGTAACTTTATGTACTGTATTTCCAATTTGATGGAAATCTATTCTCGCCACTCCGTAGTTATCTCCTCGAATCATGCTGACCGACACAGGCCCAGTGGTAAGCAGCGCTGCTTTTTAATCATCTATTTATCAGCCGAACAAACTGTCGTGTTGTGTGTACGTCTACATGTATGTGAAGTAGATTAATAGCGGCTATTAATAACGGCTGTTAATTGTGAGCCTCAAACACGTAGTTTGAAATCAGCATGTTGTCAAACCAAATCTCATTCCATAAATAAATAAAATCTATCAATTATGTCGCATGTGGCTTTCTACATCGCCACCTGTTGACAGTCAGCTCAGTGGGTGTTTGGCTCATACAAAAATACTACTACATGCTATTGGAGTATTATATGTAACGAAATGAAGAGTGAGTTTGATTTATTTATAAAATGTCCTCAGTTACAACTGTCAGATTACAACTATCAGCAACATAGAAAAAGCTGATGTTTAAATGGAATTTGGTATATTGCTTATAAAAACATACATAGACTAGTTGTGACTAATCATTTCATCCCCAAAAGCAGCTCAACAGTTTCTGACTTAGAGTGTTTTGTAACTAACTGCAGGCCAAACTCTACTTGTCCATAATTGATGATGTGATTGAGAGTATGAGGGAGCTCTTCTTGGATGAAGGGCTTGAAGACAGAGTCCTGGACGATTTAAGACATGTGAGTTATATTCTATATAATGCTGCTTCATTTATATATATGTATATGTATATATATATATATATATATATATATATATATATATATATATATATATATATATATATATATATATATATATATATATAACTGTAATTCAAACATCTTGACTCAAGTTGTCAGTTACAGCAAAGTTAGATCATCTAGTATCATCTAGAGGAAGTGTGCACCATACCGGGAAAAGACAGACTGCTGTGTCTTCTGCTGTGCAGCTGTGGGAGTCAAAGATGATGCAGTCTAAAGCAATGGAAGACTTCAGGAAAAACAATATCAACTCATCCAACTTTGTGCTCCAGCTCCCTGCAAACTACAGACAGAATGATCAAGAACTCACAGGTAATACTTAACTGCTTAACATCTTATCTAAAGATAATTAATGCAGACAGTCAAACTAAGAGCATTTTAAGGTAGTTTGATTATTTTAAATGTGTTATTAATGGAAAAAAAAATACCAGTGTGTGCAAAGTTATAGAATATTACCTTTTTAATTTAAACATTTTTGTATTAAAATTGTACATGAAGAGTAGAAACTGATGTATCACCTGCTCTCTTCTGGTCTCTGCTCAGCCTCAGTCGTGATCCCTGCAAGTCAGAATATCTGCAGCTTCCCAGTCAAGGCAAGTGTCATCAGCTTGTACAGTATATGACCTCCCTGACTTCATATGGCTTTCTGCACATATGTATATAAGTAAAGAAAAAGGTAAACCAAAAGGAGAATTGGGGCAAATGGATGCTGCTTAAATAAAAGAAACAAATGGAACCAAAAGAGGACTTTTAAACAAACAACAGGTACAACTAATCTATATAAATGACAACAAAACTTAAAAGAAAGCCTTATGACTCATCTGTCTTTACTCCAAAAAACAGGCAAAACAGCACCATGTTTCTTCTTGTGTTTCTGAAACAACAACAGTATTCGTGCGTGTGTGATATAAATTTTTCTTTTAAAGCTATATCTGGCCCAGTCCCCTGATAGTTTCACAAGTACTTCAATGTTCAAGTTTACAGAATAAAATAATCAATCAGCATATAACTCAACAACACAAAAAGCAGACGATATGCTGGCAAGCTGTCAAATTGCATCCATTTGAATTTTTTTTCCCCCAATATTGGAGACTTGAATCTTCTATCTGTGAAACCCAAGAATTCTTGAAATTTCACCACATGATATGACCTCCTAGAAAAAGAGGGGAATTCAGACCACATATATTCAGCTAAAAGGCTGTAAAATATTTTCACATTATGTTTTATTTCAGAACAACTCAGAGACACTTGCTACTTTTTCTCTCCCTGCTGGGTTAGCCTACCCTGTGCAGATACCAGCAGGAGTCACTCTACAAACAGCCTCTGGTACGCAATGACTCTACCTGTTATAGGGCTACATTTGCTTTGGTTTTTAGCCTAGACTAACTGGTAGCAACAATATTTAACTCTTCTCTTTTGTCACACTAAAGGTCAGCTTTACAAGGTCAATGTTCCTGTTGTGGTTACTCCGGCCCCAGCAGGTCAGCAGTCTGTATCCCACCCCACACAGAAAGCTCCTGCCCCTCAGCCAGTTGCAATTCCACCACATACCATTCACCCACCCCAGGAGGTGGAACCATCCCCTGTTCAAGCTACTTCTGTCACACAGCCGCCACAGCTAATGACTGATTTACCCCCCAGCCAGGAGAGCAGCCTCCCCCAGCAGCCACAGGTTCCTGCTGCTGACACCTCACAGCTTCAGTCTCCACCACCTGAGGTCACACTGGCAGAAAATGAGTCGAGTCCACAAGCTGAACCTGTGAACTTGAGTATGACCGCCTCACCCTGCAGTCAGTTATTAGACTTCCAGCTCGGCACAGAGGAGGCTTTGACACAGACGACTCAGTTAAAGACCAGAGACGTTGATGACATTCTGAAAGAAGTGATTGAGGAGGAGAGAGAGAAAGCAGACAGGGTGAGGAGTCCAGCGCCTGCAAAGACTGTAGACCAGTCAATTACTCAGACTCCAATGTTTTAATAATATTATGATATAACTGTTAATTTTTTTCTTGCAATTTCTGTTAAGCTGGACCTGTACAGTGAACTGTCAGACATCGTTCAGCTGGATGGTCCTGCAGACAACTCTGACATGGAGGAGGAAGATGGAGGACTTCCGCTGGAAGAGAACGACTTTCTGGGTATGATCAATGCAGAGGCAATAAAGGTCCTGCAAGAAGGAGATGGAAGCAGTGACGACAACAGCATCTCCTCCAGCAGCGACAGTGAGGGAGCAGATGAACTTGCTAATGTAGAGGAAGAGGTGAGAGAGTGCTCATTTTAACTTTGTGCCTCTTTGCATTAGAAATGACATTTACTAGTCATGTTTTGCAAACAGGACACAATTTTTTTTCCAACAGCATTTCTTTGATCGCACATTTTAACACTTTGTTTCCCACAATACATTTTCTATTGATCAGGATCCTTTGAATTCAGGTGATGACGTGATCGAGCAGGACATCCCAGATCTCTTCGACACTGACAACGTAATCGTTTGTCAGTACGACAAAGTAAGAACATTTCAGTTCTTTGCTAGACATTTTTAACCTGTCAACGAAGCCCAATGCAGAATACTTAATGTTGATATTGAAAAATGTTCTTTCTATTGCAGATTCACCGCAGTAAGAACCGCTGGAAGTTTCATTTGAAAGATGGAGTGATGTGTTACGCAGGCAGGGACTACGTGTTCTCTAAAGCTGTTGGAGAAGCTGAGTGGTAATGAGCTTTGGTTCTTCTGAACAGATCAGATAATCATGTTGAAAGAGAGGAAACAATGATTTAAAAGGGAAAAACAATTAGTGAATTTAGACCTCTTGGTGGTGTAATTTGGCTCACACAGAGCAGGAGGTTAAAATACCCTTGTGCAAAATTACTAATGCTTTTTTTCATTTCGTAATTATCAGCAATCCTGCAAGTCATTTACGATGTTACATCTATTACTTACAGCATTGCTTGTGAATCCAATTTACTGAGGCAAACAGCATGAATTTATGTTGTATAATATTATGTTAAATAGTTTATTAGAGGAGCAAAACATTATTTGATCTGGAGTTTTTCTTCTGTCATGATCATGTTGTTTTGAAGATACCTACTGCTGTTTGATTTCCTAACATTGTGATGTTTTGCCTTTTAGAGTCAAATACACTGAACTGTACTGTTGTGCTGCAGACAATGAACTCTTTTCTTTCTGTGCAACCTTCTGCAAAGCCAGTGTTGCCTCGTTGTCACATTAGTTTTTATAATTAGGTTCTTTTTACACTATTGAAACCAAACAGTTCCCAGTGGCCTACAATATAAGAGTTGGCTGGAAAAAGTAATTTATAAATGCCAGCGTGTGCACTACAATTGATTAAAATTTTTGTTTGTGGTTTTGATACCAAAGGAGTTCCTCTCAGCATGAACAGAATGTGGAGGGTGGTGTGACAGCTCCAGCAACAAACATAAAAACCAAAACTCTAAGTGGCAAATTCTTGGAGAATTTTTTGGTATTGGTATGTCAGTTTCACAATTAGATATTGCATTGCTTTGGAAGGCCAAAGTAAACCAAATGCAGCTCAGTCAAATGGTATATAACAGTAACTATGTAAATAAGTATAGAAATGGAGGTTTGGTGTGTGGATCTTTATATGCTAAGGGATGTAAGTACAAGCTAGCTGTTTTATAAATTCTTTTATTTTTAATTAACTGTCTTACTGATTTTAAACAGCAGTATTTTGTATAAACCACTCCCCAGCTTTAACTGTGCTCTGGCTCATCTGCAGTCTTTAAGTTTCCTGAGTACAACAATCCAATAGATGGCACTAAAACTCATCTCTGAACTAAAACAACGACTTACATTTGATCACATTTTCTTCATTGTATTGAAACTTAAAATCTCAACCTACATAAGACAGAATAATAAAAAATTTCCACTCTTTGATATAGAATAGAATTATGTAGCTTGAGCTTGATCTAAATAAATGACCATTAATGATATGCTTTAGGATAAATTTGCAAAATATTTTTCATTTGTTCCCCATTCTTGCCCATCAAACTGCTTCTTTGTTCCACATTACTTGTGTAGAGATGGAGGCAGCAACACCCGTTGTCTTCAATTTGAGGTCTCTTTGTCCTGACTGATGAAATTCTCACTTTGTAAATTAACCTGGATCAAATCTGATCTGATGCCATGTACAAGAATGACAGTCTCTTCACCCTGACCTAAATTTAGAAGAAATGCTAAATTTTTTGATGTCAGATGCTGCCTTTAGGTTCATGATAAAGTTCTCATGTTGGTGGTCATGTAGTTCCCTTGTTCAAAAACCAACCCTTCATCTTGATATGATAGGTATAGAAGCTAAGTGAATGAGGTTTTCTGGTGGACATTTTTTGGGTACATGTGAGGTGTGAAGCCAGAGTATGTGACCTGAAATGGGCACTGGCAGGGCAGCAGCCGCAGCGACTCAGCAGCAGGCACATGTCCTTCCTGAAAGCCCTTGTGAAGATGGTGTACAAGAAGGGGTTGCAGAGGGAGTTGATGGGATAAAAAAGGATGAGCAGGATCTTCGAGTGAGACACAGTTATGAGGGGCATACACAGGGCTGCAGAGATGGCAAAGAAGGAGATTGGAGCCATGCATATAAAGTCTGTGAAAATGAGCACAGCCATGCGTTTGGCAATCTTGGTGTCCCCGTGACGAGTAGAGTGTTCTGGGTTGTGAACACTCAGATATATGCATATGTAACAGTAACAGACCACGATGAAAGCGACAACGTTGAGAATGAGCACAGCCACCACGTAAACCTGAGAGCCAAGCGTGTCAATGTCCATGGGCAGACAGATGCTCACTTTGCTGTAACTGCTGACCCCCACAAGAGGGAGCAGGGCAACCAGCAGAGCAGAAGCCCCAGCCTGCCCCCATCATAGCTGCCACATGGTGCATCTGCAGCCTCTTGTTGACATGCATGGCATTGGTGATGGTGTGCCAGCGCTCAAGGCTAATCACAGTCAGTGTATATACTGATAGCTCACTGGCAAACACTGTCAAAAACCCTGCTATGCCACACCCAGGCCCCGTCTGCCAGTCCGTAGCGTGGTTGTAGTACTCGTGACGGGAATAGTGATCCATGAAGGCAATGAGCATCAGGTAGAGCCCCATGCACAGGTCGGCGAAAGCCAGGTTACACATGAGAAATCTGGAGATGGTTAGCTTACGGTGGCCAATTAGCAGAATAACCAGAACAGCCAGGTTACCCGTCACAGCGAAAACAGTAATTATCCAGGTGAGACAGCGTAGGAAGGGAAAGCCCAGCAGGTCCTCGCAGGGGTTAAAAGCATCTGGCTTTGGGGTGCACTTGACGAAGGGGTTGTTAAGACAATCAAATTCCAGGTCTGGATACTGGAAGTTGATGTCATCAGCAAGATTCACTCCATCAGCGGTGGGCTCTCTGAGGAATACACAGGTGTAAAGATTATCCTAAAAATTTCAGAGCAATTGATCAATAATCTATCTGCTTCAGGGACAGTATGAAAATTATTGGGATGATGGGAAGCAGAAAAGGCAGAGAGTATTGAATTTTTTCTTTTTGCAGAAGGCAGCGACATCATTTTTTTGGGGGGAAGCAGAAGGCCACTTAACTCTTTCTCATCCTAAAATATTTAGTTAGAAGGATTTTGTCAATCCTGTCTGTGGATGTTTGTTATTAGTAATTAAAATGTTTTAATTATTATTTTTTTTAACTAAAGTAAAATCTGTCATATGAAGTGACAGTGACAGCTCTTGGTTCAAAATTAAAGAATAGCTGGAATATTTAGAAATCAGAGGCCACCACTGTGACATGTTTTTCATGATTGTGCCAATTGCTAATTTTACTCCTTTTATTTGCCATGGGTTTAAGTTAGAGTACACCTTCTCAAATTCTTTGTGCACTTTTAGTTATGAATGAAAGAATGAGCTGAGTCAATTCAGTAGTATTGGGGAGGGTGCGCAGGTCAGTAAGTATTAATAATGTTGGGGATGGTCTTACTTTCCTCCCCACCCCAATAATTTTTGTACAGTCCATATGTGAGCAGCAAAGTAACTTACGTTTCTGTTTCACTGAGATCACAAAACTTTGTGAAGTTCTTTAAGGCACTTTCCCTTTAAATAAAAGAAAGAGAAAGGAAAAGGTTAGACCACATAAAATGTCAATAAACTAAAGTGCTAATTGCCAAACTATGGATGATCTGTATTCATTGCACAGAGCTGTTGTTCTTTATGCAGATGTGAATGGATTTGTCACATCTCAGGGAGTGGCTGTCAGTTACCTTTGTTTCCGACGCCATGTGTGGAAGGCGCAGCAGTGGCTGGGGTACGTGAGCTCAGCCTCCAGCAGTTCAGCCAGGCTCTCCAGTGGAGGGAGGCTCTTCAGAGCAAAGGCAGAGCCGGCTTTCAGAAACCTCACCTGCCTCAACCCCTTAGGCGGAAGGGAACTCAGAGCTGTGGAGGAAACATCCCTGAATCACACATGCAGAGAAAGCAGACATACATTTCAGTGAGGATTAGTAAAGTGACTGCCACTGCTTGGCACTGAGCTGCCACAAGCCACTAGAACAGCTTTGGTCACCTTGTGTTGGATTTCATGCATAATAATCCAACTCTGTTGGAGAAGTAAAAAGTCAGTTTCCCATGACAGGAACCATCATTTGGTGTTTTGGTAATGGTGGTAAGAAATGCCATTTCAGGCAAATCTGCTGAATCTCCCACAGGTGTTGAGTTCTAGTGACTGCGACAGCCAAGTCCTAATTTACAGTATTTTCATATTCATCAAGCCAATGAGTAAGTCATGCTGTTTTTCTAAAGAGATGCACATTTGCAACAAATTTGAAACAAGCTTCATCACAGAATGAAGACTGTAATTACAATGACATTTACAAAGGACTGAACTGTTTTTTCCCAAAGCAAAATAATAATCAGGATCTACTTTGCTCTCTCATTTGATTGGATACTTGTAACCTGACATTACCCAGAAGTACCACACTGCAAAAGGAAGACCTTTGGCTGCATTTCCTGCATGTCAGCGAATACCACAAACAATTTCAAACAAATTCATAACCAAGATAACAGGAAATTTCAAATCTACAGAATGGGGCTGCTTGCAATCAGAGACCTTGCGAGCTGTATGCTCCTCAGACTTAGTTGTTTCCTCACTAATCAGTATTCAGCAGTCCTGGCTGCCTCATTGGTTGTTTACACAGACAGGCTGTCACTGCCTTAGTGTTTATACAATAAAATGATAAACATTGTTATGAATATTAATCTTGCTTGATTGACCCAGTTGAAATATGATCATCGTAATGTTGTTGATTTAAACAACATGAGACAGAGAAGGTACGGTTGACCTCTTTGCCATAATCTTCAGTTTGCATGTTACACATTAACATTAGACATTAAACCTAATTTCCTGTCTTGTTTCCACTGTACATTTTCTGAAAAGGCAAAAAAGGCTTAAATTTAAAACATTAATATAACATTATAAGAAGGGCTATGCTGTATGACAAGTACTTTAAACTTTTGGTATTTTGGTGTTGTTTGGATGTCTTCTATGCACAAGTTTTATGTGAAATGTATTATTTTAAGTGTGAAATTGCTACTTTTACTTAAACCTGCAATAACTGTTTGTTTGACTGTTTTGGTGGCAGCAGAAACAATTTGTAAGCATAACCTTGTCTGATGTGGCTAACATGATAGCAAGCAGTTCCCTTTTCACGAATTTCAACAGATGTAGAGTGATGTTAGCATTCATTTGTCCTCATGTGTCAGGCCACCTGGTGAACCCGAGTCCATTTATTACCTCCGCCAAGGATGTAATAGATGGAGGCAATATAAATGGATAATAATTTCTCATGAACTATTGTCTGGATGTTGTTTTTTCGATTATAAAAGCCAGACAGGCCTTTATGGAGGTATGTGCTCTACTGAGTACCAGTCTAGTTTGACTCTACAGTTAAAGATATCTGGCTCTTTAGCTGCTGAATGCTCCACAGTGTCAGCTAGTTGCTACTTTGTTGCTTTAAAGCTCCATAGCACTGATAGGAACTGCAGACTCGGGTGATAATTCTCTGTGGGTCTGTAACTACGAATGACCCCTTTCACCTAAAGTAGTCACGTGATCCACTGAAAATGTTGTAAAGAGCTGGCTCCTAGAAAATTGGCCTGACATTTTTTTGATTTTATTAACTTGAATTACTGTCACTTACAGAGAACTTGGACCTGTGGCTCCTTCAAAAGCGTCATCTTGAATGTAACTGAGATGAATGTTGTCTCTCAAAATTCTGAAAGACATAAGAAAACAACTGTAACACAAGCCCAGATCTGACCTCCACTCCTAACTGTAGTTTTACAGTTAATATACAAAATGAAAGCAAATTTAAAATGACACATTAATGGCCAAGAGTGCCCAAAACCATTTTTGATCTGCTTTTTGTTTTCTCAATTTGACACTGAGGAAGATGAGTATTATTTTTAGACTGCAGGGTGTCTACACATATCTCGTCCCCATCAACATTCAGCAGTATGGGGCAGAGCAAGAAAACAATGGGGCATCCAATCTTTGTTTAGTCTTACATAACATTTGTTTACTGGTACACTCAGTTTTTATGATTAGAAAAAGAAAAGCCTTAAACCTGAACAACATAGGTCTTCTTAAGAGCAACATACAGTGTTGACCTGTTATGTTGTTGTTAGTTTAGTACTGTATGAGTGAAAATTGTTGATTATCAAAATGCTTACAGTGTGTTAACCTTGGTTCCGCTGAATGCGTGAGATTTTATTTCCTTGAAGCCATTTCTAACCAGGTTCCTGCCAAGGACACAATGTTATAAATTTTAGTTTGCTGTCAAAAGCACCTATCACCAAGGTCAGAGAACTGAACATTCAATTACATAAGCATATTAAGACACATCAAAAAACATTCTTAACAAATGGTAACAAATTGTTGCTCTTAGCCCCTGATGCAACAAAAAGAATCTGGCTTCTGTACTCACATGTCAACAAACTCCTCTGTGATACCGTGGAAAGAATTGGCAGGAATGAAGTCGATCCTCATGTTGTCTGCCATTTCTCTGCGCACAGAGGAGATAACGTTCACCATTCACTGGGGCGACTTGGCTAAATTATCAGTTAGACAAAATTACGTACTGTATATTCATACAAAAAAGACCAGTTTGATGAATTGTGACCCAGTTGGAGGATTTGCGGCAGGGCTGGTGGCATCATTTATAGATAAAAGTAAAAGAATGAACAACTTGGGTTCCTGTCAAGAGTTAGAACATGCAGAACATATTGCGCAACATGCAGAAAGACACTAATCCAGTTTAGAAACACACAATTTTTAAATGGGATTACTTACAGGATAATATTTGGTGCCAAGGAAGAGATAGTTGTGAAGTCTGGGAAGTGTATCATTCCTGTGTTAGAGATGCTCCTGTGAAGACAAGCAGCACAGACAGATGATCATAAGTAGATAAGAACAAAATAATCAAATCAAAATGTCCGCACAGGAGTCACAGATTGTCTCAGCTGGTAAAGAGAAATTTTAGGAGCAAGTTCTGGAAAACATTGCAGGTTAAATATAATTTATCACATCATGTCACTGCCTGCTTGTAATGTTTGATATCTGTCTTCACATATAACTTGCAGCAATACATGAATAAAAATTATCTACATCTTCAGATAGATATTCTCTTGTGTAGAACATAGAGATCATAAAAGATCTTCAGCTTCAAATTCTACTGAATAAACGGTTCAACTCACAAGACTAACAGTGTTTTGTAGGTGACAAGAGGAAGTTGCCACAATAAAGTGACAGCAAAGGGATGTACTAATAATACTCCATACAGACTAGGCATTAGTACAGCTACAGCACAGAAAAAGCACTCCCATAAAGCTGGGAGATTTAAAAAAAGAATAGTCAAAATTCATGCCGCAGAGGCCGAGACATCCTGACTTTTATTCCCTGATATGGGTCACGCTTCAAAACGCTGACTCCTTCAATTCCCATAATGCAACTCAACAGATTTTTTCTTTTGAGCTTTCCTGTCAATATAACCCTGATGATGACCCTAGATTGCAATGTCGGTCACTAGATGTGCCTTTATGAAAATACATAAAACAAATACAAGACTGAGAGTCTACAGTAATGTGAATTTCCACACTGTGTTATAAATATTTGAATTGATGAGGCTTCTAAAATATGCAAGATCTAAATCTGTTGCACAAGTGCTGCCTCTTAAAACAACAAGTCCACTTGTTGGTAACTTAAGGATCTCCTCTAAACTTAATGTAAAGTCACACACACACACACATGCTCAGATAATGAGACTGTAATTAGTGACCCACTGGCTGGTTAGTGTGGTTTAAACAGATGAACAAAAACTAACTAACTAATGTAAAACAGTAGGGCTTACAAATATTCCAGTTTTGGCAGGTCAGTGAAGGCCCCTTTTTCAATAACTCTCAGACTGTTGATATTCTGCACCGAACTACAGGAACAAAAATGAGAAAAATATCAGTGATTACAAATTGTTGTCAGTGACAACAAACACAGAAAAACCCATGCATTCATCAGCCGCTCTGAAAGTCAAGGATTAAACATGCTGCTTTGTAATTGAGAGACTAATCCTGTGAAACTTCAATCAAATGCAAAACACATACCAGCTGTTCAAATGAATAACTGCCTCCATTGTGTTTGAATATGACGAGTGGCGGAAGGTGAGTGTCGCTTACATTTGCGCCAAGCTGTGGAGGGAGAGGAAGGCATGTCTCTGTATCTGTGTGATGCAGTCGCTCTGGGAAATCTCACTGTGACACAAAGAAACGGCTCCACATCAGTCAACAGATTAACAAGAGTCTGTAAACAAATGACTCTTGAAATATCTCAGATCCAAGGAGCAAATTTTAGCGAGACAAATATTAACAGCAACACAGGTGCTTGTTATGGATTTATTTCTACACTTTTGAATGTAACTTTGTTTTAGAAATGGGACAGAGTTGATTGATACAGGAGATACAAACCATGAGGGAAATATTAAAATACCACCACCAACAATTCATACTTCTAGGGCACAAGCTTCACCTCATGTTTGGAAAAGCTCCAAACATACATCACGGATGCATCTGGGCCAAGAAGACTAAGTGAAGATGTTTAAAATGGAGGACTAAACAAGGGCGTTCAGAGACAAACCAAGTCAACAAGACTTCTTGATTTGTCCTTGAACACTTTGTTTTCTGATGGCTGACTTTCCCTTTTTCTGAGCCACTCTCCATCTTCTTTTTGTAATCATCATTTCAGACTCCCACTCTGCCGTAATCAGTCAACACTTTTCCTAGGGTTAATGTCATTCTGCTTCCATTTCAAACTAAGAAACAATTAAATGACTCCATCTGTACTGCTTATATTTTTTTCTTTATCCCCTTCTCTGATTGCATTATGTACAGTGTCATAATTACCACTTAACAGCTCATGAAAAGCTTTTTCACATGATCATCTAGATGAAGTGATTTCCAGCTTGCATCATCAATGACAAACCACACAGAGCTCCTTGTGTCATTCTACCTTGACACAAGTTTTAATGGCTAACCTGGTCTGGGCTAAGAAAGGAATGAATGAAGGATCTACCACTTTGTTTAAACTTGAGCGTATTTTATCACCTAAAACTACTTTTCTTTGATAGAGACAAAATTTGAACATAATGTACCTATCACATGGAAGTACTGTAAGTGTCTGAGATAAGACTTGTCCCTGAGGAGCAAAGTCAAATGTGCTCAGCTCAATTTGAAAATGATTTCACCACAGGCTGAGAAACATTTCACATCTGCTCATCAAACTGTTAGTGATATATTAATTGAATGGTGAAACCCTTTCAGGATAATGTTATGGCTTTAGGACTGAGTATTTAGTAGCTGTGAACATAACAAAGATGAGATCTAATTAATCAGCAATTAAGATGAAAAGAGGTTACGTTTTTCGTAAGATATCTCATTGTGTTGTAATTAGATTAAGCTAAAATTTGTTGATAGCCCGAAAGCCATTTGAACCAGTGGTGATATTTCTGCTCTGATATTCCAACTGCTGTTTTTAGTTTTGCTGTTATATACTGTTGTGTTGTGTGTGTTCCTTCAGTAGATCATATTTAACAAAGAATATCCATGAATACACGAGCCAGCTTTTTTCTAATTATTGAATGGGACAAGTAGGGCTGATAATACAGATGTACTGCTTTAAGAGGAAATGGCATTCATGCGTAATTCTAAACAAAGCACATGTTTGAAACATGATGACATAAGCATGTGGGTGAAACTCTTTTTTCACTGAGTTAAACATGGTCTTTTGCTTTGGTTGTGGCATAGGAAGTAAACTCCAGAGCAAGACATCCAACTGAGGTGCAGTCATGTTCGGAGATAATAAGTAAAGAATTGCTCTGATACAAACAATTATCAAGATACAAGCATCAAGCACCTGATAAACATCAGGTGCTTGATGCTTGAAGTACTTCTAATGTCAGAGTTCAATGGGTCATGACAGAAAAATGTATTTTTTAAAAAGACATTCTTTACCCACTTCATTTTTATTTTTAAGTCTGATTTGTTGTTATTATCACAGCTAGAGAGATATTATCTGTCTAACATCAGAGTCCCTTTAAAGGATGTAAAACAGCAATGGTTAAACACTTTTTGGTGTGAGAGGCAGGCGGATGTGTGTCCATGTTCTACAGAAACACTCCTGCTTAATTTCTTAATGATGCTGTATGCTCCCACATATTTGGACAAATGAGCTGATTTAACACACAGCAGTTGTGTTTTCTAGTCATAAATAGATATTGTGAATGCTCTGCACACACAGGCCAATAGACGGCGCTACAGGGAAACTGTGGAAGTTAATTTGCGATGGACTCATAGAGATGTTTTTTCTCTCGTCCTATACATCACATTTCCTTACAGTAGATGTTTGCAGTATCTTCACCCAAAGCACATGGTAATATTACTGGAAATATTTGTGTAGGTTTATTTAAGGTTGCTCAGATATATTTGTGGTGAAGTTTTGTCCAAATTCTGTCATAGTTCAAGACTGCCAACATAGAACATACATTTAACAGTGCTGATAAGCTAACATGAATAATTTATCAGATTTTTCCTTAAGTTTGAATAGTCTCCTATTCCCATTTGCCTGTATGTTTCATCAAGGCTTAAGTGTCTATCAGCAGAAGTGTGACCTTTTCTAAGTCAAACCCAGCTTTAATGCAACACTAAGTCACCTGGTGTATATTTCTTCACCAAACAAAAAATGTTTAAGAAAACACAGGGGACTTACATTCTTGTGATGTTGATCAGTTCCTTGAAGGCATGAGTGGGGACTTCTTTGAAAGGCAGATGAGTGAGCCACCTGTAACAGTTAGAAATTAAGCTTTTAACTCCTCATTTACACTTTGAATAAATGAATAAAAAATCTATAACAAATTCAAAAATGTCTCTTCAGGTTATCCTTCAAAATTCCACGAAAAAACATATTTTGCTAATGATCAAAAGTAACTTGGTGTCAAGTCAGACATAGTAAGCCCTTTAAAAAAACAGTTCATAGCATAGCACAAGGGCATTGATAGGTTCAGCAGGTAATTAACTGCCACAGACCATCTACAGGAAGATTATGGATCATTATCAAGAGTAAAACTAGAAAGTTAGGTTACTTACAGTCGAGGCACGGATGCTGTCCCTGCCCGGGAGGCCAGCTGAGTGTCTCTGCTGCATTGAAAAGTGTCGGCGCTGCAGTGGCAGATGGTCGGGCAGGTATAAGCCCAGCAGGAGTGCGCGTTCAGGACACCGGACAGCGCGATCAGGAGCCAGACCGCCCGGGGAGCCATGTGTGACACCGGACCACTCACTGTGGAGTTAAAAATATCTGTATAGAGGAAAAAAACTCCACTGAATCTCCTCAAAGTTGTAGAAAAAAATACTTTAGTAAACCTGGCATGCTAAACCAAAGACTAAAGAATGTCATGGTCTGTTTTTTCACCTGCGGTCTCACTGAGTTTCAGGATCCAGTGTTGCTTTCAGGTGCTGCCGTAATTGCAAGTTTGCTCTCCAGTGGGAAGACCCGTCAAAGTGAAACACAGCCGGAATCGTCTTTGACAGCTGAGCTGCCGAGATATGACGTTTAGTGGGAGGAGACCATGAAACTCCTTAAAGGTGATGTGGTGAAGTCATGCTGTCATTTCACTCCTTTTTTTGTTTATAATAAATCACTTTTCAAGAGTAGTAGATAGATTTTTTGCATTTCCAATTGAGGTAGGCTACTGATTTTTTCTTTATTTCTTTATGCTTTAACAGTTATATATTGCAGTAGCCTATTTATTAGTTCCATCTTTCAACATTAAAATTTAGCTCTCACACAAACACATCTTTAAACAAATCTGACCATTTTCCTTTTTTTTTTTTTGTTTACTTTTAGATTTAAGGATTCATCCTAACATTTGGGGTATCCACCAGTTTCAGGTTTGAAAATCTATCTAAGCGCAGACTGACTGCACTGTGATACTTCTCAACAATAAGGTGAGGTTGTGAAAAAGTAATGCATACTTATTCACTGTGATAGTAACTTTTTAATCATTGTAGCCTAAGCAGGTTAAGGAAAACAGCAAGGTAGTTTGCAAATTAGTTACTTGGAGGGATGGATGGGTTGACAAAACACAAGACTTTCACATATGAGGACCACTGATCATGTAGGTTGGAGGACTTTTTTGGAACAATTATAACTCACAAGAAGCAAGCAGACTTGGAAATAGGATCACAGATGCACCTGCACACCAAGGTGCAGCATATTTCACTTCCAGTGAGTGTGTACCTGGCCCTGAAAGAAAATACTTCATAACAGGTTAAAACCCAGCTAATGGGGAAAATAAACATCATGGTGTTGCAGTAAAATGACAGAGATCAAACCAGGTGTTAGAGAACACACAAAGACACTTTTCATCAAAATTCAGGCTGCTGCTGAAGCTGCAGCTGTATTGTTACTTGTGCCCTGGCCTACTATACACTGCAGCAAAATGTGTTGACTCATACAAATCTAAATATTAATTCACATAGGGGAGTAATGCTGAAAAGTTTGACTTTCAAAAATAAAATGTACTTTGTTGGTATGAAGCAGTTTCTTAGTGTTACAAATTGCAGCTCAGCCTGCAACTATAGCAATGTGAAAGAATGATTTTACACAGTGGTCCAGTGTAGACCGTGTCTGTAGTCAGCTAGGCTTGACATAAAAACAGACAGATGAACTGACTGAAGGCTTTATGTTTCATGTTGAATCATCTTGAGTTAGTTTGATATCTATTGTCGAACAGTGGGTTTGCTCAGTTGATATATTCCATATCAATGCAGCAGTGAATCTGTGGAAACTAATGTCAACCAAGTCTGTCTCTCTGTAGTAACAGGCGCCACAGCCACATTTAACTGTATCCATGGATGAATATGAAGCTCAGGCAGGATGCGTCTGTTTGTTGTTCCACTGGTAAACCCTTTTCATAGGTTGGCTTGTCAGCCTGGGAAAAGGAGAGTGGAAAAAGGGCTTAAATACAGCAACAACACAAATTCAACACAGCCTCCTTGCTGTAAAAACACACTTTTACAACACCTCACCTCACAAGAGACAACACGATGACGAGCCGAGGTCCCATTTATACCAGTCTGTCGACCGAAAAGCTTTGTGTCACAAACATCCTTAGCTGAATCTCCTCTGCTGTCAGTGACCCTGACCCCATTTATACAGTTTTCTCATCCTGCTCCTCCACCCTGCCACTGTGACCCATGTCAACAGAGCAACACCACCTTCTTCTGACTGCTGGTGAGTAACACACGTGCACGCACACACACACACGCCCACCCCCACACACACACAAACACACGCGTGCTCGGGTCCCCGGAGAGGTTACTGCCCAGTACTGTTTACCAAGACTCTCGAATTCCCTGCCAGCCTCTCTGCTGAGCACAGTGTCAAGTTCCAGTATGTATAACCCTGTAGAAGAAAAAACACACTGACAGGGAAAGGGAGACTAATTTATGCGAATGGACCTCTATGAATCAGCCCATGTCCACCAAGCTGTGAATCACATCACACCTATAAGGTCACACACAGCAGGGAAACACGCTCAAGAAAAAGCATTAAGTTTCAAGATGAGAGTTACATCGCATTAAAATTTCATAATTGCTTGACAGACTATTTTAATAGCTGTACTGAGTTGATTGTTGGATTACTGCTGCTTTTCAAGCTGTGCTTTGTAGACAGCCCTTTACCTGCTTTATTGGATTTATCAGCATGGCTAGAACAGCTAATGTTGAAATTCAGTTTGAGACAGTTTATTCTAATAATGTGGCAGGGGCAGGTTTAGAAACCTAAGGGAGTGTGTGTGTTCGATAGTTAATGATAAACCTTGATTATCATATTGGTGATCCACAATTTAGTCCATGCTACAACTTCTTCTTTATCCTCTATCAACATGCATCTCCCTCTTCCTATGAAACTGCTAATTTCAGTGCAGTTTCCTTTATTTGGCTCAAATAACATTTTCAGTCCTAACAAGCCACACATACAGTTCAGCTGAAGAGGACTTAGGTCATGTTTACACTAAGCAGGATCAGAGAGTTTTAGTTTAAGGCCATGTCCACACCTGTGCAGATAAACTCAGTTTTGACCTTGCTATTGTGTTTGTGCTTTTATGTTCACAGCATACAGAGAAAACAATGTGAAAATGCTGGTGAGGATGTAAACCCTTGACAGGTGAACAGTAATCATTTCTGACTCTACATTAGTATAAGATGGACTAATTCTTTTTTTAGACTAACAGAGGGGCAGATGAGAACAGTGTCATTCAGACCTGTGTGAACGTGGCATAACAGACTATAGGTGTGATTGCACCCCTCGCTGTCACTTTCACTTGCTTTGTTACTGTATGTAGTTAGAGGTTCCTTTTTTAGGGACAAGGTTCTTCTTACCTCTGGGTGGGAGGCTGTTGACCTGTCAGCATCCTGCTGGTTATCAGAGCACACAAGGAGAGTGTGAGGAACACAACACAGCCCAAAATGACGTGATACAGTACGACACCAACAGCGGCCCAACACAGTACAACACAGTCTATCATGAAACAATAGAACCAAAGATAAAACAACACAGCAAAATCCAACATGAAACAACACAACATGGAAGTACACAAAAGGAGCACAAATCAGTTAAACACATCAAGGCTGAGTCAGAACAGGCCTGCAGTCATTACTGAAAGTGGTGGAAGCAGCAATTGGTGTCAAATGCTGTTTACTTGCAATTTCCACATAAAGTGACATTTTCAGGGAGCAATTTCAAGAGCGAACACACATCAGTGTGGCATTTGAGGTAATTGGCAACAGGGGCACTGAGTGTGTTCTGGGAGTCCCTTTGTTTCACTGAAGCTGTAGCTCAGCAGTGAACAACCACTTCTCTCCATCAATGTCAAACTTACCGGTCATCTCTTTAAAACCAAATCCCCAGTCCACTCTTGGTCAAATTAAACCAGTATTACAATACATATTTGAAGGCCTTAAGCAAACTCTTTTGAGGATTTGTGTGATTTAAATTAAACCTAAACAATTTTGGTAATTTGCAATTGTTAATGTGACCCAAGGAGGATCAGCTCTGTCAGTAGAATCCTATGGTGGTATGGTGGCAACTTAAGGAAACACATACAAAAAGAGAAAGCACAAGCCACAAAACATTAAGAAAACATCTTCATCAATTTGACAACATGTGCTGCAAATACACACAACACAACCAATGTATGTAGTTACCTCTGAGATCTCCAAAGAAACAAAGACAAACAGACCTACAACCAGCTTGCCCACAATACATTTTAGAGCGACATGTTAATCTGTTTTACTGTGGCAAATTGTGAAAAATATCTGGTTTTCCAATATTCTAATATATACCTAGGATTTCACATATTTTTTGAATCTGCCCTGTTCATGAAAGGCTGGAATGATACATCATGTTCAAACATACTCATTATGATATCTACAGTGATAAAGATTATGAAGAAACGATTTAGGTGGTTAAAAGACTACTTTGACATTCTGAGGACGCGAGTTAGATTCTTATGAGATGGAGTGAAGTTTCAAGTCCAAGAGCCAAAGCTCAAAGGCTCAAAGAAATAGCAATCAAATATCTGCCCAAATAGCGTTCTTTGAAGTTCAGAGGATGCAAGTTCAATTCTGACTTGGCTCAGTGATTTTTGACATCCAAGGCTCAAAGAACTAGCAGTCAAATGTCTGGCCAAATGGCTTAGATGGTTAGAAGGCTGCTTTAAAATTCAGAGGATGCAGGTTTGATTCTTATTTGGCTCAGTGAATTCTGAAAAATACCACCCAAAGTAAAAAATTGAAAAGAACTACTTTTTGACTGAAATTTTGTTGCAATATTGTGGTGGAGGCTAGGTGTTTTTGGAAGTACAAACATGCAGTCAACGAGCAGTTTGTCCACAAGGTACACATGAATTTTGAAGTTGCAGTTCAAACCTGACAAAGGAAATTAGTTTTGAAAGCGTACGAAGATAATTAGATTTGCAAAATGTCTGGTCCTGGAAATTAAAGAATGGTTATGGTTTTAATGGTTTTGTTAAGGCAACTCTGAGCACTTGGTTAAGATTAGAAAACACAGCATAACACAGCGCATGAATTATACACCATCAATTATCAAAATTATTGCCAATTAATTTTTTTAAACATTTCAGCTCGAGAGCACTGGTTGGTTTCAGGGTGCCTGCCATAACTTAGTAACATAACTATCTTGAATAACTCTACATTCTGTTCTTGAGCTTACAATGCTTATTGATAATATTAGTCTCCTTCTGTACCTCAGTTTATGTTACTTTACAGTAGATGTTCAAAAACGTATTTGTGCATTAGTTGGTCATTTCAGCATATTTAGAAAAATGACAACTAAGAGGAGCAGAATGACCGTTTTTGGCTCCAAAACTCTGAAAAATCAAGGCTCTTCACTCAAGGACACCACAGGAATCTCATATCACGAACGAGGAAGTTACGGCCAAGGAGACTGAAAGAGAGCCAAGAGAGTTCAACATGACAAAGCAGAGATAATGACAGACACACACACACATTAACAAAACCTCAACATACACACTGCAGACTTCCACAGAGGACTTCTACTTACTAATCTACTTCCTTAATCCTAACTGTTCATGAGGGGTTTGTATGTGAGTGTTGTGGATCTGGGATACTTCAGCAGGTTATAATCATTTCCATATGCCCTCTAATCACTCTCCCTCACTCCCACTCATAAGATGTTTTGCAGCATGAGCACCATGAGGCTGGCATGTTAATGAACGTGGGATAAATACGCAACTAACAAACAGGAGAGTCATTATTATGAATTATTAGGCAGAATTTAATGGTATATGACCTTGAGGCTGCCCGCTCTCTCTCAATTCCCAATTACACATATACATGTGCACACACACACAGACTTGCACAATTTGTAGACAGGGCATTGCTCCTGACAGCTTATCAGGGTAGGAATTCATGGGTCCTTGGACATGCAAAATGCATCACAGAGATATCGCATTAAGAGAGTTAACCCTATCACGACCAGATGGGACATGAACTTTATTCACTGCAAACTCACAACAAAGTATATGAGCAACAACAGGGTCAGCCATCACTGCCTGAGCTCTCACTATCACATACCACTATCTCTCCTACCATGTTTGATCAGGCACTGTGCTGTTTGATGCTCTTACTGTATGTATAGCCCTTATGAGGAATGGCTGTAGTTCTTCAGTTTAATCAACAGGTGTCAGGGAGTCCTTCTCTTTCATATCTGGGATTGAGCTCAGGGTTCCAACTGTGAAAAGCCAGCTGGTCTTTGATCACTCATTCATTCTGATCCAGAACTAAAGAATAATCAGTGTTGTGAAAATAGGACACGGCGGGCCTGGTTACAGCCTCAGTGGAGGCTGGTGAGCTCAAATTATAATGTCCAGAGAGCTGTACAGAGAGATGTACAGAAATCCTTCTGTTTTCCAGATCTACGCGTATGAGGATTCGGGAGCTATAGTGAGCAAAAAATGTTTGGTTATTTTAGAGTGAAGTCTGGTCATTTAAGCGTGTTTCCCTTTGCCCCACTTCAGAAAATAGAGCAAATTATTTAGCTGACTAGTTTTTGGACACATACTACAATTTATGATGCATCTGATGAATAAATGGGAGGAAAAGGCCAGTATTATTTCATGTTAATTACGTGTCCATTTGATGAACACAGATTTCTCCCACAAACAATAGACTGTTTCTGATGAAATAATCACTGCCAATTAGCAAATCAGTGATGATAACAGTGCTCGTTAAATATTTTTTGAATGTTTGCTGGATGCCATAAGACTCATTCAGAGATGCAAGATATGGCTTTGAAACAGTTTTGTTTTCCTTAATGTTCAAACACAAGGCTTAAATACAAATGTCCTCAATATTTCATTTTTATCTGAGTGCTAATTAGTCAATAATCCACAAAGTGTCCAGTCTGCTCTGTCCTGAGTAACGGTCCAAATGACACACACACATAAAAGATCTTAGGAAACTTTGCAGTCATTTAAATGTTTTTGTTCCAAATGTCTGAACATTATCTCCAGCACAGTGGCGGAAATATGTTTACTACAGGCAGAACCGCTCACAACTTCTACCCTTCATGCAATTCCAGCAGATTTTTTGGCCTCTACCAACATCAAAGCGTCCCTTTCAGTGCCAGCTGGACTGCAACAGCAGTGGTGGGATTGGCTCAGAGAGAGTGTGTGTATGCATGTGTGTGTATGTGTTAGAGAGTGGGAGAGTTGGACTAAGGCCCAGCCCTTGGCATATTTCTGTTGATAAACACATCTTAGCTCACCTTTTTCACTGGATGCTGTGACGCTGATCCTGAAGAAGAGGTGTTGTTGTCCACTGAAGACACTTTGCACTTGAAGGACAGATATGTCTGCTGCTGGGGGGCTCTAAGGGCTATACCCACTGGAGTCTCTAAAACACTCCTGGCTACTCATTTTCTAGGGGGCTGATCTGAGGACGGCACTCTCTGTACCTGCTCGGCACGATCTGAGCTCTGTGGGCGAGTCTGGCCCTGGACGTTTAGCACCTTGGATTTATTAGCTGGAAGCAATGCTCTGCTTTCATCTAACTAGTCTGCTCTATATTTTTATCAGTCAGACATACAATAAGCAAGTGTTTCTGACAGAGAACTTTGCATCAGCTAAAAGGCAATGACAGACATACGGGGTTACAGTTAAATCTGCTCCATTCACTGACTCACAGTCTACAGTGCTATCTTTATCCACAATATAAATAATTTGGTTGCTGTTTAAACCTGAGTGGCCCATTAAGTAGGAATCTACAGTTTCTCATGTCTATGTGTATAAGTCACGTGCAGTTTTCCAGAGGACAGCTGGTGTCGCCCATCAAGATACAGAAGCAGCTGGGACTCCTGGTGGCAAACAAATATGCTAATTAAAAATTGAAAATCGGAGAGGCTACAATTTTAATGAGATGTGAATCATTATACAACTTTTAATAATCCCAGGGAAAACATTAAATCACCAAATCACAATTTGGGCAGTGCACACAGTAGAGTGATCCGTTTCGTTTGTCATTTTGGGTAAAGGTTAATTACTCTGTTACACTGTACCTCTGCTGTACTCAAAGGTATATCTTTGTGATGCTGCATTGAAACACATTTGTAATTCTAGTGAAAGATGAAATTTGTCATATGTCATTCATGTTACCTATGAAATTAATTTTTAAAAAGTATAAAACATTTCAAGTAAAAAATTTGGCATTTGACAATAAGTGGGCTATTATCAGGGGGTGAATTTTTATCTGTCACCAATAATCAACAACTGGATTGCTGTTTCTGTAATTGTGAGTTTGTTAAACTACTACTTTTCTGTGGTTGAGGCACCAACCATGAAGTCCATCCGAGGGCCTTTGTTGCATCTCATTTTCCATTTCTCTCTACCGTCATTTCCTCTCATATCTCTACTGTGAATTTTGTAATAAAGTAAACAAACAAAATGCCCAAAAGTACATAAAACTGGGTGATGTGACTCAGTCAGCTTGTCCATGACCACACCACACTGAAGTATAATCAGCAGGAAAGTGGAAACTGCTGTGTGGGTGGATCATGGGTCTGCAGAATTTAGTTTCATTTATAACTAGGAAAACTCTAGAATTTCCTCTCATCATCTAAATCAGCTGCCACATAACCAATAATTACATGTACAAATTTGTTTTTATTTCTGTACTCACTCAAGTAACACATCATACTGACCCAACAGAGCACTTCAGAAGTGCTGTCATGCCAGAAAAGAAAACTTAAACCATCAAATATTGTAGCTAAACGCCCAGGTGACGATTGGGTGTATTGGTGGCTCTGTAACAGACAAAAGATGTGAAAAACAGGAGTTTGGAGCTGCTGGAAGAACATTTACAAGGGGGGATTACTTGTTTGTGCTAAGCTACGCTAATCAAATCCTTAACTAGGAAGGACCTTTTTATCTAAGTACTGAAAAAGCAAACATATTTCCTGAAATGTTGGTGGCCAGAGGTAGATTTTTGGAGGTAATCACCACTAACACGAGTGTTAGTTTCTTGAGAATGTCTCAGGAATTTGTGTACCTTAACTGCCAAATAGAGACTACAGTAAAAATAAATGCAGTTGTAAATGCAACCACTGTATGTAAGAACAATGGAAAAATGTAATGATGTCAAGACATGACGAGCATGTGCTTCAAAACAAAACACAAAACGCTCTCAATCATACATAAGCCTTGAACACTGAGAAGTCCATCCAACCAGCTGTCACAGAATGATGCTGTAATTGGCACAAAGAAGGCAAGGAGACCACCTTCACTTTAAGCACCCTAATCTTGTTCTATTTCTTCTCAGACACTGTTAAATTTTGGCCTCTGCTGTGCTGAGTTTTGTGCAGATGTATGATGATCACCCATTGTTTTGCTGATTTAAAGGTTCTTAAGTGATGAAAGGCAAAATGAATGGCTTTAATGATTATTGTGCAAACACTGTTTGCTGGAAAGGTATTTTTTTTTTTTTTTTTTTAAACAGGAGAACCATTTTACCGGATGACGTACGGGGGCAGATAACTTTCTGTCTTGTATAAGAAGCCACATTTATTTCCTTGTCACAGTGTCATTCTTTTTGTCTTTGTTTTTGTTCTTCTGTCTCTAAATCTAATCGAAGTTACATGTCACATTATGTGTTTTTTCTTCATCATACTGTTTCTACTGAAGGGTACCACATGATGTGCCATCTCTAAACCCTATAAAACCAGATGTGGACTCACCAGCCTGTAGCGACTCCTTATTTACTGTCGTTTGTTGTCACTGTAAAAAATGTCATTGACAAATATATTTGATTGTAATCCATCAATAAAACACACACACACAAACACACATCACCTGAGAGACACAGGTCAGCAACCTGCAGAACTGGTTACGTGATTGTCTTGTCTGTTTTCTCAGACGTGCTGCCGCAGGATGCTCAAATGGCTGCAGCCACACAGCTGGGTCCTCTGGTGGTCAGATACAGTTAAGTGGCTTGGTTGGCAATCAAGCAGCTGCAGAACAAACCAATACACACAACGAATGAAAGGCCGGCAGTCCCCTGCTTCAAATTCACAGTCTGTTGCTGTAGAGCCATCCATCCAGCAAATCTGTTCCCCCCCTAATTAAGTTGAAAAGGGGGAGTGAGAGGGTCATTAAGCACTTATTTATTTGGCAAACCACTGGTACAGAACGGCAATCATATTCTTCTCACCGGGTCATATAATTGGTCTGAACAATGATAAGCTTAGTGCCATGCAGAGTGATGGGCAAGGGCACTTGGGGGTGCTGTAAATTGTGCTACGTCTGTGGTACACAAACTTTGATCATTACATCCTCAGCAGGGAACAGCGCTGATGAATACCTGTGTTGACCTCCAAAGCGCCAAACGTATTTTGCGAGCTGCTGCTGAAGTCGCCTCACACATAATACTTTATTGCGGGAAATGAAAAGAGGATAGGTGTCCTGTGAGAAGTGGTCGTACCAAGTGCGATTACATCACAATCAAGAAAAAAGAGAAGGGGATTCAATTTAGGAAGGAGTGTATCACACGGGCATGGTGGCCCTTGTGCTTGTCAGAGATTGGGAGAGAGGAGCGTTAATCATGGTGCACAGCCTGCATCTCCTGGGCTCCAGCTTTGGCTGTTTGAGCCTTCTGCGAACTGAAATACAGCTGGTGTCAGAGAAAAGGTCAATGACATTGTTAGGAGGGCCTGTGCAGACGCTGAACAGGTGCTCTTTATTTGACAAATATAAACTATAAGCCGTGCTTCTCCACACTGTGCTCAGAAAATGATCGGCAAGTCCTTCAGGTCAGAACAGAGTTTAGCTATAATCTTTATAATTTTAAAAAGATAACCACCTGTACAGTATCCTGCAGTATCATGGTAAAGATGGGTGTTGCCAAATCACCTGGGTCTAAAACCTGATGGACTTAATTTTTAAATGTGCAAACCACTGATGAAGACAATACTTTGTGATGTTTAGGCCCACAAGCCGTCTGAATCTTGCAAATAATAATGCTGCAGATTAGCCTGTGTTGAGTCTGATATTAGCTTCAAGTTGCTGTGAACAGTTAAACAGGTCTATTTTGTTGTAGCTTACTAGTGTTATCAGATACAAGTCAGCTTTCAGACCTGGAAGGGTTTTACTGTGTCCATTATTGTTCCAAACGCCCAACAATACTTGAGGAGAGTACTGACAATGTCTTCCTGTACTGAGTGAGTTTCAGACTGGCGAGGGTCCTTTTTTGCTCTTGAGTCAAAACAAAAGAATGGATGGGATGAAAGAAATTTAGAGTTCCTCAGTTTTGACACATCCAATCTTACGTGAAGTTTGTGAGAAAATGTTAAATATTGAAGAGAAACTGAGTGTTAATTTATGTGCTGTTGGTGTTTGTTTTCGACATCCATCTAAAAATCTTCCATTTCATACTGTGAAGAGTTTTTGACTTTCAAGTGAGAACAAATCTCTTTGTATCTGTATCAGCTCCAAGTGAGTATTTTGCTTTGTTCAATGTAGAGGCCTAAATCTGTATTTAGCTTGCAGTTACTGCTGTGGTATTTCACAAAAACTGGCACTGCATTCATTCCTACGCTGTTCGAGACATTGATGTTGAATGAGAGATCACTGTATGATCAGGTACAATATAAAACAGTGATTTTCGAGCCTGTCCTCAGCACAACAGACAGCTGTTGTGGGATCAATGTGCAGCATCATCATTATTAAAGATGAGGAACTAATGGCAGTAACTTGTCCATGGAGGAGTGCGGAAGTGCTGCAATCAATCCTGATTGGGCGGGACATGGAGACGAGAAGGATGTCGGCACTCCTGATACTTATAGGGGTCAAGTGCCATCGATCATAAGCTCCCACAGAGACACTGACCTGTCATCGATAAGATGGATTAAGCTCTCGGTGCCAGCACGTTTCTCCACTGCCCATCATATCCTCACATCCTCGTCTGCAGTGTCCACTCTATGACTCACTTTCCCGTGAGTCTTCTTTGTGGGTCCAATGCTCCTGTGGCATATGAACTGCTCACTGAAAGAAACATATGAGAGGATTATGAGAAGGTTTCAGTGGGAGGATGGATATATTTACACTTATATATACACAAAAGGTATTTATTTCTTGTACATTTAGTTTTTGTACATTTATACTTTTATTTTCCTAAATAAGCATTGATTATACTCTGAGTTATAATACATCATAAAAAATCTCAATTAATAATCAATATTCTCATTAAAACAATGCATCAAATAAGCATTTGTAACATGAGAGGGGTCAGACCCACATATAGTAATCACCTGGCTCACCTAGCATTGTTAAACACACTATATGTAAGTTTCTGTAAGTTTCTACATAGCCAACGTTAGCATCAGCAGCTGTTTACTTGCCAGAGGCTTCAGTTACAATATGCCCTGTGGGCAGTGCTACTTATTCAACCTGGACTGGAGGCAGACTGGATGCTACAGTGGCTCACCATTGCAAATTATGAAATCTTTATGAGAAGTGATAGAAATAGAAGCAAAACTAAATTTAATACTGACATTGTTTTCCACTGCTGGAGACAGCTCTTGGTGAGTGAAGGAATGAGGTTTGACGCTGAAACCGCAATATTTCCTCTAATTGTAAGTAACCAGCTGTTAATCCTAACATTGGTGATGTAGCGACAGCAAAAACTTACATACAGCACCTTTAAGCTTTGGTTTTACAACCTGAAACTTTACTGTTTTCTATTCTCACTGCTCTCATCAGTGTCATTTTTGTTTTTCTAAGTGCAGCAGCCAATTGTTTTTACTAAAAAAAAAATCTGATCATCCTTCTGTTTGCAAGCCAAATTAGCAACTAGCTATCTTAGTTGAGTGTTTAGCAGCTAAAGAGTCATGTATTCCCCTCAGGAGATGGTGAAGACCAAAGCCAAGCTACAATGAGAGCGAATATTGGACTTGAATTACCCAGGCAGACAGAAGCACAACTTTTTTATTCTGCTGCCCCTGCAATGCCAGTAACTACACATAATTATGGAGAATAGTTGCAAAAGTAACTTTCCTTCCTTTTTCCCATAAACTGTGCAATATGTTTTCCCTAATATTTTTTGTTAAAAGCTTCTAAAATGGGAGTGTTTGTTATTTTTACCTGAAAAGAAAGCTCAGAGTAATATTGCATTATTGCTACTTACTGCTATTTATAACTACATAACATTCTACTTGAACCAAAGGGCTTATTATTTTTATTTTAGAGCCTATCTGGCTGACTGTTGTTTAGGCCCAATGCTTGGAGAATTTGTGGCTCTTGGAAACAAAACATATACAAGTTAAATTGGCTTTTCCACCTGCAATGACTTTATAAAGCTCCACTATTCTGAAAATGAACCATGCTGTGGAGAGGTGGGAATTGGTGTAGACAAAACACAAAGCAGTTGGATATGGATATGTGAATTCAGCAACCAGCTGCTCTCCCTCTCATGAAATACTGGCATATATCCAGACTCGCAATAAAACACTGTAGACTCCAGGGCATTTTTACAGTCCTCTGTGTATTCTGACTTTCATCTTGCTCAAATATATACTGTATATGGGCAGATTAAAACAAGTCTCTTAGGCCTTAGACTCTCAAATCTGTATTATAACATATTAAGTCCTGAGAGAGATGTTTGCTCCAGGTGGAGTTTTTCTGACAGATGTTTGCACATCCAATAACTGCACTTTAATGCTGAAACCGACCTGTTTCCTGGTGTCACGGTGAAACAGAAACACGCAGACAAGAGCTTTCACTTTGATAGCTTAAAAATCCCCCCAATTAGTGCAGCAGTAAGATTGTGGAGGAGCAGTGTTTCCTTTTTTAAGGGAGAAATATCTCACATTAGACAGTATTCAGAGTTCCAGCGTAATCACCATATGCTTTTTTCGAGCAGAAACTGTTGATGTATTGCATATTCAGCATACATCATTTTGGTGTTTATTTCTATATTTGTCTATGTGTTTAGTGCTTGATTACAGTTTGATGCAAATGTAAGTTGCGTAATTGCACTGTTGAATTTGAAATAGCCTTTGTAAATGATGAAATATATGAAAATAATTTCACGTTTTATGATGATAAATTGCGGTTGACCTCTTTTCTGCAGTGCATTTATTAGTGAGTTAGTCAACCACATTTGCTATTTCTGATTCTATATATATATATATATATGTTTACACATACGCACACATATATTTATTTATTTAAAAAGAAAATTCTGATGTTCACATCATGCCCAGTAGATGTCAGAAGTGTTCCTCAAAACCTGGTTGTTCCTTAAAGCACTAAGATCATACTATTGTAATCAAGCTTGTTTCCCTTGCACATTATACATGTAATATAAATATAATAGAGGCACAGTGCATGGGGTCTCTTTTTTGTGAATGCTGTCAGGTGTGTAAATAACTCATTTAAATGAGGAGGTTTTCTTTGAATGTGTGTGTGTGTGTATGTGTGTTAATTTGTGATTAATTGAGAATGGGTGCAGCACAAAGTGGGCACAGATACATGTAGCACTCCAGCTGTGCACCAGATAAAGAGCCAGATGTGGGAAATGAATCGGTGATGGAGGAATAGTGCCGGAATTGACTGGAAAGAAAAAGAAAAGAGAGGGAAGGCAGACACTGACGGAGGCAGATAGACAAACAGGCAGACAGACAAAATAGACTGACAATCAGGCAGGCTGGAGCATACAAATAAACACGAGTACCTGTACTGTATGGATAATGACATGGTTTTAGAGATGAAAGCAGTAACAATGCAAATAGCCCTCACTCTCAGCAGTTACCATGACAACCAACCACCTGAACTTGGAGGTAAGTCCCAGGAGAGGCGGGACAAGAGAGGTGTGTGTGTCCTGGTTTCACAGTTTGCCAAGTCCTCTATGCATCTCCTCATGACACACAAGTCATCCCAGTGTTGTGCAATGACGGCTCCACTGGGAGGCTCAGTTAAAGGCACGGGAAAACAAGTGAGAAACTGGAAACCACTAACTGAAATATTCAATATCAAACCTGTTCAGAGTTTTAATTGCTTGTCCCCCCTCCTCTGCCAAAAATGTTTATTTATTAAAAACCTCTGCTTTCTTGTGCTCTCACACCCTCGTCAACTGGCCGCCCCACCTCTCCATGTGCCGCACGTATAATGGATTCTCTTTGATACGGCTGAACTCGAGTTGCCCTAACCCAGAATGTGATCAGGTATCCACTCTGAAGCTCAGACCGCCTGTAAGGCTGCCTGATGTCGTGGGTGGTGGCAAATCCGGCAGCATTTATCACTTCCAGGGAATTAGTTTACAACTGCTGATTTTTTAAAAAAATGGAAAACTCACACAGTTGCAGCAGGAGAACAGCCTCTATCAGAAGTTATACAGAGCCAGAAAAGACTTTTCCTTTGGTTTTGTTTGCTGTTTGTGTTGATGGCCACAGAGGAAGTCTATTCTCAAAATGCTTTTTGTTTTTGGAGGAGCAGGCAAAGCAAACGTTATCATTTCTGTGCACAGGCATTTCTATGTTCTCGCCTGGGTCAGTCATTGAAGATATGCTTTTTAAACTTTCTAGGCAACAACATTAACTAATTAAGATTATAAAATAACTATAAATTAATGTGTTTTATTGGAAGATCAAAGCAAACAATAAACCCTGTACCAGAAACAAAGGGGACTTTACAGCCTGTATTTTAGATTTATATCTTTTACATTGTATTAAGTTTATAGTTTATAAAGTTAATGGCCATATTAACAAGGTTTTCTCCTCTCTTCACTTGTTCATGCAGCCACACTGGGGTATTAGAAAAATGCATACAGTATATACACTACCACTACATGTAACTACTGTACTTTTTTTCTGTGGCATGCGATCACATGCAAAATGAGAATTTGTATTTCAGGCATGGCAATTAATTTCCAGGCTGCACCTATCATTATGAAGCTAAATTTTAATTACTCATTTCAGGGCAGTTACGGTTAGAGCCCCAGCACACTAAAGATAATTTTTCGTTAATCTTGCGGAGGGGGGGGGGGGGGGGGGTTACAGCAGCTATAGTGGTGAGCGCAGGCGATTTTTGTGACAATCAGACCATAATTATGTGTGGGGATGCAGCCAAGCGCAACATGGCCCGATGTCATTAACTTGCAGCCCACCTCAGACTGAAAGAGGCTGGGGGGTTGTCATTATTTTCTATTATTCTGAGAGGAACACAAATCCAAATGAGCACAGATAAAAAAAACGTAACTAAGCTTGATGCCACAGGCTTAGCCAGCTGTTTGACATTCAGCAGTTAAACCTTGCTGTAGTGAAAAGAGTGGGGTCAGAGGGATAATATTGCTTGAAGAACAACGTGAAATTTCATTAGGTCTGCTAATGCCTCCCTGACATTAGTGATAAATCCTCAGCTGCTTGCTAATGGGTACTAAGGAAGCGGATATCTACGGCCTGGGGTAACTGTACCATGTCTGATGGCAGGTAGTCGAGGGATTTGGCTTGCATTCAGAGCAGTATACATCAGAAACATGTTGCCGCACACAGTATGACTGTGACAGCTCTGCCTTATCAGGAAACAAGATACTGAGGCAATGAGACTTTCTTTAGGCTCTATTCTTACACACTGCCATGACTACCCTGCATCCTAAATGGTCAAAACAGATGTACAAATCCCATTTGAAAAAAAGACATTTTTGCATATCCTACAATGATGTGGCTCCATTTAACTGTGCTGCTGTTACTGTCTTCCAGGATTCAGGAGGGGCTGTGTTGTACAGTATTCATGACAGACATTTTGGAATTATGGATGAATATTTCATGGCCTGATGGACTGGGATCCAGCCTGAGATGCTGTTGGCAGTGGATACCATGCATACTATCGCACTCATACCAATGCCTTGATACATCTCCTCCCCTTGAAATGTCAATGTGAAGTGATCTGAGAATCTGTCGATGTTTCCTGAAAAGGAAAACTAAGAAATCGAAACAGGGAGAGGCAGAGTGATTGTCTTACCAATAAGTGCTGATACATATTTTAATCTATTACATGTTTCAGACGACAAGGGCAGCAGCAGTCATGCTGTAAGGTAGAGAGGAATGTCTGACGGCACTTACTGTCCGAGCTCCTGGTGGACTTCTCCTCATGCTGCACTGGTCATCTGCGGATCAAAGGAGAAGTATCCTCCAGCACCCTGCCAAGCTGCCGCTGTGGAAACACCAGTCAGCAGGGGTGGGGCTGAGTGTCTGATATCACTGACATGTATCATAACAAGTGTCTGAGGCCATCTATTATGGCCTGCTGGGTTTTACCTTGCTTTGTCATCTCTTCCTCAAGCTTCTCTTTCCAGTCTTTACTCTACTTCACAAAGCGGTGCTGCTGAGGAGTTAGAAAACTGCCAGACTGCAGACTACAGCTGAATGAAGGAGAACACAGAGAGAAGGTTTGGAATTATTGGCTTAATTAGACCTACAGGGATAACAGATTGGATGATTTGCCTGAGTGATGATACTAATGCACAGGTGTGAGTCAGCCAGTGAAGCATATATGCACCTGAAAGCTACAATTTTATATGGATGTCTGCTGTTCAGGTTCACAGAGCCTTTCAGCCTTCCACATGAGGAGGGCACAGGAAAATATTGTTATTCTTTTTGCAAAATTAATGGAGCATCAGTTACTCAATGGGAAAATAAATGGAGCATTTGAATGCTGACCCAAGTTGGACTTGGGCCACTGAAAAGTACAGATGCATAAAGGAGTTTTTTTCTTTTCCTTTCTTTTCTCAATACATTAATGCATGTCAACTGTTAGAGGATACAAACTGGGGATTTAAATGTATCTTGTATTTATATACAGTACATTTCAATGTACAATTCAATGTATTTAGAATTACTATCATCATAATTATGTCTCTCTCGCTATCACATATTATTTTATGTGAACCTGGGAGGTTTTCAAAACTTTCTGACATAATCGCAATCCTGTTAATTGTTATTTTTAATAAAGATGAAAAAATGTGTTAAAGAATACATATTTCAGACTATATAAAAAATACTAAAGATCATATTTGCATGCATTGTTTTAATGTTAACTGACAGAATTCTGTCTTATGGCTCTACAATTAGTAAAAAAGTTATTATGAAGGTATTATTATTATTATAATAGTGGATCAATGTACGGTGCATGGATTAACACTTGCATGAGAAAGTTGCCAAAAAGTCAAACAACTGCAATACTATAACTGATACTGTGTAGTATCTAATATGACTAAAAAATTGGACTTCAGATCCCATTTAGATGAGAAAGTGTTTGAAACGATAAGAAGTGAAGTGCTGGTGCTACAGACGAGGACACCTCCAGCAGCAAGGTGAATTTAGAGACTCCTTTTAAATACAAAAAGTCTAAATTTAAGGTGCTTTTGTTGTGCCTGCATGTCTTTCAGCTTAATCTGAAGCTGACCCTGAAATCTGGCATTATGGTGAGGAGGGAAGTGAAGACACAATTTTACCCACAGAGATCAATTAACAATCATGTTGTTAGTGAAATGAAATGTTACCAGTTTTCAATGCAAGTGCATCAACCTTTAGTGGACAAATTAACTCTTGTGTGAGGGAGGTCAGCATGACAACAGGAAAATTAAATGGGTGCAGTAATAATGAAACGCATGAGGTGGCCTACGAGCAACTTTGACTTTAGATTAAATTTCAGTTATTTAACCAGGTGAGGTCCCACTGAGATTCCAAATCTCATTTTAAAGAGAGACATGGCCGAGACAGCAGCAGCAACATTTAGTTATAGATTGTACAGAACACAGTCACAACAAATCTGGCCAAGACTGTGACACATAGTAGGCATCATTAATATAATGACTAATGACATGCAACAACTGCACTGGAGTATTTAATAACTTATATTTATCTTTACTTCTTTATCTTAGTTGGAAAGTCAGCAGTCCAATGGTTGTTGCTTACCATTGTTTTTATCTTTACTTTGAACTCAAAGTAATACTTTCAGTAAACTAAACAATCTTGCAGTACATTCAGTGTATAATAAAACAAATACAGGAAAAAACTGTAATTATATATAGGAAATAGTCTGACAAATGTTCACTTTCATTTCACAGAGTAGTGAGGGTAAGGTAATGTGTTTTTTCCATTTTCATTTTTCTCCCACATGAGCAGCAGAAAGTTCCACTACAATACTGTGGATAATGTGAAGATAGTACAGTTGACCTTATCTGGCCCTTGAAAAATAACTAAACGTTTTATTTGGACCTCTGCAAATCTTTAATCCAGGACACCTCTACACAAGCTCTGCCCTGACTAGATGCTTTCTGAAAGACAGCAAATACTTTTCAAAGCTTCTCTGATGTTGATGACAGCTTGGAGTCCGTAATAAGGAGGTTAGTTTTGCTCAGATTGCAGCATTCCCTTTGAATTGAGCAATTGTGAATCACTTTTCACCACCACAATGGAGGAGCTGGACACCAACTGCTGCCATTTGAATGCAGGTTATTTTCCAGCTCATTAAGCATATTGATAACAGTAAACAAATGGTAGACTTTAAGAACGCACAGTATTGCACCCCGCTAAGTGCTTTCATTAAAAGTTTTCTGGTATGGCTTGTGTGCATCAAGGAAACTCATACTGTATAATAAATAAAGAGAAATAAACTGCACTAAATACACTTCCTCTATCCTTTACCCAATGCTGTGACTATCATATTATCCATCCATCCATCAGCTATACTGCTTTTCCTCTGAGGGTCACTGGGTGAGAGGCAGGGTACACCCTGGACAGGTTGCCAGTCCATCACACGACCAACATATATAGACAAACAACCATTCATGCTCACATCCACACCTATGGGCAATTACACAATATACACAAATAGATATTTTCAGTACATTAAATACAAGATTATACACTGTTCCAACCCTACCATTTTATAGTTCATAGGGCAGAAGTTAATGTTGTATTTGAGGATTTAAGAGGCGAGTTCTCACATCAGTCAGAAATACATATTGTTCCAATGGGAAACTTTAATTTTGCCAACATTAGTGTCTGATGTTTGCTTTCCAAATTGTACTACTTCTTCTCTCCTCTGAGAGAAAGGTGTTGGGTCAGATCCTAATTTAGACCAATATATTTAGGCCCCTAGCTGCCAGGGGAAGCACTGTCACAGCAAGATTGATTTTATTGCGTCAGCCCTGAAGTGTGTATATGCGAGTGTGTGGGGGAACAAAGGGTGGTGTAGGGCCTCTCAGTCTCCTCTGGGATTTTGAAATGGGTCTTACCATCTGCTGAAAACAGTCAATACATCCCAAAGCATCATGTAAGGCCTCCCCATATTCCTCTCTGATTGACTCGAAAGGTCACAGGCAGCATCAAGAATAAGCAGCCAATCAACATGCATGCCTTTACAGAATGCCAATATCTCATCAGCTCTTTTAAATGGTCATCATGCTGACATTAGTTCTCACCTGCTTGAATAGCTGGAGAAAAACAAAGCTTTTTAGAAAGACGACTAACCAAAGACTGGCTCAAGTAGTCAGTCACTTATACTAGAAAGGTTTCAGAGGCACCTTATATTTAGATGCTATTTAACTAAATATAACCATATAAATAAACTATAGGTTTAAAAAGTCACCACCATGCCAACACACTATTTTTGTCCCAAAGGACATGTACAGTGCAGTATGATAAAGACAGAACTCAAAACACAGAGATTGAGAAAGCGAGAGAGAGAAACCCTCTGACGCAATATATTTGAATTAATAAATGATGAGCGGTATGGGGTGTGTGTTTTCAGCAGCAGCAGCATCTGCTTCAGACCTGACATCTCTACTTTCACTTAACAATTGCACATCATAGAAATAATATGGGAATTCTATTTGAGGGAGTATTTTTGCTATTGTGTGGTTCAGAATCCTTGAACCAGAACACAAAATTTATACTGAGGTCACACCCTCAATACTGATCACTGATATTGATGAAATTGATTGATCATGTAAACATTCAGTTGTTTAGAGATTTATACGAGGAAAATTGCATCTCTTGATCAAAGAGCAGCTCATTATTGCAAAGTCTCTTATCTCAGTCTCACAGAGATTTGGAATCCTTTTATGATCCCATATGGCAGATAAGTAAAGCTCTGCCCTGTCTGGAAATTCAACATCATTGGTAATTCACCAAGATACTCTAATTTCTTTATTGCCTGTGCCATCAAAACCTAAAACCAAAAGTAAACAAAAGTTACACCCTGCAATTCAAGCTTTTGTTTTAAATGAAATAACGAGTAGTTTGTGAGCATTAATTTCTGTCTTGGTTGGCAACTTCAAATTTAGTGAGATTCAAGTCAAATCTAGCAAAAATATAACTGATGAGCTTTTCTAAAGATGACAATTATGTACCCAAATGAAAGGGCTAAAATAAGTCTGAAAACTGAATTTTGACAGGAAAATGAATTTATTATGCAGTTTAGCACATTTAAATGTTGCAAAAAATGAAAACTACTTTACTGCTTTAAAAATAAAAAGTCCTTGCTCATAAAAACATGAATAAATAAAACCTTTGGTCATAAAACCAATGACTGAGACAGTTGCATAAATGTGTTTCATAGACGACGTGGAGCATGAATGCAGCAGGATCAAATTTGGAAATTTGGACTTTGCAAAAACATACTGTACATACATACGAGGCATCTGCCAATAGTTTTGGACATTGTCAGATAGTAGATGCCCAGAAGCAACAAAGCAAAATCAATTCCGCATGACAAGGTGCACGGATGATGCCAAAAGTCTGGGGCTCATCTCGTTCAGCCGAGCATGAAGGGTGCAAGTATTAATAAACCACCAGACACAGAGTGGGAGAAAAAAAACAACAGGCTGAGAGAATGCAAGGAATGATTTATAAGAGAGAATAGTTGGTAATGGTTAGGGGGTAAACAATAGTGTCCCTCTGCCCTGGTCTGCATTTCATAGTACTGTGATGAAGCTGTCACAAGTACGCACCACTCTGGTAATACAATCCTCTGGGGGACGCTTAGTTTTAATTTGGATGTCAGAAGAAAATGATTGACTTTTACTGTTTGAGTGTGTGTGGTGAGTGTGTGTGTGTGTGTGTGTGAGCTGCTGTATATCTATACTCGTGTGTCTGTCTATATTTTCAGGTGCACATTGATATTAAATTTGCTTGTGTGAAAATATTCACGTCCAAGATGTCAGCTACTCCAAAATTATGAAACACTCTTGTTACTAGATTGAACACAATTATTTTTTTGTTCATTATGAAGTCAAACACATAATACATGGCTGACTTCTTCTTCATCCCTTTTCTATTTATTAAAAAGCATTAGCACCATTAAGCCTTGTGTTTTAGTGAGGTTGGTTTTACAACAGACCTAACTGCTGTCTGTGAAAATAATAATAATGATGATAATTGTAAAATTAACAATTTTCCTTTAAAATTGTTTTTGAGAATCCACTGTCAAAAAACATATTTTACAGCTGAGGCCCAAAACATTTTTCTGTAGTGTTTATAGCAATATTTAAAAACTAGGAAAGGTCAGGTAGTATCAAGATGGTAAGATTTTTCAACATTTGCATTAACTGTATTACAAATTCACCCTGTCTCTAAATATATATATTGTTTGCCTCTTTCAGGCACATTTCATTCCTGTATATATATTGTTAAAATTGCTCTGTAAAAACTATCAATACAGTGAAAAAATAGTTTTAAAAGCTACTTCCTCCCTTGTCAGCTGAAGTAGTGCATATTTCTGCCTATAATACACTTAAAAAGCATTTCAATTTTCCTTCCAAAACCACCACATCTGCACTCAGATACTGTATATCCTGAGACCTTGGATCCTTGTGTCAATTATTTAAACTACATCCTTCTAAAATACTTGCATAAAGTTATGCAAGTCTTGTATTGTTGCTTGCAGCTATGTTTGGAAAAGTTGATAAGCCCAAGGGCTGCAGAATTAAGAAAAAAAAAGTTGATAAGCACAAAATTCAACTTTGACTCAACTTTAAGGAATAAACAAATTTAAAATGCACTCTAACAGCAGTGATACACTTCTTGGGGAATATTTACTGTATTCCTTTGTCTGTTGGTATAACAACCAGAAGTCACAGATTAGAAAAATGTTTATGATTTGAAAATATTCTGTTCACAGGATAGGGGTTAATGCAGTTGAATTGATACAGAGTAAATATAACGTATAGACTTAAAGCAAAGCAGCTCCACACGAGTCTGGTTTTAATACACAAGCGAGTCCCAAAGTGATCAGCCGTAGCATCATCATCAGAAGAACTTCACATCCTCATGAACAACCGTGAGCCATAAACAGCATTTCATTAAAATGCCTTATTTTTGTCTCTAAAATAAAAATCAATGCTCTTTGATACTGTGTATTTTAACTTACGTCACCACAGTGTTTCACCAGTTATTTGGAACAGAGACATGGCAAGAGCAAACAGAAATGTATTTGAAAAGGATTCGTGCAATCGTGTAGACTGTGTCCTGGCAGACAAACACAAAAAAGGAGATAGGGCTTCTTCATAGAGCCTTTAATGTTGTTATTAAAGCTTCCCTGGAAGGCGTAAATATCGACCTGAGCGTGGACTCCTTCACGGACTGGTGCACTCTGCTGTCCCGCCCCGCTAGTGCCATCAAATCAATCAACCTTTCTAATTAACTGCATCCAAATGAGGCATCGTCTTCTGTGCCTCCAAAAAGACCCCTTTTCCACATCACCTCTTGCACACACAACATGTTCTGCTATTTCTGCCTGCACCCTGCCTCTAACCTCACGCTTGCCGTCCTCACTAGTGTGCCATCCCTCCCTTTGAACATTTTTCAAAGAGAACCAAACAACAATTTTGACCTAACATTTTATCTTAATTGAAAATTCACAGATTTGGTCTTCCTTATATTGAAGCAGAATCATCAGTTTGCACTTCTTTGTTTTATTAAGATAAACAAAGAAGAACAGAGTGACAGATAAACGCTTTATAAGGATACAGAGTGTCTGTGGGCTATTGTGGATGTATGACAAAGTATCTCTTTGAGGGCTGATAAAACAGGAAGCTCTGCAAGGAACAGCTGCTCAAGAGTACAAATCAGACCCTGCCAGCCAAGTCTTGCTCTCTCTTTTCCTCATCTTCTTAAATGCTCTCTCTCCCCTTGCAGCTTCTGATGGAGCAGGCGAATGGAGCTCCTCTTAGTGACGGCCCCAGGGCACTTGGAGGGGCTCCAGATGTGCTCCTCCATAACTGTAGACTGCAGCATCTCTGGCATTTTTCCATGCATGCAGCTCTTGTTCACTTCATTTACAATCAGTTCACATTTCAAACTCAATCTGAAAATCAGCTTCTCTTCCATTTTTACCCCCCTCTCTCCCCCTCTCTCTGGATTGTAGCATTAATTGAAAATGTAAACTGTAATCAGATCAGTTGAATAAAAATGAGTGGCTTAAAGATGGGAGATATGAGTGACAATTCACATGGCTCTGCATGAGAAATGCAGAGCCTGGTTGAGATAATGAGGATGTGGGTTTGATCAGTGTATGAGTTGCTAATGGTCTGTTTTGGCAGCCGGTTTGGCTGGTCCCCCCTGCCCTCTTACACTGGTGGCAGTTATCTCAAAATTATTCTACTCTGAAATGCATCTTCAGAAAAAACGATAACTACTAATTAACATAATTGTATCTGTGCTGGACTCTCTTTTCGGCGATACTGTCAATAAAATATTACTGTCACAAAATTGGTGTTGGGCAAATTAATTGAATTAAACCAATGACTCAAACATATTGCTCAATGAAAAGTAATTACATTACATTAACATTTACTTGTAGCTACTACACATCCACAGGTCTCCACACCCTACCACAGTTTAGAGGTGTTTCCTTACCATCAACAACTAGCTTAACATCAGTCACTGTCAAAGTAACTAAGAGCTGCTGGTTATTAGGGCTGCACCTAAGAATTATTTTTAATATTTAATAATTGGCTGATTGTTTTCTTGATTGATCAATTAATTATTTGAATTAAGTAAGTCTGGATTGGTTTGGCTTCAAATGTCTTATCTTGTTCGACCAACAACCATCAAAAACCCAAATATTTTCAGTTTCCAGTCATATAAAACAATAACAGCCAACTTTCCACATTGGAGAATCTGCAACCAGAGAATATTTGACAATTTTCCTTGAAACTCTAACATATTATTGAATTTCTAATCCCTTGCACTACTTGTTATGGAAAAAAAATCACTATAATTCGTAACAAGTAGTATGTTTCTGCATTTCTGAAAAGAGGAAAGAATTTGACTCGATGAGATGCTATGAATAATCTGATGATCCGATGAAACTGGACTGAATTCACAGCAAAATATTCTGCTGACTTTTTTATACTGTACATGCCACTCAAGTGTGATGATCCCCGTCCTGAGTCCTTGTGATTGCTTGTGACAACAATTTGCTCTCCTGCTTTCTCCTTCTTCTTACCATTCAGACTGTGACTGTGCCAAATTATCCTCACCTGCCAAAATTTCAATGGGGATTAATGGAAATAGTGTGGGGTGCCAGCTAAATAGACTCACTGGGCTGGTACCCAAAATGTTTGAGTTCCATTACCCGAGGCAATATTTTTTAAGGCAACCTGCAAATGTTATGGGAGCATGAGAACATGGCTAGCAGTTAATGTAGTTTCACCTGTGGGTTTAAGAGAAAAAGCTGCATCTCAAAGGAATCTTTTTATCGCTGTGAGGTATTAGAAAAAGTCTTCTGAGTACAAAACTACACCATCACCTGGGGTTTGACTGCACGATAGTACAACTGGCTTGTTGATAATTTAAGAGTTTATTTAATTAATGCTGGAGTCAGGGCAGATGTTGATGAATAAAATTCCTGCAGGGAGGACTTGCAAGTATAATATCTTAGAGTACAGGCACTAATTAAAAACATCAGGATCCAGGAGTCAGGGATGAAAAATAATCTTACAGTGTATTTTTGGCTGCTTTGTAGCTCATGTGTGTCCATTAAAAGCTTCTCAGAGGGTATACTTTCATACACATTTTAGATTATGCTCCATATTTAAGGCACCTTAAGGTACCTATCTTTATTGACAAAAGACTGATGTTCTATTGGTTATAATCCATACGCTCCCTTAACAACATAGCAGCTTAAATTAATAAACCATATGCTCATTTTCATTCTAGACCTTTCCTGACTATATTTAATATTTTCTAAACAAAAGCCTCAACAGAGGCAAGCACAGCAGGTCACAAACACAACTGCAGGACTGAGCTTAGATTTTTATCTTTACTTATTTTTCCTGTAATGCTATGTTGCTCTTGTGTCCTCTAATTTAGCTCTATAGTTAGTGTTGTTTCAAGTGCAGTAGAAATAACATGTATTATAAAATTTCTTGATGGTCTAACACATTTCAGATTGGCAGCAAGACAGATATTTCCCCCCTTTCTTGTAAGCTAGATAGAATTTAACAGTGAACATATGCATTATTCATTTTTAAAGCCACATTCTCTGAGTGGATCATTTGGCCTGTGATCATGCCTTGCGGGGGAAGACTGTTTATTTTTTATTGAAATAATCTCTCAGTAGGAGAAAAGTTGCCCATGTGAGAAATCTGATTTTCTGGCAATGCACCAGAGTGCAGAGGAGGAGCGCAGAGGAAGAGAAGTAGAGAGAGGAAGCTGTATGAACAAGATTTTCTTTTGTTATAGACTAGACAAACAGCTCTTATTGCGACAGCTGACAGCTAATTGCTACCTCAAAACCACTTTACAATCATTATCCTGACTACCTGATCTTTTGTTGGCACTTATGCTGTGTGTGATCCATAACTTGGAGGCTGCAGCCTGTGTTAAATGTTTTGCTTAATAAGCTAATTTTACTCACTCCTGACCAGACTTCCTCTCTATTTCCCTCCAACCATTGCAGTTTTTTGTGCTCCTGTGTAAGTGTGTGTCCATGTGCATGTGTGCCTTGAGTGTGGGTGTAAACAATGTGCACTACATAGTTGCCATACCTAATGTGCTTGTTAGCCATCTCGCACTCCCCTGAGGCGTGTGTCCCTATCCCAGGACTTATTCATGGTGCGGTTTTAACAAGCGCTGTCGATGTGAGGCCATTGAGAGCTTGCAGGATTGCAGTCAATGGCAATTTCATGTGCTACACAGAGTGCAAATGAGCTCTGCAAATATTACTGGGGCCCTCAATCTGTGTCAGTGACAGCAGGAAAGCTCAGGCGCAATGGCCAGAGGCTGCAGGTAGCAGATATAATTGTATTAAGAGCAGCCAGTTCAACAGTCCAAGGAAAATTAAACAACCTTTACCCACACTTTTCGAGCAGATCACTGACAAAGCAAAATTATATTTTATTGTTTCATTATAAAAAGAATATTATGAAACAAAAAGCTCTTGTGTGTTGAAGTAATCCCCTTTAACACACAAGGTACTTGAGGTAGGATCCAAAGTAAAGGATGATTTAAAACTTTTGATCCAGCCTTTTAAGGAACAGTTTGACATTTCCCAAATATGATGTTGTCATTACCAGCCAGTTAGCTTAGCAAAACATAAAGACCGGAAACATGGGGAAACAACTAGCCTGCCCGGAAGTGACAAGAGCCACCTTATAGCACTTGCACCTGGCCAGGACACAACTGCCTTTAAAAGGACAATGTATCATTTTTACTTTTCTGTTTTTGTACAAATAAAATAAACAAGATATAATCAATAGTGATCATTAGAGGTGGAAGAGACAAGCAAAACGTTAGAAATCTATACGTAGAAGTGATAGTAAGTGGATTTTGTTAACTTTGAACAGACCCAGGTATGAGATTAGCATCAATCTTCTCAACTAACTCTCAGCAAGAAAGTGAGCAAGCATATTTTCTACAATGTCACTCTTTTTTTAAAAAAAAAAAAAGTGAGATAGTGCTGTAAGTAATTTTTAAATGACTTTAAAAATTTAAACAATGCCAGAACATTTGCTTCAGTTTACTGTTGCATGTGCATCTAAATATGTCTCTGCAACCCACCTGGTGTGCTCTGTGAGTGCTCTGGAGATGTCAGTTTTTTAAATCTTTGCTTCTGCAACAATATCTGTATGAAAACAAATACAAGGTCAATACCAGGTAAAAATCTATATGAAATAAATATTTTATATTTTTTGGAAACAGATTAAGCACTTAAATTAAGTGTAGATAAATGCACCAACTGTGCCAACTTTAAAACTTTAAAACAGAAAACTAGTTTCATCAGATTAAAAAAAAAGGGAAAAGGAGTCTAAATGTTGCTATATGATGTTAGTCTTCCTCCCCATGCCACTTGCATTAATCTATTAGCAGGCAGAAGGCTCTCAAAGTGTCATGATCGCTCCTCTGTTATTCCTGCATGTCCAGAAATAACTTGTGCTTTGTGTGTCGCTGAATTATGAAGTGGGACATGGTTTGGACTGGAAGCACTCCCAAATGAAACCATGTCCTCCTGCCTCAACTATGACAAAGAAATGAGGGGAGTGAATGTGCGAGAGTACAAAATATATCAAGGAGAATAAGGGAAGAGGACATGTGAAAGTGGAAACCACTGGAGAGGAGGGGGCTGGTAGGTGGGTGGGGGGGCAAAAAGCAGAAACCCACTTCATGAATTAACAAGCCTGTGGTAATGGAGTCTAAGGTCTCATTGCTATTTGTGATGGAGGCAACCATGCATTCACTCTCTACTTATTAGGAGGGAATGGGGAGACATACTTCTTTTGATTAATACTGCCGCCTTTGTGGGGTTGGTAGGAGTGGAGGAGACAAGCAGGCAAAAGAAAAAAAGGAGAAGAGGGAAGATAAGATTACCATGAGAAGAACAAAACATTAGAAATCTATACCTGGAAACTGACTGACTCACTGCAGCAGGACAATCACAGAGATTTAGCAGCTGGCCAGATTAGCAACACAAGAGGCACAGCAAAGCTAAACAATGGCTATGACTCATAATGCTCTTTGACTAAATATAACAGAGTGAAACACTAGATTTCTGGAGAAGCACTGATACAGTACATACAGTATCCTTTCAGAAAGAATTGGCAGTCAGATTAAATATGATCTAAATGGGATACCACATACAGCCACAACGTTTGCTAGTTAAACAAAATGAAAAAAAGAATGAAACATTTTTTTAAATTAGTATCCCTCGTGGAATAAATTTCACTTTCAGTCAGTGTAAAAGTGTCTATTATAGCTCACCAGACCATTCAAAATGTCGATGCGATGGCTGTGGAGAGATCACTCACATGTTACCATGAAAAGATCCTAGCAGGCTTTTATTTTTGTAATAGCTACAACTACACTTCATTTTTCTATTTCTGGCCCATTACAACCCCCAACATGAATGTATTGTTGAAGAAATGAACTGCTTATGTCTCATCTGTGTCCACCTGCATTAGAGTTAAGTGACTACACAGGCCACTGGAGCTTTTGGAAGTTATTCTGCCTAATTTTCTTGTATATTTTCTCCTATTTAGGTCCAGACCTGTAGCTGAGTTGAGTGCATGAATGTAACTGAGATAATACAGCCACATCTGGAGTTGGTCCAGTCCTCATTATTGACCATAACGATAAAGAGACAAAAGATCATTAATGTCAGTAAGTAGCTATTTTTTCAATGTAACTCAGAGCTTTGAATAGAAAATGGAGGAGCACATTTGTGGGTGGGGGTCCATTATACGCAATTTTGATTGTTTTATGATGCAATTCTGAGCTGCCATTTTAAAGTTTCTGGCTATAATAATCATAACAATAATATATGAATGCAGAAAAATAGACGATACAAATATAATCTACACTACTGGTTTAAGGTTTAAGAACACTTCCATTACTTCCTGCAGTGCAGTATTGTTCTAATAATGCATCAGAGGGTGTAGTGACAGAGTTTGCTCCAACACTGCCTTTGTTACAAACAGAAGATTTGTAAGTAAGCAACAAAAGTTGGAGAGCCTGTAGGAACTGTTTGCATTAACTTCAAGGTTTAATTCACTTCCATGGCTGCAGGAGAGCTGTAAATTGAGCAATTTCTTAATCCCTGAAAAGGCCTTGTTTCTGACCTTTGTACCATTTAAGATTATTCACTGAACTGCTTAAATTTCAATAAAACTGGAAAGATTAGGGTGTTCTGAAACATTTGAATGGTAGGATATTGAATATGTCCATCCTTTAAAGACTTGATTTTCTTTCAATAGTCAGAGGCATGTTGAAGATGGACGGACTTTGCGTAACAATTAACATTTAACCAGATTTCCTTGACTGTCTGCCTAGCCTGTCTGTGATCTAAAAAGAAGGTATTCGTGATTTCTAAATGCCAGTGTCTGTGTGTTCCATCCAGTCTTTTCTACTTTGTGTTGTTTTGCTGATGGATTTCTTATTGTGTTGATGCTCTACAAACAGTGTTAAGAGGTCACTTCCAACCCCACAACTTTGTGTCACAGCACAACTGCAGCACTTGAGTAAAAGCCATCTTAGTGTTTGAAAGCTATAGGGACAGATTTTATCCACCAATTGAGGTTTAAAGGACAGCTGCAGCCTACAACACTATTTCAAAAAAGGCTTTGTTGTTTCCTCTCTATACTAACCCAGTGTAACTCACATAACATCAGGTTGTGATGTTTACAGCCATAGTGGAGTTTGATTCCAGGATTTAATTCAGAGGTTTGAGCATTGTTCTAGTGTCAGTCAAAAAAACAAACTAAAAGCAATAGCTTCTTTATTAATTTAATTTAAAATTAATGTCTTAGATGAACAGTGACATAAACATGTTAGAACATATAAATCAGAATATAACTTTTGGATATTTATAGTATGTGGATTGCTGTGGAGAATTGCTCGAGTTGTTGGTACCTGTCAGATGTTTTTTGTTGAAGAGAAATGACAGCACCTAGTTGTGCATTTGTCACCGTGTCACCACCAACTTGCCTGAAAACATCACAATGATTATTTCATGGGATTTCAAAGAGAGGTGCCAAATATCCACACCATTTTTCTGTCATCAGATATAAGAAGTTTGGCATCTGGAATTTTAATAGAAGCAGCTGGTAACACACAAGGACAACTAAAGTATGGCTACTTATTGTTGTAGGTGCAAAAATTATCTGATGAGGAGATTTACGGCATGCAAGCACTTACAGATATGAGCATGAGGTAAGTATAATCTACTGACCAGTCTCTCATGTAGCACTGGAAGCGAACAGTAGCTGCCATCAACTAGGGAAAGTGTACACTTGCAATTTTCAAGCATTGTATTACAGTTAGTGTTTGGATTGTTGTACATTAACAGAACCTAAGTCTGAGCAATTTTTCAATTCAAAGTTTTTGAAAGATATTTAAATATTCTTCAAATAATGAAAGCTTTTTATTGAAACATGAAGAGGTTTTATATTATTTTATAGTTCAATATATATATAATATATATATATATATATATATATATATATATTTTACATGTGAAGGAAGGAAATACTGTACATTTTACGCACTGTTTGATATAAAAGTGTGCGAACACGTGGGTGGATTTTTACGTGAAGGTGTGAAATTCCATTCATATTAGCAGTGAGGGATACTTGCAATTAAACAGATATCAGTAAAGGATAGTTGCAATCTGCCTATATGATGGAGTTGAGTCATAGAGGCTTTTCATTTGATTATTGAATAACTCCCACAACTATTAATTTCATCTGGCCATTGTTGCAGCTGACAGTCAATATAATCAATGCAGTTTTCTCTTGACCAGTTTTGCAGCACAGTCACAGCACTTGAGAAATGCTATTTGACAGCCAAGTCATCATTTCTTTCATCCTGAAGGCTTTGGAGAAGAAAGACTGGCTGCTCTGCAGTCCTGCACTTCAGTGGTTGCATATCAATCTTTTATTTTCCTGTTTCTGCCTTAAACACAACATACTTATTAATTTTTCCCACATGTCTGGGTCAATTTGTAATGCCCTTCAAATTAAGAGCGTGGAGTTGCCTGCGCACACCATGATGAACATTTGGGCTAGCTCCGAAAAATGCCCTGAAGGTAAACAGTGGAATTGAGACAAAGCTTTCCAACTCACAAAGGCTGCCAAAATCTCAGCTTGCATCTATCAAGCAACAGTTTGGTATCCTCACCTCCCCTTACCACCTGTCTCCTACAGATCACCAGTTCAAACATTTCTCTTTCATGTCCTCACTGACTATGCAGCTAAAAAGGAAGATTGGAGGTAAGGTTGTTGTTTTCGGTTCTTTCTTATTTTATTCAATTCCAACTCCGTGGCGAGACCTCAAAAACCACTTTCAACAAGCGATACCTGCACCTCGGGTTACCATGGAAACTCTTCACTTAAAAATAGACCTAGAGGAATGAAAGCTACGGATAGAATATGCCTCCTTGATGTGGTTCAGGGAGATATATGGTGCTGGGTGTACCTAAAAACAGGTTAGCATCTGGCTCTGTTTTACAGCATCCTTAAATCGTTATAGTGCCTTGAGATGCCACAATTGTGTTTTCAAAGCTACAAAAGCAATACAGCCCATATTTGCTGATGCAATGTTCTGTTATAAAACTGAATTTATTTTGTAGCATGTTGCTGATGGACTTGTTACAGCTGAATGATGAGTAAGTGCCTGTTCTCCTTGACATGTTTCAGTGTATTTACAGGAGATGACAATAACAAAGTGCTGGAACAAGGTGTGTTTTTCATTCCTGCGCTGAATGAAGTCTCTACAGAATAGTGTTTTGACAGCTGTGACAGACACTGCTTCACTTCCAGGATTTACATATGCTGTGGATGTGAAGATACCTGACGGCTACCAGTGGGGTGTAATTCTCCTTTGTTCAAGTGCCACTACAGGACCGATTTTAAATCTGGTTTGTGCTTTGCTGTCACACAACGTTCCATCTTTAATTTACTATCAAAATAAAGCAAAAAAATAGTAGCTTTATATGACATATCACTCCCCACTTGTCACTTTTCCCTGTGAGTTTATCTTAAAGAAACCACATACATCGTGAGCTCTTTCAAAACGTGTTTTACAGCTGCCAGAAATTCAGTTTACAGCCCTGGATTTATTTCAAAGGGTTCACCACCAGCGGCGGCATAAAGCATGACCTGCTTGTGTTTACATAAGCAGGGCAAGTGTTTACTCAGCATTCAGTCCAGATGTTGAATAAAATGATGCAGCCTATAACAAAGAAGAATTATAAGTGGACCAAATATAAGGGAAAAAAGCTTAAAAAGCATAAGGTTACTAAAATACATCAGTATTTATTTCTGATTGTGAGAGCAGTTTGAGACTTTTATGTGCTTTCAGTGATGGACACTGGTGCTACAGGAGAGCCATGAATACATTTTTTAAAGGTTTGGAGTAAAGCTATTTCCTCCTTCACATATATTATATCCAGTGTATGTACAGTACGATATATTCCAAAAGGAGTAGACCCTCTTCATCTTTTCTTGTGCACGATTGTGCATGTGTGCCTATATATGGACATCTTTATGTGCATGTGTGTGTCTGTGTCCATTTGATTTAGTGTTTTTTTTCTTGAAATCATTCATAGATTGTCTCTGTCTTTTTGTTTTGTTGATCCAATTATATGTGATTGACAGGAAGACACACTTGGGCTCAAGTGGATAGGGGCCTCGGGCTGTTTGCAGATCTACATTAGGTTCACTATTACATACTAAACAAAGAGAGAGCAGTAATTTGCCCGTAATGAGGGGAAAACAACACATAGCACCAGGTACTTAAAAGGAGTTATTGAGACAAATATGAAGACACAAGCTGCTATGGTGTAAAATAAAGCCAAGAGGCCTTCTTAACTGTCAGAGCAGAGAATAAAAGAAAATTCAGCAGCCTCTATAGATGCAGACACAACAGCTGTAGGTGAAAATAAATAAAAGCATCTACATTTATGGTTATGCAGTAAACAATCTCACTATATATGGGGCATTTTCTGACATCTTTGATAACATAATTGGTGATCTTTGAAACCATAGCCAACCTGTGTGTAGCACCTGAGAAAATTTGTTTTCATCCAAGTCTATTTATTTCTGTATTGTTTTATTTTAATATTGATCAGATTGGCCAAACTTGCCACATGTGCTCCTGTTATCTGGAGAGGCTGAAGTAGGTAAACACAGGAATCCAGGTAATCCAGTGTGTGTGTGTAAATGAAAGTGAAAGGGGATGTCTGTGCTACTGTGGTATCTATAATTGGACAGTTAATTCATTAGCACAAGTCTTTACCTTCACCTTCCTGCTGGTCAGAACCACCAGACTGAAGAAAGGACAGAATGGAAGCTGAAGAGGGACGATGGAGGCCGAGCCCTTGCCGTGGCTTCATTGCACTGGGGAATTGGTAGAGACAGAGCTGTGTGCTTGGTAAACACATTAGTTGACTGTGATAGATGTGCTAGACTTAGGTCTATGAGCAGTAAGCAATTCAATGGATAATTACAATGTGTATATAGATGGTGGCACACTGCAAAAACTCAGGAAAAAACAACCCAAACTAATTTTAAGCTTTTTGTGATTAACAGTGCATCTCTGGGTCAAGTTTGTGGTTTCATAAATTTAGATGGCATTACATCACATACATATAAAGAAAAGTATATAAAAATCAGTGATCTCAAATAAAATTCAACTTTTGATGTCAGCAAGTAGTAAGCATCAAAAAGTCTTTTTCTATAATTGCCATTTTTCACTGATGCTTAGCAATCCAGCTATCACATATGGAGTGATCCGATGAAGAGGAAAAAGAGGTCCTGTCCTAGTTTTTCCACCAGCAGCAGTCTCAGGTCTATAGTGCAATGTAGTCACAAGATATGTAAGGTTTTTCAGCTTTAGTTTTTTTTTTTTTTTTACTGTCTGGAAAGTCATCAGTCATGAATATTGCTCTCTCCTCCTACATAGACATAAAACCTAGCTGGATAAAGCAGGTCCAGGTGAATCAACTGTATTCTGAGCCTCTAAAAGGCATTCTGAGAAACTTGAAAATTGCTAATGTACAAAAAAAAGAGGTAAATTTCACAATACACAAAACCTCCATAAGATGCATTGTACACCACAGGCTGAAATGCAAAAGTGTTCAAGAGAGTGAAAAGATGCTTTTGTTGTACTGAAATTTCAAAGCACATTATTAATAACAAGATCAGGCTGGGTTACAGGCATTTTAACCTCCAAATAGATTAAATATAGGCAAGGGAGACACCATCTAAGATCAAGCCTCATCTAATGTTATACATATGCCTGTTATTCCAGCTCATAGCCTGATTTCTGTCCATGAAATGGATCCAGGAAAGACAATGAGAAGATTATGACAAATGATAGCTGTGGTTAACTATAATGACTATAGATTATTTGAAATGGAAAAAAAAAAAAAAAAAAAACAAATAATCAAATGAGATAAATATAAAAAAAAAGTCTTGGTAGGTTATATATTGATTGTGATATGCGATGACAGTGACGAATGGTTTGGTCTCATAACTCTGTAACAGGAATAAATTGTATTCTTATATGATATTTGGATGGCCGTGTAGGCTGAAAGCAATAGCATGGTGCAACAGGATGCACCATTTATTCTCTGATAATAGCAAAGTTAAGTCAGGTCAAATATATTTGTATTGCCCATGAATCACATTCAATGTCTCAAAGGGCTTTGCAGGCTCTCAACAGCACAGGTTTCTGACCCAGTCCAAGCTCTCTGTGAAGACAAGGAAAAACTCCCAGAACAATACCAACAAAAACTAAATCCAGAATGCATACTAAAGATAGCCACATCTCATGTTAACTGAGTAGAAGTCAATCTGTAGCTCTACTCGGGGCAAGACTTCAGGTTTACCACTGGGGAAATGGTACTCATCTCAAAACAAAAGTGCTCAAGGGATGAAAACCGCAGTGGGCCAACTTTGCTATTCATAGATTCTTATTACCAGTGGGCAAAAGTGGAAAGTTTGGGCTACGGGTGGCACCAGGAAAAAAGTCTATGTTCTTACTTAATCGAATGAGTTTGTTCCCAGCGTCCTATGTCCCCCTATTCTATATAGTACATAATGGCAACTTAAAAAAGATGTATGCCAACACTGTATACCACTTCATATAAAATGGGCTACTGTGGGAACTCATCAAAGTGGCTTTCTGTTCCCCAGCATCGCTGTATGGCTCTAAATATAATAGGCCTACACTTGAGGTAACTTATCAAATGGGTTGGAGATGGTGGAGTTATACAGTAGCTTTGAAACCTTGTTCCAATAATAAAACTGGAAAATACATGTATGAAGTTTTAACTTCATCTTCCCATTTTCGGCGTGTAGGCTGCTAGCTTGGAGGCTGTTGTTGTTGCTGTTTCCTGTACCAAAGGGGATTTTGAAAGCATGCAGATAGCAGAGGGGAGAAGAATGTCATATGCAATACACATCTATATCCAGTGAGTCAGACTGCTGTTCGTCCAACTTGGCTCAAGGTAAGTCTCTGTACTTTGCCCATAACAGTAATCGCTGAAGGAACGAAATTGAAGCCTGGCTGTCACTGAGTTTTTTGGGACCTTGAGTTGGCATCAGCTGCAAGCTCAAGAATGGGCCAGCTTAAGTAGTCAGCCAAAACAGTGTTTGTTAAAAGCGTTCTCTTTCCTTTGTTTTGCTGGTTTGTGGTTGGTCCAAAAGGGGCAACAAGTATGGAGATTGTTGGTTTAACAGTTCTCACCAAAAGACTCTCACTTCGACTGAAGCCTAACAAAATCAATAACCCTCAAGGTTATACCACACAAACACTGCAAACTTTATCCTAGCAAAGCTAAGAATGTGCAGTAAATTGGGCTGTTGAAGTCACTGATTCTTGAAATATCTCATCATCATCAACACCACAAGGTTGTGATAGTGCTCTCTTTTTTCTCGAGGACACCACTTTGGCTCAATATTTCCTTGGTGCCTGCGTTATGTTCACTGGCCTGAGCTGCCACAAAAGAAACTCTCACTGGGAGAGAGAAACAACCCAATGGGAGCAAGGGTCCACCCAGTACGATATGCTAGCACTGACTGGGATGTGAATCCTTGCTGGCCTCCCACATTACCAATTGTTTTAGACCAGAGGCTGCCAGCAGCTGAACCCTGCAGCAGTGGGTGAGTGTTTTTTCCTCTATACCAGCTGGATGCATTGCTACCTCTCTTTTAAGTAGTGCCATGAAACTCTTATCTATCAGGGCTTCCAAACACTACTCTGTGTATGAGGTAAGGCTGCCATCCAGGCTCATCCTACTCCCTGTGTTTGTTGTTAGCAAGCAATGAGGGTGAGAGGGGTTCTGCAATGAGAAGAAATGTTTGTTTTGGGGATAATCGTGTTTAAGTCTGCCTGGCAACTTAAACACTACAAATTCCCATGACAGATTACACTTCTAAGTCTGTTTGCATACATATTTACTGATCAACACTTGAAGGTTGAAGAGGTCATGCTCACTCATGATTGATTTAGAATTTGACACATCTGCACAAAGCCTTGTTTACTTGTGATAGTGAAAAGGTTTGATTATAGCTTGAGTCAGTCACTCAGGCATCTTGTCAAGGTGTTCAATTATAAACATATCATGTGAGAATCTCATAAAACACCTTTAAACCATATCACATAAACTCCACATGAGAAATGGCTTGGAAGAGTGAGCAATTCCATAGAATGAGATTGACTAGGAACAGAGTGACAGGATTTTTTTTTCTCTTGTAACATTATTTGATGCTTTTTCACCTGAGTCCTCTGCTTGTGCCTTCCCACCATCTACACCAGCAAGATCAAAGGTGATCTTTGATGGGATGGACAATTCATTCCACCCTGACAGGTGGGATACAGTCAGGGATGCCCATCACTCAGGCTCCCATCAAGCTGTCAGAGACGTTTCTTGATCAATCACTTGAGGAGAAGGAGAAAACTAACCCCTTGACAATTGAGAAGGTAAACAATGATATGAGAATGAATCTTCTTTTATGATCTATGAGCTAAATCATTTAATATGCTTTAACATGCTCTGATCATCAAAATTATATTCAAATTTAGTGCGATGAATGTCAGAACAAGTTATCTATAGAGATATACACTATACAGCTGTTAGGAACTGAATTCTCTGTGTAATTAATTTTGTGGAATTCTGTGTGTTTGAATTAAAATGCATATAAGTAAATGGAGCATGGGTGGTTGTACAACTGCCTCTTTGTAAACAGATTGTCATTTATTGTAAAATGACAGTAACAACATAAATGCAAGCGCTCTCATTACTTTGAGGCTTTTACACTTATAAATATGCATGACCTTAAATAGTCACAAACATTGCAGATTAAGGAATGGAAATCACACCTCCATGGTCTCTTGTAGCTTTTGTGAGTTTAATTTGAGTCTATGAAAATTACATCTATTTGTAACTAAGCGCTCTGCCTGCAATACATGTAAGAATATGGTGAGAGAGATATAAAATTCCCTTATATGGGTAATACATTTGTTTGCATGTATGAAGATACTCAATGACATTACACTAGCGTCAAAAGAGTAAGAAAGAGCCATTACAATGTAGAATTTCATATGTTGTTATGATGCTGCTGAGTGCCACTGAAATATGCATGTACACTTACATGCACAGGCACAATGTAAATAACGGAAAAGACACGGCTGTGCTCACAAACTCATTCATCTCCTCACAACTGAACAAACACGGACAGATGAATTCAAATAACCTGCAAAACACAAATCATTAAGTGGCTGCTGTTTGTATTTATTACTTTGAAATGTCACTGCCCTTTACAGAGTCTGCCTCTGGACCTTGTGAGGACAGCTATTCCCAGTTAGAAATACTCAACAGTGAAATTTATAAAAAGAAAAGCTCATCAAGCCTCATATCAAGGAAATGTTTTCAAAAGCAGTGACAGTGTCTGAGGCAGAAAATGATAATTGCTTTCATTAAAATGCCACTGTGGTTACCTTGTTAGTGCAGAGAGGATTGTATTGACCTTTTTTGTTAAATCTTAGATAGACTGAATTTGCATACACACATATATATTGAGGGATTAAGTACGTATATTGTTTATATGTGTGTGTGTATTTTCTAGTGTTAACAGCTTTAAATACATGTTATTCCTACAACTACCTTTTATATAATACAGTTCCCGATACAAAATGTATTCTAATTAAGTAAATACAGCTGGAAAAGTAACCACTCCAGGGTGCTTTGTGGCTTTCCTCTCAAAGCATTATTTGGGTAGGTAGGCTCTCAAATTCTTTGACCTTGAGAAGAAATAAGAAGACATAACAATAGAAGAGAAATAAGTGAATGAACAAACAAACACAATACCCATTCTGGTAAAATCTTTATGTCAGTGCACCATCATGCACTGGCATTACTGTTGCATTAAACTCAAGAGATCTAAAAGGGATCTGAATCTCCCAAATCAGGTAAACCTGACAAGGCAAAAAAAACCCTTTCCTTTTAGAACAACCAATGCACACAACATCAGTGTTAATTAACTCTGAGTGTTAAAATCAACACTGTGCCGGTTTATGCAAAATTAATGTAACACTCAGTTGCCCCAGAGCCATATCAGCTCTGTGAATGTACCACCAACCTTCCAATCAACACTTGTCATCTTAAAATAAGTGCTACTGGAAAATCAACGCTTTATAACACCAAAATATTTCATGTGCATCTACTGTAAGACATTGGAGATTTGGAGTCTCTGGACTCTCCAGATCCCTCCTTTTAGGGTTATTTTTCCAGGGAGAGAGCTAAAGCAGCAGTGTTCCCTTGTATCTTTCTGTTTAAAGTGGACCATGACCACAGGTCCACCAGAGGCCCAGATCCTAATTGTATGGTCCTGAACACCAAGATGACCAGAGCTTTCCTCCAGTGCCCAAACAAAAGGAAGCAGTTTCACTCATACCTGCTGGCTGTTTCAGAAGTAGGGTTGGAAACAGAAACTGTAATCTTGACCCTAACCCACCTAGGGCACAGAGAGCCAGCACAGTGGTCGGCACAGACGAGGACAATGGCCATAGATATACTGTATACTCAAGGCCACAGCAGGGCCTGGAGGGTAGAAGAGCATATTAGTCATAAGAGTCTTCTGTTTCCTCTTTTGGGGTAAATTACTATCATAACCTGCCTCTTTGGTCAGATGATAGATACAGGCAACATGTGAAAGAAGAAAGGTGTCGAATTGCTGTTTGAAGAGGGAATTTTTCAACTTAAACCAAAGAGCCAGGGGCTGTCCCACCACGGCTCAGTGCTGACGTGTTTTAGTGGGATCCCAGGAGATGACAGACATTCATTCTGCCCACAGTACTATCATTTCAAATTTGATATCATATATGGTCATAACTGTCTGAAGAGGTTCTTAATGGATTGAGATGCTATACTATATGGTCAAAGTAATTGCCTCCACACTGGCAAGGATGCTGACATGAACAAAGTGTGATCTGTGGTGCTTTTGAGAACACACAGCAGTTTTTATCCTGCAGAGGATACACAGAGGTCCTTCCAATGAAGCCTTTAACATGCAAGTTCTTTTGGCATATTTCCTGTTTCCAGAAATTCTGACCTTCTGCCAACACAACAATAGGTAATTATCAGATAAATAGGGCCACAACTCAAGCATTGTTTCTCTGAAATACACATATTTGTGGGGGGAAAAAAACGACTTACTGCTGAAAATGTATGGCAAAAATGCAATACGGCATTGTGTGGTTAAGCATGTTATCTTTGGGACAATTTAAATGAGGTTGGCCAGGAATAAATTGTCATGGCAGCAAACACAATACCTTAGCTGCAAACAAAACATTGGACAAAACTTCATTGCTGTAGAGGGGAATGAAAAGTCTCACCTCTCATGCATTAAATCTCATATTCTTGAAGGGATTGATGCTTCTAACAATAGTTCACTAAGCCCAGCTTGTGGAGCCCTTTACCCATAATTGCTTGTAGCAGCAAAATTCTGCTGCAATAACAGCCTGCTATTGTGGAGAGGAGAATTAGGAAATTGTCAGAATAAAATATTTACTCTGCCTGGCAGTCAAAGGGGTAAATACAAACACAAGGCTTTTGACTTAGAGCAGTGTTTCCTCTTTGAAAGAGTGCTGACAGTTTTTAAACAGGCATATCCCAGTCTGAGCTCATGACGAGTCACCTTCAAACATCAGCTGCATCAATAATGATCAGTAAAGTCAATGAAATCTTTAATTCAAACCAATTAACAAACATGACAAGCATGCCTTACGCCCCAACAATACCCCTGTGAGAAAAGGTTAAGCAAAAGAACAGCCAAAAGGGGATGTTTTGTTGTTGTTTTGATAAGTGCATATTAGAGCTGTGGAGGGGAGATTTGTGAGAAGGGGTGGAGTCTCTGATTAAAGATGCGAAAGGACTCTGAAGAACCAGCTGGACTGATACTGTCCTTTGTCTCACTGGAGAGCCGGCAGAGAGTGGAGTTCAGACTGACCAGGAGCAATACCCTTGATGGTAAAAAGAAACCAAAGGCTGGGCCGTATCACAAAAAGGAGACCCTTAGTAGCTTTGTGTGACACCAAGGTTTTGAATCTGAGTAGGGACAGCAGGAGGGTCGAGACACTCAATAATTTGGGAAGGCTGAAGACATAAGAGCTGCAGAGAGCATCTCAAGAGGGTGGTTAGGAGCAAGCTGCAGGAGTCCAGACAAGAGATGATTAAAGCACTAGGAGGTGGGCAGATTCGCTGCAGAGGAACACTCTGATCCAGCACATTTTACAGAGGTGCAAGACTTCAGGATGTTTGGTTTATTTTGGTCTCATCACTGTAATGTGTTTACTCATTAAAAGGGTGACTTTTTGGACCATTACTTGATGGGTGACTTCATTGTCATTTGTAAAAATTCCCAGAAAGTATTTGAAAAAGTGACACTAGTTCCATGCCAAAATTAAGTGAAACATGTCTAGATGAGGTGAGAGGAGACATGATTATTCAGAGTTAGGGTCAAAATCTATCCTTAGCACTAACAGCAAGCAGGTAACAATTACAAATTTAGACATTTTCATTATTTGTTCATTTTCTCTTCACAGTTACATCAACAACTGCAAAGGAAATACAATGACCTCCTGTCATTATTCTGGCAAGGAAAAGGGAAAAAAAATGTGTCAATCATTCCAATAAATGTTGAGATATTCCACTGGATAGTTATAAATTTTAGCCCATCGGTGGAACTAGAGCAAAAGTCAGGGGATCATGATCAGGAAATCAGTAGAATTCATCCTCTGAGCACCGTGGACATCACATCTAAATTTCATGGCAATCAATCTAATAGTTGTAGATATATTTCAGTCTGGGGCAAAGTGGTGGACCAACCGTAGAGCCACACCACTAGCTCTAAATCCAGTGTTCTCAATTTGACCATATGCCTCCTACCATTTTCACATTCGGTACCTGTATTTTGGATGCTATTAACATGTTTAATTCTCCCTTAACAGCACCAAAAAAACAAAACAAAACAAACAAAAAAAACACAGTGCATCATTCATCAGACAGAAAGCTTGATGTCTAAATTGAAATAGATAAACCAACATCTCCCAAGAAAAAGGAAGTGAAGTTCAGGGAGACTGGTGTCATAGAGTAACAGCATAGAAACGAAAGCAGAGACTGAAGACTGCATAAAAAGTGCGTATATGTAACAATACTAACAGTTGTAATGAATAAATAACTAAAAGTTGATGTATTATGTATGAAGCAATCTCTGCAGCTGGAGCGAAAACAGTGTTAAAATGGGGAAGAATGGTTTTACTTTTCAGTGTTTCTGTGGTGGAATAGAAAACAAGGAACAGACGGTAAAGGAGGTGCCATTGATTTCCTGCGCCTGCTATATTCACAAATTACCTTGACAAATGTGTCACTAATCATATCATGGGAGAATTAGTACTTGAGTACTTGTGGTGGGCTTGCTGTTAATTGTGATAAATTCATTAGAATATTAGTTGAAATTGATGATTATTGAACTATTTTATGTATTATTTAACATAGTACACTTACACTTTATTATGTTCAGTTGCAAATATGGACCTTGACAGCAGACCATACTTCACTTTGCATGGAAGTACTTTACAGAATGTCTATATTCTCATTATATGCACATCATGAAGATTGAGAGTGGCTCTGATGTCTTCATGTAACTATGGTTACCAAATATGCTGGCCTACACATCAACACCTCCTCAAGAAGATGTCCAAGGAGCAAGGAGCCTGGATATTCTCTTCTCATTCTCTTGCCTACTCTATCTATCCATCCATCCATTCATCCATCCATCCATCGCATCAGAGACAAAATGAGAGACCAAAATCTACTACTTGTGTTGACACTTGAAAACACCTGCTTGTCTGCCTGTAGTTGTATGTTTTGGTGCTGTTGCAATGCTAATATCCATATAGTTGAGTGTCAGCTACTGAAAATCAGTGGTGTCTTGGAAAACACTGTGTAAATTCTCTGCTAAACATGGTAACATCCTCCAGTAAAAAAACTACTTTCCACCATGTGACTCTCAAGTCATTCCCATGGCTCATGAATATGCCGCAGTACAACAGTAGTCAGCTCTACAAGCACACAGCAGCCTGCAGCAGAGATTTCAAGCAGAAAGTAAGCAGGATAAAAAATGCAAAAACACTAACATGATCCTTAAGCATGCATGGGTGAAGAAGAGACAAATTATTTCATATGAACAACCAAGGTCATTTGAGGTTAGAATTTGCAAAACAGGTGAAAAAAAAACCGCACAAAATACCCAGACTACTTCTGTGCATAAAATAACACAAAATTTATTTAGTATGCTTGAAATTATACTTTTCATTTTCTATTTTTTTTGACAACAATGAACCAAATAGGTTTTCCACCAGCAATGGCATTTTGAAAAATATTGTTGGTGGAATGTTACCTGAAAAAGTTCTTCCCTTTGCATTTGTAGTTTCAGATAATGTCCCTCATAAGTCATTCAAATGAGTGTGTCATGAGGAAACTGAATGTTATGGCATCTGACAGTATAATAGCCAAAATCATATGCCAGAGTTGGCCCAGATTCATGGTCTCACTTGTCTCACTTGTGTGCCTTACACGTCACTGAAGGCTGTCAGTTCTACTCGGTTCATACTGTGTTAGCATGAATTTTAATTTGAGGACAGTTTTAATAATGGCATGTGGAAACTCACATTTTCATTGTTGGGATCCCAGAGCTCTCATGCTGGCGCTACAGTAGATGTTAAGCAGCTCATGGATATATTGAGAAATAAATAAAATACAGTGTACTAAGACATCCCATTCATTTCTGTTTAGGTTTGTCACTGACAGCAAATGAGGAAAAAGTTTTTCAGACTTCTGTTCCTACTTCTGTAACTACCTTTGTTCAACAGCTGGGGTCCTATTTTGGGGGGCATGGAACCATCTTTTAGATCAGTTATGAGTACTGACCATAATTCCCTAATTGAATGAACAGACTAGTTGTAGCCACAGTGTAAATCCATGGAGTCTACTGCAGCAACTCTTTAATAAGTCTATATATTTTAAAGACATCCCTAGGAGGCAATTTGCATATTTCAAGTTAGGCCTAAACTTGTTGCTTTAAAAACTTTTTGCTTTAGAATTCATTTGTATGGAGCTGTTGCTAATTAACAGGCCAACTGCAGGAACATTACAAAAACAGACAACAATATCAAATGAAATGTCAAATCTGTCATGCCCACGAGTTGCACACAGTGACAATTCGAAGACAGCAACTGAGGTACGCATCTGTGAGTGAAATGAGAGCAGAGATAAATGATTCACTAAGACAGGCTCCGACTGAGAATTAATTAGGGTAGAGTTGACAACACAATTGAAAACATATAAAAACAGAAACATTCAAGTCAGTCTCACAAACGCTCACACACAGGTGCACAAATTCAGCACTGTCAATTCTTTGCCTCTTTGTTGTCTGAAGGACAATTTTAACCTCAATCTACAAAGTATAAACTCCATCAGGTCAAGGTCCACTCAACGTTCATACATTAATGCCATGCGATTATTCAGACGTGCGACTGTCATCACACCTGTCATTATTCTGCTGAGAGTATACCTCTGTGGACCCACTGCTGAATGATGTATCACCTGTCGACTTAGAAATCACTGGCACTTCCATCACACACTCTCCCTCACCTTGGAACAGCGGAGCAGGGGTGCACAGGTGTGGTAACTTATAAGAATTCATGTTCCCCTCCCCTTCCACTGTATCCTGGCAGAGTGCTGTCACGGCACCTGTCATCTCCAGTATGTCAAATTTCATTAGAGGAGGGATTCGCTGGACTCTTCGCTGCACAGCAGGCAGCAGGTGGCTTGAGATACTAACATCAGCTGTCCTCTTGCCGTCCCCCCATGGGCCATTTGAAATGCTTTCTCTGCCACACTCACCCTACACTGACCTACCTGTTTTGCATGATAACACCGCTGCAACCCCATTACATGCCATTGTTTTTTGTATCATCAGGCTTCAGAGGCCAGCACTGGTCATGACAGCAGCCCCTGCTCATACATCTCAAGGCTAGATATAGCAATCCTAGAGATAAGTACAGAAAATAATGCACATGAATTGTACAAAACAGTGCTGGACAAAGAAGATGCTTCTAATAGACAAAAAACAAAACAAAAACAAAAACAAATAAATCCTTTCAGGGAATTACTTCAACAATTAGGTACTGCACTTCATAAAGAGCTTATTTGGGGCTCTTAGAAGACTAATTAGATTAAGAGTTATCAAAATTGAAGCTGCAGAGGCAGAGATATCCTTGCCTGTCAACCTGACTATAGTACAAGATGAAAAAACTACAGAATCTTACACTTCCTGTACGCAACTCGCTATCAGGGTTATTTTCTGCGACTTTAGAAGGAGCCACAGATGACCTTATATAACTTGCGACAAACATACTGTAACTTAAGGGCCAATTATCATTTTTTTCTTGACATCTTGCTTAGCTGTATTCTCTATATTTCTGAGCTTTCTGTTTTGTTTGGAAGTTCTAGAATTAAATTCCAAGTCCACATTTCATTTTGTCCATTTAGAGTAGTTGGTCTATATCTAGAAACAAGCTCATAAAAAAGTATACTAAAATTATGTGTACCTTTGATTAGTATTTCTAATATTTAAGAAACAGCTAGATGTAAAGCAGGGCACAGTTTCTGCTGATTTGCTGGTTGTATCATATTCACAGAAAATTAAATTAATAGCTAGTTTCTTCAAGTATGCGTCCCAGGGGAAACAGTCTGAAATGTTTTGTTTAGTGAGCATGATGATGTGAAGGGGACGGAAACGCATAAACGGAAGGAGACAGATGATTTCCATACACTGTCTCTGTCTCTCTTTCAGCTGGATGTCTGGCTGGTGCCACTCACTCTTTATTCTACATGTTGCCGGAAACAAACCCTCTATTGATTTCTACTTCTGTCCTACTGATTTCAGATAGAAATCTATATGCCCAAGTTCCTCATTTCTCCAAAGTGAAAGTGAGCACTCGTCTGATAAATGACAAAGACTGATGGCAGAGACGTTTGTGTAGTTATTGAAAGAAAGCCTCATCCCATAAATATTTAATACTACTGAGAGTCCTTCCAATTAATCAAAATCTGTGATGGAGTATCTTATTTCTTGCTTTGTTTCCTATTGTGCAAAGTGGGCAGCACAGCGGTGACCACTGGCCTACACAGTGAGTTTCAGCCCTGGAGTACAGCAGAAGTGAGAGCATATTTTTGTGATTTGAAAAAGCAGTTGTGGATTACAGTCTAATTTAAATTCAGAAGAAGGGACATTAATTTAGTTCAGGGGCCACCTCCAAGGTCTTCTACTGCTTCTTATTATTTACTACCTGCTCACTTTATCTGTCAGCTAGAGGCAGAATTACGGCTCCCAACTCTAAGTGCTGCCCAGCCCAGCACTGCAAAGCACAGTCTTTGACTCAGTCCTGAGCCAAATATCTTCCATCACAGACGCTGGCATAAAACTGATTACAGTTGTTCACCTGAAGCTTCATAAAACCGTAACAACACAGCTAACAGAGATGTGGAGGGACGGACGAGCAGGAGATTTGACAATAAAACAGGGTTTGTCAAAGGTTATGTAATAAGGACAACAATGTATTTTAAGGAAGCAAAATTACAATCTGAATGGGGAAAAAAATGACACATGAATGCTCAACTTTACTGTTATGGCTGTTTTCCTCAAGTGGCCCATTTCTGTTGCCTGTCCTTCAGAGATTGACCTTGGAGCTGTATGTTGGAGGCTGGCTCCAGCTGTTCCAGCAGAGTTTATCTCAGGCCATAATTACCAATGACAGTGTCTCAGGGAGGAAGTTGTCTCCTTGACAGATAGACGGCAAAACACAGTCGACAGGACAATAGAGGCTGAAGCCATTTTACAGCTAAGGAGAAAGAAAAAAAAAAAGATGAGATGTCATACCGGACCAAGACACAAAATTTACACTGTACTGCGCAGACAGAAGAGAGTGTGGGATAGTGAGTGTAGCTTGTACATTCAAGGATATCCAGTCATTTAGTGAACACTTGCAGCATCCTAAACATAGTTGCATGTATAAGCTGAGGTTTCAGACGGGCAGCAGCTGAGTCATCACATATGTGCAAGTGGCACAGTATTTCAGTTTGCTGAAAAGATTGAGAAGCTGCTGAAGGCCTTTCAGATTAGAACCTGCTATTCATGCAGAGCAAAGTAACATCCAACTATTCTGATCTCCTTTCTTATTCCTCTAATTCCTCTATTTGTTCATTACTTGGCAAATGCAGTTGTGGCCCCACCCAAAGCCAAAGGCTTGTGATTAGCAAACACAAGCATAAAGGGATTTCATTATTAGTATCTCATGAGGAATGGCATCTAAATTAATGTTGCACTCTTATGGGAGAGTGCACAATTCACCGTCTAATAATGTGCTGAGATGGTTCCGAGAGTTCAAGTTACAAAAATCTCAAAAACTCTACTACACAGAGATGCTTCTCTGGCAAGACTCCACAATCAGAGTTGTTTTTCTACAATGTAAGCAGATTAGCAAAATGGTTGCATCAGCACATAAGATGTATGGAGGAGATACAGATGTTCCTGCTTTCACAGGCTAATATCTCCTCTGGGCTCCTGCAACAACTCTGTTTCTGTGATGGATAGATTCAGCTGTCTATGGGATAGGAATTCATTACTAAAGCTCAACACTTCTTGATAGAGTGTGTGTTGTTAGCCACAGTAAGTGCCACACACAAATGCAGCGATTTTTAAATCTGCATTTCCAACAAGTTTCTCTCACAGTTGAAACTTACTGTTTACATCCATTTGTTTAAACTAGTGAGATCATGTCTTGTTGACTAAAACAGTTAACTATCAAGTGTTGATATTAGCATTTATTTCACAGAACTGCTAACAAGGCTGTTGTCTTGTTTCTCAAGGATTACTGAGTACTTTTACCTTCTGGACTTCTGGCACCATTACTTAGAATTCTCCAAATGAAACTGAAGAAAAGGGTTGAACTCATAACTTGTATACATATTAAGGCCATAATAACTAGTGACGACGGGTGCAGTCTAGATATTGCTTCATTTGATAGTGTTACAAGCCAAAACGGTGGGGACCTAGACCGCAATAACCCAACTCTCAAATCCAAGAAAAAAAGGCAATGAAAATGGGGAAATTTGATTAACAATAAGCAAAATTATCTGCAACTTAACCACCGTGGTATGATGAAATACCTTGACAGACAAAAAAAAAGAAAAAGAAAAAAAAAAGCATATATTGCCTTGATTTGATTAGAATTAGAATTCAGGAGCATATATGGGCAATGAGCTAGAATTTCTTTGGAGATCAGGGTTTCAATCAGTATTTCTTAACTAGATGTGACTGAAAACAGAAAATGCTAAAATGTTATGATGAGACAGAATGAGGTGCAAAATATTAACATTCATTTTCTGTACTCTGAATTCACTTTCCATCAACATTTCAAATCACGACATGGCAAACATATTATCATCTTCATACAAACACAAACAATAGAACACTATTGTTTTGACCGGGAGCGTGGATAACGACAACACTGCAACAATACAAAGCATGCTGGCATAATGTGCACCACAACAAAGACTTCACAGGAGATGAAAGAAACCATCCTTTAAGGTTCAGGGGAGGGGAGACCCAAGAGATAACTATCAAGCTAAAGTACAAGTAAACAAATTAGTCACCATTTTCAAACAGTATTTACATGAATCAATCAAAAGATTTTGTGTTTAACTGTTACAGTACATTGACTAGAATATATCACTTTTCTTAAGAATAAAATTGAAATTCATTACAGAATTTGTTGCATTAATTACAGAGCCAATATGGGTGAAAGGGCTCAAAATGTTAAATGTTATTTTTCTTAATCTAATTCCATAATAGTCATCTTCTTTTCTTTTGATGAAGCTGTATAGACCAACAACTTCTGACTTCTAAAAATATCTGATACTTACCCTTTTAGAAATGTCTTTTCACTGGAGTTTTTTTTTTTTTTTTTTTGGCAAGAGTTTCACTTTCTTCCTTCTCCATTGGCTCATCCACAACTGACAGTTTTAGCTTTCATCAAACTAAAGCTCTTCCTTTGATCTGTTGATATTTTCACATGATTTTAGTCATGTAATCTTTCATAACTGGGAAATGGCTCTTAATCAGGTTTCAGCTTGAAAGTTGTGATAATTTGCAAGACATTATTTTATAGCAAGCGAGGATAAGTTTCAGTGAAGCTTGCCAGCCTCCTGAGGGATGTGCTCAGGATATTTTCTGCTTGACAGTGCCTGACAGTCACATCAGCGCATGTTATGTTTTTCCAATTTGAGAAATAATGCAAAACTGCAGTTCCTTTTGTGTGCACTATAATAAGCATCCTATTACAATAAACTGCATGAAAATACGTAAGAAATTTCAATCCTGTTTTGTCTGGAAAATCTGCAAATGATCACTACACTGATTTAGCTTTGATTCAAGGACTGAAAATGGTTACCTTAAAAAAGAGAGAAAAAGATAAAAATATATATAATATTACTATATAAATATATAGTAATTAATTTATTTACTGTCAAACAGAAGTCACACATTGTAATTGCGGTGCCATCACTGTATCTTGCGCTGCTGATATCTCATTCTGCCAGGAGTGCCACTGTGATTGTGAATAAATAACAACACACAGGTGGTGCATCCAGTACAGCATTTTACTAACATTCAGTGTTTATGCATCATCACTTTTTAATCTCTTTAAATTTAGACCTGTGCTCTGCAGTAGTGGTTTATGCATCCTACCCCAGAGAGCTATAAGATAACTTCACAGACAGGAAAGAGAGTGGGGATGTGAAAGTGGGAAGCACATGCCATCTATTTGTTACATGTAATAACTCACTCTGTCTTTGGAAGGATGCCAGACGCTTCAAGTAAAACCTTTATAATATCACACAAGGGTTCATAAAAAAAAGGTGTTATAGTGTTTTATGTCACTGGGGGTAGTACAATCTCAGAGCTGTAGGCTAAAATTCCTAATGAGCCAGAATGGTGACATCGCTGTTCATGTCCTTTTCACTCCCATCCCATTTTTTATTCATTTATACAACCTCTGAGTCCCAGTGTAGCTCTCATCTCAGTGTTTTTCAAGGAGAAAAACAAATCGACACATTTCTTTCCTGTCAAGGATGAGAACGTTTGCCTATCTCTCCTGTGTGCCTAGTCTTTAACACTTGTCAAGCTGGGATGTAGAAAAACCTCTCAGAGCCCCTTACCTGTGTGAGATACCTCAGATTTGACAAACATCTTTGAGAAAACATCAACAGAAGATTTCAGAGGCCAGACCTCTATCACAAAGACAGATCAGAAGGTTAGTTTCCTAACTTTTGGCCTGATCAAGTTGAATTGTGATCTGCAACAGCTTCAAATGGCAGCAAACATTATGAAGCATTAATGTCAGATTTTTATTTTCAAGTAAGTTTGATTAGCCACCAACCAAAAATTTCAGCTTCAACAAGGTCAAGAAGCTCAGCTATATTTCCCATTATTTGCTGGAGCCATGTTTTGTAATATCCGGTGGAGAATACTAAATTTCTTTCATTTAATCTAGTTTGTTCTGATATAAAAGCAGTCCAAATCTATTTTTTTAGGAAAGCATCAGAATCAGTGTTTTATGTATGCATAAACGTGGAATGTTCATGTCATTAAATTCAAATTTCCAGAAATATTACCAAGGATATGGCCTCTGTATCCTCAGTGGTATACAATACAGGGAAAATGTCATTGACAGGGCCGGTAACATGAAGTATGATGGCAACTTGATCAACATTTATCTATATGTATTATCTGTACCAATAAAGACTCAATGTGTACAGTGAGTAATGCCACTTTTGAAATGCTCTTGAGAAATATGTGATCCCCAATTTTTCTCACAGAGCTGCTGTAACAGCTGAAGACTGATTTTACAGGGCAGCTCTCAGGGGTGTAACAGTTGAATATGAGAATACATGCTCAGTCAACTTTCCTTTTATAAATACAGGTACACACACACACACACACAAAAACATAAGTGTTGTGCTGCATGCTTAAAAGGAGCATGTAGGGGGGAGACAGTTGAGGAAAAAGAGATGTTATGGTTCAGAGACTGACTACACTGTTGACAGAATGAGGAGTGTAGCGGGGGGCTTCTCCCTCTCAGGCCTGACTCAGAAGCTGCAGCCTGCAGGTAAGGCGTGTTGCACTTTTCCTGTGTACTTATAATCTTTATGAAAACAAACAAAAATGGTACCAGATGGATAAAAATGCAGCATGCAGAGAAACAGACAGAGCTGATGGGAGAACAGTGAAAGAGATTAACATATGTAATGGTGCCAAGTCGAAATAAAGATTCTATAAAGCCCTGCTGTGCATTTGTGACAGTGACAATAACAATGATGAAAGTAATTATCAACTTATTTTAATGTGATCTCTTTAATGTGTAATCTCAGCTCACTGGCTTGCTAGCTCACATATACATTTGCAATGCCAAGCACTGTATAAACAGGCTATGTTTTTCATGATTACACGATTTAAATGTTTAACAACACACACTATATCACCATGTAACCACTCCAGCAGCAGTCCTCATCAAGGTCCCCTTCACCAAAAATCATATCAGCTACATTTCAGAGCCATTGTTTAACTAAAGGAGACAAGATTATATTTTTTTTTCCTCTAGAAACAGGAAACGGAACAATTGTGGACATTTTAGCAACAGGTACAGTCTTCTCAACATCTCTTCATGGAGTGTGACGCTCCACCTTCAAATTCAGACAAATCCAAGGTTGGACTGACTAAGCTATGTCAATGAATCAATAAAGCACCCTGTAATCTCTCCCTCTAGTTTGGTAACCAAGTCTCCAAGAAAAGGAAGTAATGCCTTTGAACAGAGAGGATGCTGCAATCTCGGATCAAGGACGTTGTGTTTTCTACAGGGTATTTTGTGGAGGTTGTTATCAACACAGCAGGGGAAAGCTGTTGTAGGAGCAGAATGAGAGAGAATGAAACAGACAAAGCTGGACAGAGGGAGAGAAAGAGAGAAGGTATAGAGACAGAAATTACAAATTTGTTAAAGATCCTTTTCTCTACAGCTTTGCTTCATGCAGAAAAACACGACTCACCGTTATAAAAGCATATAGTTCTTGCAATGTTGCATGTACTGTTTGCTTTAAAACCCATTTGTGTTGAAAATTTAAAGCCGCTATGATCAACATTTTTGTGTGGATCTAATTACTATGTATAATGTAAAAGGGGTCTGGTGTGAGAGAGGAGTAAAGGAGGCCATCTATGTCCAAATGGAACAACCACCACTGAACAGAAGTGGTGGCTTACAGCACCAACTATCAGCCACCTATAATGCAGTCTTGAGATCCCTTTCCAGGCGGTTTAACCCCCATTCACGTTTCGACCCAATGCGATCCTAACAGGTTGGGGCAATGACTCTCAGGACCACCTCCAAGGTGACAACCCCACCAAAGGTTATTGGAAAAATTAAGACAATCCTGATAAAACTTAATTACTGTCTAGTGCTATAGTTCCTCTGATAGCTACCACTAGGACTCCCCAAAAACAAGACGTTTTCAAATCCTACACATAGGGGCTTTAACCCATAAAAGCACATCAAACACTTTGATTCCCCCAAGCATGTTCAACCAATAAAGAAGATAACGGGAATAAATTAGGAAATAAATTAGTGAAGGGAATAAATTTAGAAGCTCAATGCTGTTCATGTATGCTTGTTGCAGTTAATTGAAGGTATTAGGTTTCATCTCTTTTTCATCCTTTGGTCATGACTTCAAGGCTAACAGTACTACCAAGTCAGTGTTAGAGCAGTTTAGAGGCTTTTCCTCAGATTTTTCCCAATTATCTGTTAAATATTCATCACATGTTAAAGTGTAGATTGTGTAACCTATACTGGGTTGATATATATTAGTCTCCTACTGTATCCTTTTGTCCCAGTTTTAGGAATTGATAGTTTTGGGAACAGAAGCACTTATTTTCCACCAAAGTCAACTATTTAATTATATTTCTCTTTTAGAAGAAATAGCTACCCTTATATAATCTTAACACTGTGGAGTTCAGTCATCAGTTGGTGGTGTCCACTGTGTTCCTGGGAGTTATTATGACAAGTGCTGTAGTTTTTCCTGTGAACCTATTTTCCCCTCAAACTGTTTGGTGTGCTTTTGCTTCAGTCAGTGATTTCCTGCAGTTCCCACAGTGACTTTGAATGGCCTCAAAGAAGGGGCTTCTCTTTACCGTAAAGGTTCAGAGAGTAATCACAAAGGCAATATGTTTTTCCAGTTGAGAAAAATAGGTAATACAAGGATGGATCAATGCTGTGCTGTTCTGTGCCCATTTGTTCAAAGTACGAACAAAGAAATTATTTGTGATGCACTGTGAGTGCCTGAGCTCTAAACAGACTCAGGATTAGGACCGGGATCTCTGGTGTGCAACCCAAGCTCAAGTTGTGTTTTGGCTATTAGGTTCATGCAGGCTTTGTAGCTCAGCTGTGTCCTGCAATGGCACATGGACAGTAGATTTTTATCTTTTCATTTTGGCCAAGGAACTCAGAGATTTAAGTAGCAGGCAGACACAGCTAAAACGGTTAAAGATGAAAATGTTGTAGTAGTAAAAGTGGTTGACAGATTTTCTTCCTCTTTGATTCTGAGACACAGACAGCAAAACCTAACATGTATTAGTGGAAAGTGATGATAGATAAGCTGACAGTGATTTATCTTATTGATAGCTGGAAAGAAATTCTAATATAAAACAACTGTGTCATTGCCACATTTTGCCAATCACCAAATACAGAGTATTGTAGAACAGACAGAAGTTGAATGAAACTCCTACTAAATCAGATTAAAATAGCATCTAATTGTAATGGTGTATTGTATACCATAAGAGTTATTCTGCAGCAATTTACTGAACAAAAGTCAGGCAAAATTTGTTTGAAGCTGCCTTTACTCTAGCACCATGCTATAATGTGTGTGGAGGCGTACATCTTCTCAGTGCAATCAAACTAAAAACATGGCTACAAATCAAGTTTCTATTTAGCAGAAAGTACAGACTGTCTGTTTCTGAGCAGTATTTAATATGAACTATGAACCAAATTAAGTCTATTAACACTAGGTTGACTGCAGAGTAATATTTAAGCTACAATAGTTTCTTGTTTTCAAGGACATACTACTGTTTCAAGAAGAGACTGCTGTTAAGTGTACACTGAATTATATCAAGCTTATCTTATTTACAATATTAGTGTTATCTACAGTAATTCACATTGAGGCATCTCCCTGATAAATGAATTTCACATTTAGCAAATAGATTTATCGGGGAAACACTTTATCTAGGAGATGCCTCATTATACTGACACTTAATGAAGTCATGGAAAGATGAATCATTTTCCTTGTGTCCTCTGTCAAGAATCAAACACTTACATCCTCACACAGCAGAAGATTATGGCAAATCTAGTATGCAGAGGCAGATTGTTGCTCTTATCAACATTGTAGGGAATCTATAAAATACACAACACGTGTATATACATACACATGTACACAGACAAACAGCTATTCTATAAAATATTCTAAATCTGTCTGCCAATTTTCTTTAATCAGGCTTTCACCTGGCTCTTTGAGAATATTTGATTTACTTTCCCTCAGCCATCTGACCCACTGCGGTCACCTCAGCCTGCAATTGTCAACCCTTCAATCACTAGTCAACGCTATACTTCTAAGCCATCAATCAGGGAAAATTACATACCAATAACAGAAACGACTGAATAAAACTTTTCTAATCTAACAGAACAGACTGAGAGGTAAAGTATGACTTCAGTAGCTGGCAAGATAGACTCAAATCGTGTGTCTCTGTTACCACAACTTTAACCTAAATCTACATTCCATCTAAAAAAATTAGAACATTAAGTTTCTTCTGGAAAACGTGAAGGATAAAAGTTCAGTCCAGTGAAGTGCTGGCTCAAATGTCTCAAAATGGTAACACAAGAACACAAGAAAATTTGCTTGTACCTTTATCTTAACCTTTGTCATCTACAACAGTTAAATGTGTGTACAATGAGAGGCAAAATGTTCAGTGGTGTTCCTACCTAATTTGACATATTATGTTCCATATGTTTGCATGGGGCTGTAATAAGACCAATACTTTGTAGAGAATTTGGACAGTTGTATTTTTTCCTAGCTTTCCTTTTACAGTAGTAACTACATATCATATTTCCAAAATATTTACAATTATCATCATTTTTTTAAAGGACCAATTCATGACTCCACTGTGTAATATAACAAATCTAGTTGGATGCTTGTTACATTTAAAGTGAAAACATATAATATGAAAATATAAACACCTATGTACACTGAGCAGCCAATGTTATTTTACGCCTTTGGTCTTTATTAGGACCATCGATAAGTGATCTTGCTGACTGCCTGGGACATGTACCTTTAGTTTCATCAAATGCATATTTAAGAGTCTTTTAACCAGATTCTCATATTAAAACAGGTCAGATGGAAGCGTAAAAAAAAAACAAAAATCAGCTGGGAACCAGATAATGGAGCTAACATTTGTGCATTTATCCGCTGTGCTAGAATTTCAAGTTTACACACACGTTGTGGAATCCAACATACATGCATGTGTGGTAGACTTTAACTGTGTCTGAATGTGAGGTAAAAAAACAAACAAACAAACAAACAAAAAAAAAAAAAAAAAAAAAAAAAAGGTCAGTATGTGGGAGCGTAGCCGCTAGCAAGGTACCAGTGTCACAATTCAAGCACACCTTTCTTTTCACTTTCTTTCACTGGAAGAGAGCACAAAAGAATGTAAAGATTGAATGTAAACATGCAGTTGACAGAAAACATTTTCAGCAGAGGTCCCTCAGAAATCCAATTTCCATTCAGGTCAGAGTCATAAACTGCTGCCATTTTATTTTCCTGAGCCCAAATCAGACTCACAGCAGTGACGGTCTCTATATGTGCCACACACAGGTTCACAGAGGGGGGGTTCCTTTTCCTTTTTCTCCTTCCTGTCTCAATTCTTTGTCACTACCCACATCCAAAACAACATTTCTAAATAGATCCTGTGCAAATTTGGCATCTCAGTGCACATGAGTTGTACAGGGGACACTTCATAGTACATTAACCCAATTTCTGTGGATTAAATCCTGCCTCACTTCCACCCACGCCCCCCTTGCAACCCTACAGTCTCCTCTCACCCCCTCTTGCCCTGTCAAAAGTCATGCTCCATTTCATGGCTGTGGTGTTCAAGAGCATTTTCTGTCTGCTGCCTTGGCCAGGAAGATGTGAGTGAAGGAGGACATGAGTAATAACAAAAATCCCAATTTTCTCGTTGGAGACGGCTTTAAAACTCACAGCATGAGTGCAGTGTGGGTATATCATTAAGCGTATCTAGGTCTTGTGCAAACCCCCAGGCAGTATAAATGAAACCTCTCCTAATGGTCTAGAGAACCATTTACAGCCAACAAATACACTGTCTCTGTCAGCTAAAGGGAAATTTGAGTGTATCTATTGAGTCTATTCATTTTCTGCTGGTCATAACACTGTTTCTCTACAAATGGACCTATACAGTAAAACGATTCTTTCAAAGGATAATCATGGGTTGTGGCTATGCTTAGATGTGTTTTCAAGATGTTTCTTTTTCCACAGACAAACTTAAATTGGGTCTGTGTGGCTAAGAAGTGCTTAATGGGACCCTTCAATTTTACTTTTTCATTGCACATCTATTTTCCCAAAAGGGTCAAGCACATTGTGCAACCTTACTTAAAAGCGCATAACAGATATTTTTAAACTGCTCCAGCACACTTAATGAGATTTTAATATTTTCCTCCTGTTACTTGTGTCTGTCCAGCAAAACATTCCCACCACTTAAAGGAATAATCCAGACTCACTGACATAAGGTTATAGTGGTAGTGATATTTATTTATGTATGTCAGCTCAAACTACTAATTCTGTTTAAAAGATGTATCAGTCAGTTGGTGGAGAGAGAGAGAGAGGTGAAATGTAAAGGGTTAACAAAGTTTTCTAGCATCTACAACAGAACAGAGTAGCCTGAATGTATTTCTGCTTCTTGAGTCTCCTCTTAGACCACCTCTGAATCATGAAACTGTCCAACAAACAAAGAGTGCAACGATAGAGAGGTCTGAGAGGAGAATCAAGCAGCACGATCACACACAAGCACACTCTGTGATGTATGTTCTTCGGAGTCAGCCAGGAATTCCAAGAAAAAAAAAACCTGCAGAGAGTCATATTTGTTGCAGCATATACTTTTTTAAATCTCTGTGGGCTTGACACCACCTCTCACTGTTCCGTCAGTCCCAGCTCCTCAGCTCCCTGGGAGGCTGCTTGACTTGCAGCAGAAGCTTATTCTCGACTCTTTTGAAAAATCTCCTCAGCCATGTATTCGTACAAGAATGGCTGAAGTATTGGACTCCAAAAGAATGTGGTTGAAAATATTATGACGTGTTCCAGAGCAATTCTACAATCTGACATTGTATCCTGATATGAGGAGCCGAACTGTTGTCATGCCTAAATAATAAAATCAGAGGTCTGCCAGTTGTGTCCAGAATGGCCTTCATAACTGTACAAAAAGAAATTATATGAATGCTTTCTTTTATATGAACAATGGATCAAGTGGCAATTTGCAATTTGAAAGAAACAGTGAATTATTACCCAACTCTGCAGTCCTACTGTGCCTTTTAGCATCTTTCAGCTCTTTGTTTAAACTCCAGACAAAGTTAGGGACTAGCTTTTAAACAATGTGTAGCATTTAGCAGCTCAAGGGCCAGATATTGCTCACAGGTTTAGATGGAGAGCAGAAGAAAGCAGAGCAAGAAGAAAAAGGTTGGACTCCCCCCAATTTGCCAGGTTGCCAAAAACTTGACACAAATCAGCTAGCTGTCTGGGTATTTTGCTCCTACGTAGGAGGTATGGATGGTCTTTTACATGTCCGTACCCAGGCTATCCAAATGTTTTAGCAGCCTAGCTGCAATCCAACTATCTACACTGATCTCTTCAATACGACTTTTGTGCCGTAAAATTATGTCACAAAAAATGAGGCGTTTTTCTGCAAAATTACTCAGGTATATAAAAGCCCTAATTTAAATGCTGGAGGTATTTTATCAATTAGGAAGCTAGTGTAGAAATGGGTTATTTCACTTTAAGATGCATTACCTTCTTTAGTAAACACACAACATGAACATAACCAGTGTCTAATTTAATGCATGGAAACATAGTCAACACTTTACAGCCACATTTACATGTTTGAGGATAAACTTACAAATCCAATTTCTGATATCATATAATATAGTTGATTCACACCATGATGCATCAATATTCAAATAATTTATTTTCATTCATTTTTTCCTCTGAATCTCAACCTGATTTTTAGGCAGTCCTTTATTACAGTTCATCATAAATGAATACTGTTTGAACAGGGAAATAAGGACATGGAAAGTTAAGTAATCATATTATATGTGGAGTGCTGCCTATGGCAAAAACACTGCATTTTGCTACGGTGATAAGCATCAACTGTGATGCAGCCCCTTTTCTTCATTTCAGAAGGAAGAATGTTTGAATCTTTTTTTGATAAGATTCTGTAGAGGCACACCTAATGATGACTGCCTGATAAAGCAGCATGTTTACAAAATAAAGTCGTTGGTTAAATGTATTATAACAAACTCCTCAGAGGCAAAGTACTTAGTGGGGGATACTGTGTTTGATGTGAAGGTGTCTTACAACAGATTTACATATATTTTTTTTACATATATATTTTTTCCTTATGTGAGATTAAAAGACACATTATTTTCAAAACTGAATTTCGCTTTTGGGATTCATTTTCATGTTATCTGATCAACTGATTGCTTCCCATTGAAACGTTAGGAAACCTGTGGAAGAATTTACATCTGGGTAAATTGGAAATCAGCATAGACTATTATGACTGTAATTGGTTGATTATATTGCTCATTATAAGTGATGAACACTAAGTGGTAATATTAATTTGATTCATGAATGCCACCTCAGTATAAACAACACCAAGAGCCGGCCAGTGTTTCTCTCAGAGTAAAAAAAAAACAAACTATTTTATCATTGTGTTAATGAAAAATCACCCTGAGCTTTTGTGTTTGACACGAACAACTTAAGATCCCAACTTAACTTTTATATATAGCTAATTTTTCGCCTGTAGTAATGATATGCATCCTACAGCTTTTCAGCTTGACAACAAACTTGTATAATTAGGATGTTTCCATGTTCACATGCAGGGGGTGGAAAATGACATGAACACCTGTACAACATACTGCAGCCCCATACAACAACCCTGCAATAAACACCACCTTTCTAAAGCCTAGGGCTTCATTTGTCAGCTCTTCTGAGACACTGTCAACACAAATTGAAGATTATAAGCTTCACAAAGCCTGCATTTATTGCAGGGCTATTGTATTGGATCACATAGTACAATTCAGGTGTTCATATTACTGTACCCTATGCATATCAAGAGTTTTGTTGCAATTACTGCAGCAAAAAAAATGACTGAATTTCAGGAGATGTTTCTGTCAATGCATAAGGAAACTGCAGGTGTTTTGTGATACTTTGCACTGGATTAAAGTAATGCTCAAAAATTGCAGCTCATCAAAAAAAGACCTGTAATTATGACCTGTAAAAGTCACAATCACCAACAAATGTAATTAGTTCCAGTAAGAGTCCACAAATGATCGTCAGAGCTTTTAGATGCAAATTACTCACAGGACATAGCTGTCAAGGGCATTTACTGTTCCACTGTACTAAATAGCCATTTATATTTTTTTCCAACAACTTTAAGATTTTATTTATTTTTATGATGACTATGGCCCCTTCCTCTTTCCTTTTATAATCCAGGACATCTTCATCATGAATTCATTTACCAAAATACATTAATTTGTTGTGAATTGTGTTGTCCTAACTTTCAAAAGGAACATCTCACACCATGTACTAGAAAGTATGAGAGGGACAGCTTTATTTCGTGTACCACTGCATTACTTCGTCACAGTCTGGTTGGTTTCTGCTTTCCTCCCACTCTAAGGCAACAATTCATCTGCAATACTGAGAGGCTTATCCTCTCTGCCAGTTGTCTTCCCATGAGAACTCTGGCGATGTCAAAGAGGAGCAAGAAGGCAAAGGGCAAAGAAGTTTGCAATTGATCTTATCCATGCAAAGAAAGCCCGTGTGAGAGGAAGCTACACTCTAAGAGGACAAGTGCATCTTCAATACCTAACCTCAGAGGCTGTGAATTTCTTTAGTATGAGATGTTTAGTACCTTCTTATCCCTGAACACTCTGGATTTACTTATACCAAAAGTAATGTAGACCAACCGCAATAAACTAGACTGAAAAATTTAGAGATGAGTAAAAACATATTCTTCATTCATCCGTCCAATAGATGAAATGTCATTTTTCTGTATGCTCCTGTGGTCTTTTAAGAGAGAACAGGATATAATGCAATGTGAGAACCAATGGGGTCAGTTAGAAGGAGAAAGGCAGCTTGATTTATGTGATCTGAATGACTGGAATTTGTATTTATACCCACAGTGGGATCACACAATGGGATTTTTCAAAGAATTTGTCATTGCTCATGAGGAAAAGAGTCAAAGTCAAAGACAACTTTTCTTTCATGACATTATTTTGAAAGAACAGAAAAATTGGATATCTTTAATCGTACCCTGTGGAGGTTTTGACCACAAGTAGCACTATGGGTCCCTGTACTTTTTTTACACATTGGCAATGGTTGCACACTATTCCATTGGTCAACAAGTGGCACTATAATGCATAATGCATCACAAAATTTTTTGGGAATGCTTTATGAGCAAATGTATTCAGTGTGCTTGTTAGACCTCAAGGACACATTGCGTTTTAGTGAGTAACACTGAATTGTAGCATAACTTTTGTCGGTTTACAAGAAAACTCTAGGGCAAATTTAAGTCTCACTAACTAACATTTATTACATGGAGAAATGAGCACTTGGGTACAATTACAGAATGACATATTTATACATAATTATGTTTCACATTGTGTATATATTAAGTCCCCACAGGAATATTTCAGTTATGTTTTCTATTAGTAATGCCAAAGGACTGTTCGTTGTAAAAAAATAAAAAATATTCAAAGACATTGTTAAAACCTTGTCAGACATAAAGATGTATATTATACTGGTGGTACAGGAGTAAAATGGGTTAATTCTAAGTGTTAAATTAAGTGATCCAACTCTATGATTACCTTGGCAGGGGTCAAAGAAATTCTTTGAACTTCACCAAGTGTCTGTGTGAGTCAGTTTTTTAAAGATATTTTCAGCCATGAAACCTTTCAAACGTGTGCGGATACCTGATTGTTCTTTAAAGTCACTGTCAACAGAACATTTTCCTTTGAATCCATATATATCCAGCAACAGCCCCTTTTGTTTTTACACGATAACATGACGGTAACAAAAAGAATTTATCTCTGTATTTCTTGTGAAATGATGAAAGTAGACCACCAGAATGCATCCAAAGATGAATGCTAATGGACTGAATTTCTGCAGTGAAGGACAGAATCAAGTGAAGCATTTACCAAGAAAAATCTATCAGAATAATTCATCTGAAAAAAAAAGAAAAAATGTGTTGCTGCTGATACGAATGAAATAAAATCATCCTTCCTCCCCAAGGATCAACATTACAGGTTTACAAGATAAAAACCTATCCCGTAGTTTTTATCTGATATGTCCCATCTATCCTCATAAAATGCGCTATGTGAGGTGCTACTGTAAGAAAAATTAAATAAAACATTTAGGAGCTCATTATTTTAAATATCAATACAATTCACCAAAACTGTAGTCTACATACATATACAAAAAAAGAGAATAGTCAAGACAGTAATTACCTATATTAATTCAGTACAGAGTAACATGTTGACCACCAAAAAGTACAATAACCTGCAATTAAAGGGCTCAAATATTACTGTACTGTAATTTATCAAGCATCAAAAAAATCAAACTGCATGTTATTTATATAAGCTCACATGCACAACATGTCTTTTACACATTATTAGTGAAAGAATCACAATTAATAAGGCAGTAAATGGCTGACGTGTTTTAACATCATAGATCAGTGGGTGAATTTGATTACTGGTAATTTATGCGCTGTCAAAGAGCAAAACAATGACTCACTTATAATCTGCTATATCTACAAGCAAATAATAATAAGCTGCTGTATCACTTGCCGTTACAGTTTGATAAAACTGTACAGTTGATAAACTGTAATTCAGCTTTTAGCCTGTTTATGAAACCTGTTTCAAAAATCTGGTTTGTAAGGGATTACAAAAAAACCTCCTCAGGAATCCTGGAAGTGATATATTTAAATGACTGGTGCAGCACCAGGAGAGTAAAAGGGTAAACATGAGCTGCGATAGCCAACATGGCAGACAGGAGTAACACCTACAGAAACCATCGTCGGGAGAAACTCTATGTACGGCACAGTATACACCCACGCTGTCTGACTGACAAGTAGCCTGACAGGTTTTGACAGGCATCGTACAAAAATGCCACAACAATAACATCTAAACCGAGCACGTCACCAAAGTAAATAAAAACATCATTGATAAAGAATTAAAAGATGTTACCAAAAGAGGTGTCTACATCTCAGAAGTTTAGTAGAAATAAGCAAGTCTAAATCCACACTAGATACAAATTTTTGACAGCAGGCCTATGTACTGTCAAAAATGAAATAAACAAGCCTAAATCCTCACAGCAAGAAGGTTCTGGGTTCGATCCCTGGTTCGAGCCTGGGGCTTTTCTGTGTGGAGTTTGCATGTTCTCCCTGTGCCTGCGTGGGTTCTCTCAAAAAATCAACATACTTAACCAATGTTTCTGTAAGGCTGCACTTTCAGAGAGCGCAGCTTTAATGTTGTATTCTCAGTGTGTCGTTTAAACCATAATTACGAGCAGTCAGATAGGGAAACCGTCATGTCAGCCTCCAACTTGTGATTCCTAGTCACAGATATTCAGGATTTATGACACCAATATCTCCCACCTGGTGAGAAGAACTACAGACATGGCCACAAACTGTTGGTGGAATACCTGCAAATGTTCCACCGCTGGCAGTCAAACCCAATATAAACACTCACAATCAATTCTGCTAATATCATATGAACTACACTCTTTGTATCTGGTTTCCCTTGGTCACAAACTAATACAAGTATATAAACACAGCTAATAGCTAATTTAGACTGTTTATCTGGTGTGGACTGTTTATCTGGTGTGGCATGATATTAGCATTAGGGATAACCACCCCAGAACAATGCGTGAACACTCCTCAGAATAAAGTGCATTTTCCTGTTCTTGTCACTCTACTGACATTGCTTGAATGCAACTTACAAGCACATTTCCTAATGACAATCTTAACATGTTTACCTTAACATGTGCTTCTTACAGTAAATCTGCTCCCCCAGTCCGCATGCCGAAGTATCCTTGGGCAAGATAATGAAACCCTAAATCGCCCCCAATGCATGTGTGCATGTGTGTGTGAATGGGTGAATGTGTCATATAGTGTGAAGCGCTTTGAGTGGTTGATATGACTAGAAAAGTGTCATATATAAGTACAGTCCATTTACCATGTGAAATAGCTAACACACTAAGCATTAGTGTGGCATAATAGCATGCTAACATTTGCACATTTACAAGTACAGCTGACACCCATGAGAATGTAATCATCTAGTTTTGTAGCTATTTAGTCATAATCAGCAAATTAAAATTTTGACCTGATGATGGAACTTATTACTATTCATCTTGAGGGTACAGGATCATTAAAAATGAACAACACCTAATTGCAATCTTCATCTACAATAAACTCATTTGTGTTAGTGTATGTGCATTAACATTAATAAAACAAAAACTAAATAGAAATAAAATATAAAGTAACAAAATATGCCCACTATAAAAGCATAGGTATAAACACTTGATGCAGTCAAAACAGTGCCAGACCTAAAGTGAAAAATCAAGAGATATCCAGCACTATGGGGAGGCTGTCAAACCTGAAGAGATCAGCTGTCAGGTCACCAAAGACCGTGAGGCAATTTACAAAGACTGTTGCTCTCTCCCAACTTTCCATGCTACAGCGGGTAACCAGGCAAGTCAAACTCCCTGTTGGCTGGAAAACAAGTTCCTGATCTCAACAATTTCATTTTTTGACACAACTTGATCTTTGTTGTCCTTAAACCTTTCAGGAAATAATCCAGGTGTACTCTTCAGCTCCCATAACTGTTACAACACAACAATACCCAGGTGCAATAAATTCAATTTTAAAGGTTCGATTTCATTTGCTTGTTTTACATTTAAAGCTCTGCCCTACAATTGTTTCTCTCAGTTATTCAGGAGGAAATAATGAACACCTCATATGAAATTCTACTCTGCACCAACATCCTCATTTATGAAATATGGATTCCTTTCCTAATCCAGTAATCATAAACTAGAGCTGCTGTGTTGCTGAATCTCACATCTTAATCATCAAGGCCTGATGTTGAATATATCTGAACAATCCACTTTGTTTTACAGCATCACAACCAAGTCAATTGGTTCCAAATCATAAAGTCCTTCGATGCAAGGAATGATATAGTCCTTTTGGCTTCCAGTGATTGGATTTAGCAGTCCTTGACTCTGCATTTTATTGGTCTCTGGCACTGATCTACAGAGTGATCAATAGCTAGAAAAAGACTGACCTTGCTGGAATCGTCCACCTTGGGGTCACGTGCGTGAGGATGGAGGAGCTGATGTGTTGCTCCCTTGGTTGAAGGTTTAACAGCATTAACCCAAATGCAAATTGATGTGAAGTGGTTGGTTTAAAGTCAGCCAACTAGTGAGCCACAGGAAAACAAATCCTGTATCCTGTATGTTATTATCCTTTTACACAAACTTGCAGAGGAACAAAATCAAATCTAAAATAATTACAGTACATAAAACTATGACTTTGTTCCAAGGAAGTTTAATAAACCCACTGGAGGCATGTGAGGGTTCCTTTATGTGAACTGAAATTTTTATCTTGATCTCACAAAGCCACTCTAGTGGGGCAGAGATTTGAAACCATCTGTCTCTTGCAGTAAAAAAATATTTTCATTAACGCAAGAGAGTAGCTGGTTATTATCTTTATAAAAGCAAATCTGCCTAGATAAAATGGGAACAAAAGTAAAGAGTGAAGGTATGTTGCTGAAGTGAAAAGCAGGTCTTTTGATTTGTAATGATAATGAACTTCAGAGTTTAAGGTAAACTTGACTTATTCTCTTAATATTCATCTTCATCACATGGTGAGCAGCTCAAGCCTAACATCTGTACGGCTGTTCTGATATGAAACAAATCTGTTAGCATGGATCATTGATAATGCATGAGTGTAGCTAAGTACAGCCATTTACCATTCGTAAATTATTTAAGAAACAGTTAAATAAATGAGTGAATATGTTGTAAAAAATAAATCATTTGTAATTAAGAGTTAAAGTCAATAGTCTAGCTTGCAGCCCCAGGCTGTGGTCCTCAGTAGAGAACAACAGTTTTGGGTGGATGCTGTACTCTGATCCTCACCGGTTTCTTTAAAAAATGAAGTGTGTGGAGGTTTTATCAGGACTCAGCTTGTCAGGGTCAGCTCTGCATTAGAAGGCTTTAATCTAACTTTACCTCAAAGCATGGTTGACACAACTTGGATGTTTAGAGTCATGAACTAAAGTATTAGTCAGAAAGTTTTGCTGAAAGTTGTCAGATAGATTTCATGTTGCAGCCCTAAACAATTGAATGGATTGTCCAAATGACATCAGCACATGAAGCAAATATGAACCCAACAAAGACTTTTCACTACATATGCAAATAAAGGTAATATGATATCTATTTAATCAGAAATGTTTCCTTTTTTATCTGAGTATTTTGACATATAATCTTGCCTTAGCAAGGCATTTTAGCTTCCTTTCATAATATCTTCAATTGGTTTCCGCGTTCACCACAAAAAAAACCCCTGCAGGCTTTGCTGCCTTGCATTATGCAAATTAGCTTAAACCAATCATAATGAGTCGTATGACATAAATGTACATGCGTGGCGTTGGCTTGTCTCATGGAAATTACGTGCACCCTCACACTGAGGGTTTTAACTTGGTTTACTTGAAGGAAGTACTAGGCTATCGTCAGCTATTACAGCCTGTCTTTTGCTTGCAGCTAGTGTGGGCATTCTGCAAATATGCCAAAGAATCTAAGGAGACTTAAGATGAAAAAGGCAAACATAGTGTGCTATGGCAGCATGAAGGGAAATAACCTTTTTGCAGAGCCATCAGAAACAGCTCTGAAGCTGATGGGACACATAGAGTCTCCTCTGGACCAACCTTATTCCAGACCTGGACAGGTGCCTGGCGTGCACTATGCTATAAACATATAAATTTTTTTGTCAGGCAAGCAAGGCCAGGATCAGACATTTTTGGCAACCATTTTGTGATGAGTCATCGCTACCACAGGACTCCAGTATAGAGATATAAAAAATCTTAAGCACCTCACAAGAAAGGACGTTTGAGTAAAATTCCTTGATAAACTCTGAGGTGCTACACCTCTCATAAAATGTTACTCCAGGGGGCTTTAAAGCTGCATCTAAAGAGGCAATTCTGCCTTTGACACTGTATTATAGCATAGAGGAGCAACATCCCACACATGGCAGTGTTCATAAAAAAGTCAACATTATTGTGGATTTTTAGGTTTTTAGGAGTTCTTTCTCAGAGTACAAGCAGTACAAGCAGATGATAGTGATACAAACAGAATTATTAGCCAGCAAGATAAGGTAGTTTACACAAAATATTTAGCATCACACTTCAAAAATCAAAACCATCACGACAGGGATGACTTGACAGAAGAATGATCCAACCCACATGTCAAACACATTATCACGTGCTGACTTCAGTGAATTACTTTAAAAGACACTTCCAGCATGATTTAATGCACTCTACTTGCATCCCATTCCTGTTCCTGTATTTTATATAATTACTGTGAACTGTTTTCAAGTGCTTTGATTACATCATGATCTGTTTGTTATTCTTCCCTCTTCTTTCACTACATGAGCCACATAATCTGGAAAAACACTACTTAAATACTGCAAGAAAAGGACACAATCTGCACTGTACTGTTTAATTTAAACTGACTACTACTGGCAGAAGCATCTGGTTTTGTCTTTTGGCTTGTCTAGTATGCATAGGTATATGTGGCATAAACATTTTTTCTTTATTGCATGGGTTTCAATGAGAGCCTGTGACATAGGGTAAATCTATAAACTTGTTTCACATTACAGATTTACTTGGACCCAAGTACAAAAATCACATCCCATGTGTAATTTCTGATTCTAGGAACTTGATATTCACTTTCTCTGATCAATAGAAAACAAGAAAATCTATCACCAGAACAGGCATACTAAATGAACTGGCCAGAGACTTGACATGAACTTGGAGGCTATCTCCAATACTCAGTTACCTCTGGAACAAGAAGGTAAAGTGTATATAGTCTGCTTGGCAGGTGAGGCAAATTACTAGGCCTCAGCACCCTGGACAGCAGTGGTGGCAAAAAACACAGCATGTTTAAGACACTGGTATGTCTAAATGGCTAGGGAGGATCTATAGATATGCATAACAGACTTTAATCCGGTAGCGGATGTTTCTGCATCACTGTGGGCCCTAACTTGCAGTGTGAGGCTCAAATTACACAATAGACACTCAATAGTCACTGATAGGTTGCAACAAACTCTTCAGAGGAGAACAGCAGCATTCACTGTATTAGTAATGTAGCATTGCTGTGTGCCAAAAAAAAGAAAGAAAAGAAAAAAGGAGCAGGTGTGTTCGAGGGATAGACCACATCTGGTGTTTGCAAGGCATTTACTGTACAGTACTGTCTAGTGTGGTGTGATCTTCTGCTGTTCACTGTATAAGAAGTGTGAACCTTTTTGATTTCTGTAAGCCTATTTATACATGTTTTTCCTGGCTTTTCCATTGAGGAAAGTGTAATGTGTGTAATGTGTAACATACATATAACTGGTATTCAGCTGAATGCATAAGAAGCAAAGTTCCCATCAATGGAAAAGAAATGTACATTTCGGCCACAGGGCATGGCATAAACTTGCTCCTTTCGTCTATAGAGTCTCGACATCTGTGAAAAGGTCATTATCTCAGTAAATGTGCCTCTTAGAGTAAATCATAACACTAGTTTATCCAACCCCCAGGATTTGTATAGAGGATTTGGCCTTGCTACATAAGCAAGAAAAGGTGACTGTTAGATCGGACTACAAATAAATAAACTGAAAATAGAGATACAGCAAGTGGAGAAGAAAATCGAAGAAGAATTAACCTGAAGACAATGACTACTATCACACATGAAATAACTCTGACTATCAAGGAACACCATAAAGACTTGAAGGCACACAAACTGAAGAAATTTGACAGATACTAAGGACTACTAAAATGGCACTGTTTCTACCCTGCAAGGCAAGATGAAATTCCACTCTTGAACAGAGACCACAGAGTTTTGAGCGGATCACAGTGACTCTGATACCTTGCACAAAAAGGAAATCTCCACCTCTAACAACTCCCATTAAAAACAAGAGACGGGAGACAAGAGGTAGTTGATAACTGTTGGGCCACAACTGCAGCAAGAACATGCAGTGATACACTGCAGACCCCATGATTTCCTTTATCAACAAAATCTTTCTTATTTCAAAAAAATCAGCGCATGCATATCATGAAGCATGTAAAATTGATGCTGAAAGGATGAAAATGTAAGACCGAGTGCATGATACCGTAGATCAGGCTGTAGATTACATATTATAATGGCGGCAGCTCACTGAAATTTCTACACTGCCTGGTAAATCAAACCCAATACATTCTCACTCCCACAGTGTGTTCAAACCACATGCTGTGTAGTTGTTTGGAAAAACGGGTCATTGCCTTGATCATGAAAGCCTGTACATGCCGTAATAGACCGTGATATATTAAACTCACTTTAACAGCTTTCAAGTCATCATCTGCATTTCGGTGACGTTCATCTCAAAGCAAGCTCTATCCTCTTATTCATTACAGTAATCTACATCCTAGTCTTCTGGACTGGGCACAGAAAAGGTTCATTAAATCGCATTTTCGCATATTGGATCACATTTCTTTCGTAACTGGCTGAGCAGAGAAAAGGAAAAACATGACCTGATTAGCAAGTGTGATACTTATAACTTACAAAACATGTGAAGAAAGAGACAGATGAATTGGAAAATGTAATTTCAACAGCTTCCTGGAAGATTATTACACCTGAATATTTGATAGCCTCTCATCTTTGTATCCGACATATATATCCATTTTTAAAGCACGTTTCTTCAGCCATGAATAGACATTAATCACAACCCTCCTACTTTTATGATAACATGATAAAAATAGACTAAGCTCATTGGTTACTGCTGATGGGTGCTTTCCTCTTTAAATGGATAGTTTATATTTTTAAATAGCTTACCACATTCTGCACAGTAATCCAAAGCTGTTACCTGCCTGTTCATGAGTCTACTCTGTTGAAGTGGATTAGAGCACCTGCTTGTGCAGTGGCTGTGCAGCAGCATCAAAGTGTTCCTCCAGCAGTATTCGTGTCCCTCCTGGTCTTTATTCAAACAAAATATATTGTAAATCAGCTGACTTTTGCAGACATGTCATCAGACATGACTGAACTGTGGATGTATGTGTCCACCTTCACTGACAGACAAAGCACCTGCACTGTATCTACCACACAGACATTTGTCCCTCTGTGATCCTTTGGGTATATTTGTTGATTTGCTGCACAAAGGGAATGTAGTATTGATCTGCCAGGCTGTCTCGCTTTCTACAGCTAAGACTGAAATGATGGTTTACTGACTGAGAGCCTCGCATGCTGCACCTTTCTTAAAGCTGGGATCTGTAAAGTTTAAATTCTTACTATATCCAGCAGGAGTATTGTAAAACAAACAGGCTGATTTAAATGAATGGCAATCATCCGTACAACCCTCTATGAGTCTGCTGTCCTTTCATATTTTCTTAAATCTAGTATAGATACAGCCCTGACTCATTTTACAATATGAAGTGCCTGAAGGGATGAGCAAGCTAAGCATTGCTGCTCAATGCCCCATCGCCACAAAGGGGCCCTAAAACAACCAAATACGAATTTGGAGTCTTTGTTCATTCTGATACAATTTCAGTCATTTAATAAGAAAGAAATGTAACTTGGCTGATTTAATTTATTGTCATTCACTCTCAGTGATTTTTTTTTTTTGTAGTATTGTGTTATCTACATTTATACATTCAACACAACATTTTATATCACATCTAGAGTTGGGGGTCTACTACTGAGTTTACTACAGTTGTGGAAGAGGAATGAAATTACAATTAAAACAATGCAAAAATACTAAGTCCTGCATTCAAACTCCTACACAAGTAAAATTACAAATATTGCATCAATATATAGTGATGCATCAACATGCAAGCAGCATTTTTCTACTTCTTTTACAGTTAGAATTATGTACTTCAGTTTATAAGACTAGAATGTAGTGGAGAGAAGTATGAAGTAGCATAAAACAGAAATACTTGAGTAGTTAAGACATACTTAAATGTAGTTACGTTCCTTCTCTAGTACATATTTACTGAAACAGCAATAAAAAAATCTATTGCAGCTTAGAGGGAATCTAGATATTGCTTCTATCTGAAACTCATTTTCTCATCCACAATTACCTGCCAGCACTGGCACATTATCAGGACTCTAGGTATTCAGCATTGGAGACTATTTAAAGGTACTGGTGCCTCAACTGCACATCAAAAAATTGCTGAAGAGAGAAAGTATCAGCTCAGCAACAAATAATTCAGTATTTCTTATTTCAAAAACTGCATCTCTCCTATTCATCCTTACTTTTTCCACTGTTCAATGACACTTTTACCTTTACATTCTCTTGTTCGCACATCACTCAAGTCAGCCCTTTATTTCTTATACAACACACCTGTTTTAATACAGTTATCTTTTTAAAGCTCATCTAAGCAGGTCCAAAAGGAGCTGAGTTTGGGTCCAATATACACAAACACAACACTACTGAATTCAGCTAACAGCAACTTTAGTTAGCTTATAAGCAACAAAACACTGCAACTTGCATCACATTTACAGGAATATGAAAAAACTGGGCCATTTAAACTAAATAAATGGTTCTTATGTGAGATTTTCCTTAAAGTTTCAAGTAACTTCAGTAAGTCAGTGTCTGATTGGTCACATTTGCTTCAGCTCAGATCAGATGACTTTACATCGGGTATTGTGATCGGACACATCTCTATAAGGAAGAAAACATGTTAATGCAAGGTGTAAATGTGTAAATGCATTGAGATCAGAATGTGTCAAGCTCTGCCTGTCCACCTCTGGAGGTAGTAAATTAAAATGAAACCATTTCAGCTGAGACATTATCTGGATAAGCAATAAAGCACATATTTAACTTTTTTCTGTGGAAAAACAGTACCTGTTTCATCAATTGATTTTCTCTCCCAGTGACATGGTGAATACTACTGTGAAAGGTACATTTTAAGAACCAAATGCGTTTCCCATGAGACACTCGATAATCACAAACCACAGTGAGATGCTATGACAGGGCTTCACACGAAAACAACTGTGTTGCTAACACACAACTGTTTTGACTTAATTCCAACTGTTTGTCACCTTTTGTGCAGCTCAATGTAGCCACGCCGTGCAGCAACTTCTTGCTTAATATGGCGTCTCTGCACCACGGACAGTTCAGAAAGCTTGAAGAAACGGACTGCAAAACTTGTGTTAATCTTAGTAATGGGTTGGAATAGGTGAAACAAAAAGTTTTGATCAAATTATCACAACTGTAGTATCTAACAACAGAAATGAAACATTAGTTAAAACTAGAATAAATAATTCAGTTTGTCTAAATTTTAATTTGTTAAACTTCGCTCGTTTCTGTTTTGAACCGGTCGTTCATCTGTGTTGCATTTAATATCATTTTTATACGTGTATTATTTAAACTCACACACACCTACCACTGCCACACTATTACACATGCACTTACCTGCACTTTTATGCTCTTACATACCAGTATCTATACCATTGTCCATACTGTATAGCATATTCATATTTATACAGCTGTCTTTGACCTATAGTGTATGTACCTATTCATATCCAGCTGTTTATTGTGTATACTGTATAATGTAAACTACTAGCATCACTCAGTTTTACACCTGCACTGCATATTTCACACTAGTGCAATTGCCTACTGAGGCTGCTGCACATGCTGTATATAGCTTAGTGTATACATTTCACTCCATTTATACTATTAGTGTTTATACTGTATATATCTTGCATATTCATGTATTTATTCATATGTCTATGTACATATGCACATTATTCTTCTAGTAAACTGCATTTCGTTGTCTCGGTACTTGTGCTCTGTGCAATGACAATAAAGTTGAATCTAATCTAATCTCATTTAAGGTATTTCAGAACAAAGTAGAACCATATTTAGCCCAATACCCTGATCACAGATATTAATAAGTAGGTGAACAGACTGCCGGAGGCTTTTTGTTACACCTCACCACAATTCTCTTGTGGTGACACTCATTAGTATAACAATTGCATATTTAAGCAGCCAGCCTTGCACAGGGCGATTATACATGCTTAACACATTATATTTTTAAGGTAAATATGTGCTCTGCTCTCATGTCTTTTAATTGCTTAAGTACCTTAAGCAGCACACCTGGCCTACAGTATTCATATTGGAGAATAAAGGAGCCCTTCAAGGCACTTAGCAATCCAGAAGACAAAAGACAGAACACTCAGGCTATTAAAGACAGAACAACCTAACAAAAGACAGATGAAAGTGTAGAATACCTCAGCAGGGACATGCACTTTGTGCCAAGCTTAACCATTAGCCCAGACATTAACTTTGATGCCATCAAGAAGATTTTGATGGGCTACACCTCCTAAATGGATTCTGTCCACAGGAAAAAGAGTGAGACAGATAAAAAGAATTATCTTGATATGACATGATAAAATATTCACCACTGTAACACAGCTCCCTTCTTATCTCCAAGAGCCTGGCTTTTCTGGGCTCCAGACTTGGCGTCAAAGCGTTCATCCACGTTCCCGAACAATCTTGTATTAAGCACTTCTTAGGAACCCTTGGGCTCAAATCCAGGTCCCCCAATAAACCTGTCAGAAACTTTTCCCTTGAAGCTGCAGTGGGATTTCCTCACTGTCTCGTAAGTGCTATGCGTCCTTGAGTATTTCTTTGTGAAGTAGGAAAACATAGTATTTGTAACATCATGCAAGAGCAGGCACATTTGTTTGCTCAAACTATTTTAAGATTGAAAATTTTAAGAGAGTACCTGATTTTAAAAAAAGGACATGAGAAAGACTTTTTTCTTGCCAAATACAACCAGGGGAATTACTTTGTTTCATTACTTCCTCTCAGATTCTACAAACCCAAAAATTTCACTTTGGTTGAACTATATGCAGGTAAACAGAGAAGAAACCTAAACTAAATTAAAAAAACAGAAAATTTCTAAAGAACACGATCACATTTTATCTGCTGACGACTGCCTTGAACATAAGCATGCATACTGTGTGTGGAGGATGTTGTGTTTGCAGAACTCATGGATTGATTCAATCCATTCTTGGAATTTTCTGCCAACATGCTGCTGTGATTTATAAATATCATTTCAGGATGTGGAGTCGCTTTTCTATTTCACACTGTCTTTTCAGGAAGCTAGAGACCATTATGCAATTTCCATGCACTCCCCTCGCAGAGTCAAAAGTACTGTGTATAAGTTATGAATATTTTAAATTCTACCACAAAGCAGTGAAAGCCACCTCTGTGTTTGCACATAGAGCTTAAGGCTCATTTTCGAGAAAAGCAACAATGGCTGCACCACACAAGTATAAAAGTATAATGTATTCATTAGGCTCCACTGATACTCAGTGCCCATCTCAGATAAAAGATAAAGAAGTTTTGACAATGGAGGTTACAGCGAAAGGTGAGGAATGAAAAGTCTGATATTCTGTAGGTAAGAGTGTCAGGGAAGGAAGGATCATTCCTTTCTTCCTTAAAGTTGTTGATGGCAGCTGCAAGAGTCAACATAATACCCCGGAATCTGTCCCATCGATCGGACCCAGCCTCCCTTTGAAGTCCTAACTCCACTCATATAATATCAATGAAGCTGAGGTTTGAGGGTATGGACGTTATATTTAACCTGATTCGCTACGCCTGTGTTTCTTTTTTCGTTCTATGAGCTTATTTTGCATAGTTTTCACTTTGAAGTTGCAAAGAAAGAACTCTCCCAGGACACACGAGGGGATGTAGCGTTCAGTCATTCAGCCACTGTATTGTGCTAATGTTTCTGGTTTCAGGAAGGGCTTTTTTTTACATTTACTACCTGTGTTAAGCAAGTTTCTTGAAAAAAATGAGATCAGTTGGTAATTACATATTTGTCAGTGATTTTTTAAATCTTATTTAATAATGTGTTACTGCCCATCACTGTTGATTAGCCACCTAACACATCCATCTTAAGGCAGAGGGACAGAAAATCTGATGGAGTACCACATCAGAATATTTAAATACTTCTTTATTAGTATGGATTGACACACTAATGCCACATATCAATACTTTTATTTGCATTTCAAGACTACTGGAGGAAGACTAACTATTGACCTGCTATGCTTTTCAAATGAGTGTCCTTGAGGTCCCGAATTGCATTAATTTATTGATTTATGGGTTTTTATTCAGAATACATTTTGGAATTTTAATTGCTGTCATGAATGACTGTTTTCACTTCCAGCCAGTTTCTCTTAGTTGAAATAAAAGCAAACTGACAAAGTAAGCACATTAAACCTGCGCATATTCATTATATTGTAATCGGTACATTGTAGGCTAAATTTAAAATTGCTCTCCATTCTGCATGACACAAAGCTACAACGTTCTCTCTATGGGCCCTGTTCCCTTTGGCTTTATACCACCTGGAATGCTAAAGATGACCCAGTCTCCATTTGCTACTGTAGTGGCTTCATCCCAACAGTTTTCCCCTGGAGTCAAGCAGCTATGAATAATGAGATGAAGCTCCATGCATTAATGTAACAGCACGGCCCCTAAAGGAACATGTGGTAGCAGGTGATTGTTCGCAGCCTCTGTGGGGCTGTCAGTAAACATGTGCCCCCTGTAGCGTGGGGCATTTTAGCAGGAGCAACCTCCCTTGCCCACACCCCTCACCCTGCATCCTGGGAAATTATGGATGAGTTTCTGCCTAACCCCAAAGCAGCATGTTAGCTTTTAGGCCACCCCTGGCTACAAGTGATTTATGAGTACACATCAACATGAGCATTGCTTATAATACAGTGACATTTAAAAGATGAAAGAGATGAGATGTGCATCATGGGTAATTGAGCACATTTGAGTATTTGTACAGTGGAATTAAACATTACCAGGAGATATCTGTAGGCAAGACACCGGCAATGCCTGAAAGCCTGAAATGACTGACAGATGTTACTTTCAATATGCTGAATATTCTTATGCACATGTGCCAGCCTGTCAATAATCACAGCAGGATGCCTGGAATTTCAACTGATGTTTAAAATCTATCCAACTAGCAACTGCCCCTTTTGATACAAGCATGGCTGAGCAAATAATTAGAAATAAATTGGTCTGGCTGATGCCCATGAAGTATGCCTTATTGACCACTAAAAGACAAGCTGCTGTTTGTGCTGACCTTAATGATGAATCAAATAAGGAAGAGCAATCATACTTTAATCCAAATCTAAAAACTTTTATAACACTTCAACAAGCTCTTCATAATTATAACTGCATGGTAAATGAACAACCAGCAAATCAAACCTTTTCAAGAGACCTTCATCCACTACTTTCATCTTTATTAATTTTTATTGTGATCGTTATAATCACTATGATTTTATAACTATTCCCATGCAGCCAATTGTTTTAAGTGTCAGTGTTTTCAGTGTGTTTGTCAAAAGTGAGTCAGCTTTTTTCTGTGTATCATTTTATTGGGGTGTATGAGTTTTACATTTTTAATTTGAGTTTCACATAAAGTGACACATCACACATAGTTGTGATGTGATGGGTTGTAGTGTGGTCTTCCTTATGTGGCTGGATTTTTGAAACAGGCTCTAATGCTGCCATGACTGTGCACATACTACAGCCAAAGTGAGAATCTTAAAAGTTTACTCCAACTAATGTAATAACAGAGGAACTCTGGCCCTTGTTGCTCTGCTTAGGAAACCGACACATGGAGTCCCTCAGGGAAAATAGTTCAGTCTCTGTGATGGCATTTCAGCCTGCTCCAATGGTTTCCTGTGCAATTTTTAAGCCATAAAAGGCAGCACTGTCTCTGACAGGTAATGGCATTATTACACTTCTTGCATCTCATTATATTATTTTAAATGTGGAACAAGTGCTTTGGATACATAACGCAACCCGGTTAAGTAAGTTGTGTGCTAATTTATATATTAGAGCTCATATGCAGCAGCCCCTTCATTATAATCCTAAGACTGATTCCAGTCGGCTGAAAAAAAATTAGATGCAAGGAAGTCCTTCTGGAGCTCTAAGGTTTGCCATAAATAGGCACTTAATGGCTAACAGCTGCCACTGCATGTACTTCTGTTTTGCTTTATTATTTTGCATAAAGTGAGGCATACATAGCATCCATTTTTTATCGTTGCCTCAAACGAAGGGACTTTAATGCAAACTGAGCTTTATTGTAGTGTAGAAGAACGAGCACAAAACCAGAGTTTTATGTACTGTAAATAAACCCAATTATCTACAATGTTGGCCTCACATTGACAATCAGTGCCAGTGATGCTTGAAGTCTTACTCTCATTGATGGCTTCACTTGTTCATTTACCTCAGCCTATATAGCAAAGCATAGCAAAGAGTTTTATTAATGTACGAATGACACTTTAATATTCTCAGAAAATCTAGTATTTAAGAAAATACATCTTACTGTGACAAGATTATACATCACTACCACATTATCTCATATTTCAGTTTCCCACAAGAAATATATTAGATGTAATTGAAGCATGCACAACCTCAATGTGCTCTCTTATTAGACCAAAGATGTGCACTGCATGGGTTTTGAACACTGCTGTGTTTACTGGAGCAAGAGAGGATACATTTAAGATGTCCCTGATACATTTCCTCTCAATTTGCTGTAAGGAGAGAAATGCAATCTTGAATAAAAAAAAAGAGATGAAAAATGAGCAAAACAAACTTTGAAAGGCACCAGAATAATCCTGAATCCTTGATTTCAGCATAGACACAAAACATCATCACTTAAGGTGTCTGCTCCTTCTACACACTCCACCATCTCCTTATCCCTAAATTATGTGTTAGATAGATATTAAAGGTCAAAGTACATAATAAGTGCATGAACACGTGGTGTATCTGTGCATAAAGGATACTGTACAGCATACATATTTGTATTCATAGAATATTTCAACATAATATATCCATGATATTTTTTTTATATATTCTGGATATTTTTAGATTTGCTTCCTCCAGGGAAGCATCAGGCTTGTCACCATGGTGCTGAAAATGTGTCATAATTCTCATTTTTCTGGGGCTGCGAGAGCAGGATTGAGCAGCAGTAGGTGGTGTTAGTTTCTGGATTTTGTCAAATGTAATGTACAGTATACAAAAGACTTGTTTATTGTACATGAAAAAGAAAAGAAATTATTCCTCCTTTATATCAATTAATGCAAATCATAACCCAGTCTTCTTGTGCACCTAAGGCATCTTGCTTCTAATTATTTAGGAATTAGTAAGGAGCAGAAAACAGTGGGAGATTAACCACACAAAATTTGTAGTAAATTTTGAAACATAGTGTCTTCAATTTCATACATAAGTAAACAAAAGCAGGGTTCTCCTTTCTAGGCAAAGACCAGTTCTTTGAGTGTTATGACTTTGACTGGAGTTGCTAGAGCGTAAACTTCCCTAAACCAAATAAAGAACAAATCATGGCCGTCAACATGAATAAAATCTGGTGTAGTAGCATCTTGACCCCTGGACAGTTGATGTTCCAGTCCTGAACAGATATTTTTGTCACTACAAAATAAACTGGGATCACTGATAATGTGCTTTTACAGTGGCTTAGGAAGTAACACTATATCAGTACTGTAGGTAGTACCATAGTTAGTCAGGCATGCTTTAGGTCAGAGCAGATGAACACACTGTTTAATCCATTCCTAATACATTTGCTCATTAGATAACATTAGAATAGGCTACGAAAAAGACTTTGCCTTCTTGAGATCAAATATTGCTGTTTTTAGTACATACCACTTCAGCTAGACAAGCCCACTGTGCCTGGTTACAGTCGCTAAACTATAAATGGACAATCACCAGTTAGGGAAAGATTTTAGTGAATGGTCCATTTTACATCTTGACATCTTTATGTGTCTAATAACTAAGATGGTGGTGGCAGATTCTGTGATTTGCTTGTGTGTCACTGTGTGTTTGTTTTCCTGTGTGTAAGCACACATATGCTTGGGAGTGGGTAGAGAGAGTGTGATGAGAAGCCGCTGTTGCCTCGTCCCATGTATGTTTGGCACAGAGCCGTTCTGCTCAGCAGAGTCTCATAGAGTAGAGAACACAGACTGGAATGGTACATTTGGGACAAAATTACACTGCAAGGCATTGTATCAATTAGATAGATGAATGACCATGGGTTTTAATTAGAACACTGGGTACACATTCTACTTCATTATTCAGTGGAACCAAACTAATTCTACTGCCCAACAGCAGCGAGGAGCCCAGCTGCTCCATCAGCACTCTGCCTCTGATAAGAGCACTGGGACTTTGAAAGGTGGTGACATAAAGAGGAATAATACGGTCTCATCAGAGGGAGGAAAAATCTGGGGAAAAAATGCAATAAACTGGGTAAAGAACCACAGTACTGCAGTTTCTTTACATCTAAGCATGTCTGCGGACTTTCCCCTCATTGTCCTGAATGACAAACTTCAGAACACATATAATGTGGTGGGAAATTAGTGTAGTGCAATTCCCCTCAACATAAATGTAAGTCAACTCATTGGCTGGTGGAGGAACTCTCTTTGGACAGGGAGCTCTTTTGCTTCTGTTTAAAATGCAATTATGTATTTCAGGCTAAGCACTGATTAATCACCTCCTGTATTCAGAAGTCTATACACACCAGCAGGATTTTATTAAAGCCAAAAACTAGCACTACGTTGTCTCACACCTGGTAACAGGGGTATAATTTTACATTAAAACTGGGTTTCACCAATGACAAGAGACACCTGTGATGTGGTGGCATGTAACAGCAATGGTGTGCTGTGCAGCCAGTCATCTTTGAAGTCCAGCTCATAGTAAATTAATTTTGAGGGCTGTGGAAGAGGCCAGTGGCTCTGTCCTGCTCTGAAAAACTGTCAAACCAGTCTGCATTGTGAATCCAGCTGTGCGCTTGTTTTAAAATCTCAGATGAATACAAAATGTATTACTCATGTGAATAAATGTATTACTCACCCATTCTCAAAAGCAGTAGGTTTTTGACATGACTCATATAACATTTCTGCTTCACCTCAACCATTATTGCATAAAAACTCACAATAACCCAACTCTCTCTTGAATGAACAATCATGTGAATGATCACATAGTTTAAGTGACTACTTTGTTTTTGTCATCCTTGATCAAATCCAATTATTGAAAACATTTCCCACTGACAGATGTTTCTGACTTTTCTCATTTAAGATATTTCAATCAAGTCAGAGAAAAAATAACTGATTATGACTACAGTGACTCTTGGGATGCAGGCGGTACATACAGTAGGTTTGGATAATAACTTTTATATTATATTACGCTGAATCCAGAAACAACTTACTTATGTAATTGCAGGATTCTGTTGCTGCATATAAAATACTTATTGATCATAATAATGTCTAAATGATGGAGAGATAAAGCTGCTGTATTAATATGTATATGAACTTAGATCATAAATCTGCCTCCACCACATCTCATTCATCGACAGTCTGACCTCTGTTATGCATCACTGATGCAATGCATCTCCTTCCACCATTACTATCCATTACTGACATATGTTGTTCACTGAAAAATTCACTTTAACACATACTGTGGGCAAACTTGCTAATTTCCACATTCTTTGTTTGAACATTAATTTGTATCACAGTAATGGCTGTGTTGTAATATAGAGCAGCATATGGTCCTAGTTCAGTCTCTGGCATAAAGCATATTGAGAATATGCTTTTACTCCATTCACCTCTTTTTACAGACAAGTACTTTATTTAATATCAACAACAAGGTTAGATGACACTGTAGGTAATTAGATGAGAGTCAGTTGATGGCTTTTTAATTGCGCAGCAATACACCACTATGATGAGAAGCAATAAGCGAGTGCCACTGTGTCCTCTTTGCAAACACAGCACTCCATTACATTCTGGACTCCACTATATTGTAAATGTGACAGGACTGTTATGCTGCATGATAAGATGTAGAGCTACCGCCCCTTCTTTTATAGTTTTCTCTAGTGAATCTGTCAACCAAACAGTTGTCAGCATTGTTGACATCCTCTGTTCCCCTGTTTTGGCAAAAATGTAAAGCATAGCAATGAGAAAATGCTGAAATGGCACTTCCCACCTTCATTTTGTTTTCTCTCTCTCTCTCTCTCTCTCTCTCGCTTTTTTTTGCTAGCTCCAGTTGGCATCTCGCTAAATTGCACGGTGACCCCAATACCCCACCCCTGCAACACACAAATACGCACAAATGCACACACACATATTGCTGTCTTGTCCCCAAACAGCACTGACGGCCCAAAAGATATAAACAAGTTAGTGCTGCACACAGGAGGCAATTTATTGTTGCTCCTCTGCAGTTATCCACCTCTGTAGGTCAAGATCAGAGGTACCTCGTTGATCTAGGCAAGTCCAAAGGTGATGCTGTGAGGCCGATAAGGTTTCATTCAGATCAAGCGATGTTACAAAAAGACAGAGAAAGGATGAGTTGAGGTTGTTTCCCTTCACCATGTGAACACAAATGTTTCTCAGGAAAACATAACAGGATTGTTGAAACAACTCCAAACTGGCATTCCTGCATTCCCTGGCAGCCATTCAGAACAGATGATATCCGCACCCTGTTGTACTGAGGTAACACAAATAACCCTGACAACTGAAAACTGTATGTACATATCATAGGGATGCAAAGCCCTTACTGCATTTGCAATGATGTCTTTGTACTGTAGATATGACTTTGCTACAGTGGAACAGGGAAATGCAGAAAATGTCCTTGAGCTGAAAACAAAGGTACAGTGTGCTTTCCAGGCTCTAAGCAAGAGCAACCGGCTCAGAAGTACAAAAGCAGGTGGTGGTAATGGATCAGTGGAAAGTCTTAAAGAATTTGGTGCAAAGATATTGATCTCTGAAAATAAAGGATAGAAAACAACCAGCTGGCCTTTTCTTCAAATAACTTGTCTCTTGTGATGTGAGTTTCACAAAGAAGGTGAAATCACCGACTATAGAGTCAGCCACAGATTTCCTCTGATTCGTAGCTCTCTGTTCCATCTGTTCAGTCAGTCAGCCAATTCAAGGAATCTCCACACAGACTGAGACCAAAATGGTACATTAACCTGAGACATTAATGAAAGTTATTGACTGATTCAAATGCAAGTGAGATCTGTTGACGTGCCAGCAATGCATTTAAAAAACAGAATTTAACTGAGGAGAACCAAACACAGTTGAGAAACTGAGAGAACAACTGCTGGCTCTGGTCTGTCATCTATTTTGGAGCTCCACCAGGCAGGAAGGGATTTTTTTTCCCTGTGACAGTGGTTTCCAAGTTATAGCTACAATATGCAAGTTTTCACTTTGAGGTAGAAAATGTATTGTTAGTCCTGCCCTCCTCCCCCTCAGCTGGTCAAGTTCCCGCCCCCACACTTGTCACTCATCTTGATGAGCTGTCTACAATGAAACAGCTTCTAGCCTGAGGCTAATGTAACCAGCATCCATAAAGCCACCGCAGGTATAGAAGAAGCAGACACTGAGTGCAGATATTCTACAACAAAAAATGAAGCATTTCTGGTGCTACATTTTTTCAAACCGTCTGTCTGCCATATGTTTAGCTTTGCTACTTTTTCTTTTTTTAACTTCATTTTGAGTGTTATTGCTATGACTACTGTGCACTTAATGTTATAATTCAACACTTTGCTGAGGTATATACACCTTAAAAAAGTTGCTCAAATGTGCAAATCACTGAAAACATAATTTTGGGAAAAATAAAGCCAATGAACTCTCATTTAGTCAGATTTTTTTATGTTGTAAGTTATTTACATGCTACATGCTTTATTTTAAATCATTCTTATTTTTTCACTCTTCATACATGTTGAGTCATTATTCTTCATCTATAATTTTTATAAATAAAGAATAATATAACATAGTATTTCTATGGTCTGTGCAGATCACTACATCCTGGAAAACAAAGTGTGAATTAGGGATTTAACTACCCAATAGCCTGAAATACCCAGAGCTACTTTCCTCAGTAGAGAGTCAGGACACTGGCAAACAAATAATTCACATGAAACAATGCTGAGAAGACCCTCAGAAAAGAGTTCACACTTGTCAACTAATTTACACTCACTTAAAAGTAATTTGATTGTAAGATTTGCTCGTGTACCTCAAGCAAGTTTGATTTTGTGTTATTTTATTTAAAATAATTATGCTCACCATTTGAAATGTTTTGGTTGATATTATCAACATGTTGTCAGGAACGCTTTACACAAATCAAATTCTGTATTTAGTCATATTTTTCGTGCTGTTCAAACCAAATAACACTGGAAAATAAAGATACTGTATCTGGGCTTGAAATCAATAACCTGGGAACCTTGTTTTCCTAAAACAAACCCCTACTGCAAATCACACAAGTGAAAGAGTCTCTGTGCCACTCACTGATTTGTATGCCATGCTGCAGCTCCGTACATTTTGTGCAGCTGACAGAGGCAAAGATGACTGCAGTCACATGAGGATGCACTTGTGAACAGGGTAGACCTTGCTATAATTATGGTGACTCAGTGCAATGTTGACAGCGTGTCTGTGCTCCGCGCTGCTTATTTTAAAGACAGAGAACATAGCTGAGCATCCTATTAAACCATGGATAGAAAATGGCCTTGCCTTTATGTTCTCAGGCAGTGATGGCTCAATTATGAAGGCAACAACCGCAAGAATGCACTTCCTTTCTAAGATAAATAATAAATTGTGACCTTGTCCTGGACAATAAAAACCGCAGGAAGCAGGGGCTTAGATTTCATTTGAACTTGTGGGCACATTACTGATCTTCCACCCACAACCATCCCCACCCCCTATCCTTCCAGTACTCCCACGCAAAGCAGCATCAGGTAATAGGCAGGGTAATAATCTTTAGTGTAGGGGTAATAATCTTTAGTGTAACATGTGTTAATGTAAACAGGAGACACCATTTCTCTGAACATTTAAGCAATATATTGCATCCTCTTTGTTATTGTTATGTCTGTCAAGCTGGCACAGTACACAATGCAATAACAGATTTAACACTCAAAAAGAGTGTTGATTTTTGTTGTATCAACTGAAGCTTGCTACAAAAGCTAATGCTAAAACTGTGAGTTGGTGGGTTGTTTTTAGCTGACTTGATCACTACAAACATGATTCCATTCTTGACCTGGTATTTTCTTACATTTGAATAATGTAGCTGGCTAATGAAATACCCCTTTGGAAATACTGCTAAGTTAAGTAGCTGGGCATGATAATATAAGCAACTTATGATAGAACAAATAAACACAAATTTTAATCTAGCACACTTTGCTCTGGTGTATCAGAAAAAAGTAAGCTGTCCTACTTAGTCTTGAGATGCACAATGAACACTATTTGGCCATGTGGAAAAACCCAGACAGAGGTAAACATCAGACAAAAGATTTGCTCAGTGTATCAGTAGCTCCAAGCAATATTAATGAAGCAACACTTGGCTCTACTAGAGATCTTTGTCAGGCATTGTCAAATTTCCATCACAAAGTCAAACAAGCAATACATAGACACAAGCACATTCATCACTCAGGTGATTGTGATCTGCATGACTCAGAGGCAATCCACTCAGGTTGGACCGATCAGGAGTGGAGCTGGACAACACTGCCTGATACTCCCACAAAGGGGACAAAGCATGCCACTGTGAGGAGGGCAAAGACAACCAGAACCAACATGGGAAACACCACAGCTCAAAGGTTAAACCAAATGTATATCACAAATCATCATGAAAACTACTATATATAAAAATATATGGGGTATGGGGTTTAGCCAATGGTCAACTGAAGCAATAATCCACTTTGTACTTTAAAATGGGTAAAAGATGTTTTGTTCTTTTTTTCATGAACACCATTACTTTATATCTATTTTTTAAGTCAGTAACAAGGCATAATTGAAGACTATTGCATGAACAGTAAAAGTTTGGATGTGTAATGTCAAGAAAAATTCTACTCCTCACTGAACCAGATGCATTCACAATACTGGCCCTTTTCTTAAACTTTCACTATTGCACATTATTACTCTGGAATACTGACAGAACCAATGCAAAATAAAACCTCACCTAACATTGATCCAAGGATATTAAATATTGATTTCAGCATTATGATGGATCCCAGAAGCAGAAAATAAATTTCATTTGAAAGAGCATATTTAATTCTGTGAACAAAGATCATACCCGCTGGCACAAATCAATCAGCTGTTCATCATCTTCATCATCATCACCACCACCATCACCACCACAACAAAGATAATGATCGGCTCCATCTCACAGGCAAAGAGAATGTGACTTCTGCTAATGAGATCCTTCCTCTAAGGCTATGATTAGGAGTTGGCTGACAGAGATAAAGTGCATATGCTCCTCAGATAAGACAATAGATATGCAGGATGAGTCTATTTGCATTATGACCTATGCTGCTCTTCTTCCTGCAGTAGCTCTAAAATTTCATGGAACATCAGAAATATTTTAGAAATCTCCCATCACTTCCAAATGAAGGAAGACTTAACTGGTGTTTCTAGAAACTTTTTGGTGCAGCCTACAAGCTTCCCAGCTTATTATATTCTGACACATGGAAGAATAGATATGATTTAAATGAATAATTTTTCAATTTAAAACCTGTTATTCCAGCATGAAAATGTTGGATTAAGGTGTGCAACATACTGTTGTTTAGTCTGGCTGTACAATATGTCTGTATTACAACTTGTGAATGATTTATGATGATATTTTCTTGGATGCAGATGGCGTAAATTTTGTTGTATCATTGATTTGATTTGTTTGTGATTTTCATTAATAATTTGTGAAGGAGAAGTTTCGAGATAAACTTTTATCGAACAAGGATGTTTTTTGTTCTGCTGAATGCCTTTTAGTTCGATTTAATTTATTCTATACACCAAGACAATCCACTCATTATCGGTGCTGTTTCCCTGCTAGTCCTGGGTACATGACTCAAAACAAATGTAGAGAAAAAGTAGTTTGCTGGTAGAAACTCTGACTGGTACTGATAAGACAGGCAAAGTTTCAGTTTCAACGTGGTAAATATAATCAACTTGCAAACCTCAATATTGTTCATAAATATTTCAAAAGTGGCACTGATTTTATCATCAGCGAGACCTGTTACATACAGTGTCATTGCTGACTCTCACTGTTTCAACTACTGCTGCTCCCTCCACCTAACTGCAGCTAAAGTTTACTTCTTTACTACTTTAAAGCAAAAATGCAGGTAAATATTTTTATAACTAGACCTGCTGCCACATTTTTTGTGAAGAAGTAGCAGAGGGAGGAGAGTACTCGAAGGTCAAGACTTGATTGCAGTGTGCTTGCTGCTGATATTAAGAGTATTAAATTATTTTTTCGTTTAGGTCATTTTGCCGAAGCAGCTATTATGGATCAAAATTTCTGTGCATTTCCAAGTGCACATCTACTTGGGGAGACCTAAACCTTGAAAGGATTTGATTCCCCAAATAAGGGTGAGTTCAAACTACTAATGTGTACAGGTATTAAGTCCCTGCTGCATGGATGCTGATATGCAGCCTAAATCCTCAGGTATTGTATGTCCTCAAACTTGTAGCCAAAGTAAGAAACTCCACTTCCTCTTTGTTTTATTTCCATGTCCTTAGAAGTCATATGAAGCAAACTTCATATAAAAGAGAAAAAGAGGAAGAAAACTGTCACCTTGATGTTTCCACTGCAGTTTTTCATTGAAGCCGGTCTCAGAGGACAAGCGCTAAGGAAAACATCATTATGTGGGGAGAAATGTACCGGTAATAAACCCAAATGGCACTGAGAGGTGCAGTTGTCAACCATGATAAATGGCACCTATGCATCCTGAATGTGTTTGGTGCCCTTGCCATGTTGACTCCCTCTCCTGAGGGCGGGCTCTCGACTGCTGGGTTTGGCCTGGAGCTCCAACCTTAACCCCTCCACTCGGGGCTCGACGCTGACAGGACTGAGGCAGCACTGAGATCGCCATGAATTCTGACTCACAATGCTTCACTTATTCTTACATGCACTGTGGTTAAAATGCATTAAAAGTGTTATGTTCTAGGGAAAATACTTTCCTCAAAGAAGGAATTGTGTAGAATAATCATGTTTCACAATTGCTACATGACATAAAAGGAAAGGCGTGCTTTGTAATAAACAGTCTTCTATTAGATTTATTTTTACCCATAATAGTTTCCTGCCTCTCTTTTTTCTTTTATTTGTCACTGCTGTAAGTGGATTTTCAAGTACATATACAGTGGTTAGATGTAATTTTGTACCTGCTCATGGTATTGTATAATAAAATAATACAATTACCACAGCCAGCCTTAATCTACATCTACATCTACATCTTACATTATCAGATTCCGTCTGATGATGATCTCAGGTCAGACATCTCATAACAGTAATGAAACATGACAAATAAAATGCTTTATGGTGCTATAAAATGCACAACACACATGCTGAACAATAAATGTTAGCAAATAAAGAATAAATAATTTGAAACTAAAGTAATAACATAGCGAAAACAGCTTCTTTTCATCTTCGATAGGTTTCTCAAATTCTATTATACCATTCATGGCCTGTATACACAAGCGTCAATGCGTCAAAAATTTTGAATATTTTGAGAGTAGTTTAGAGACATCACTCTGTCTCATTCATTTTGCAAGATTGCGTCAGAGCAGAAATGTCTAGCTGTAAACTTTTCACACTTTTAAATAAATTGTGTTGGGTTTCATATTCATGTGTGCCCTTGGGAACAAATGTTTGTGTCTTATGTCAGTGCCCTGCCTCTCTGATCTCCACTCTTTCCTCTCCAGAATCATCTGATACCCAAACAAGCATCTCAGGGGGTCACATTGGGACATGACTTATTTCAGTCACATCCTCAGTCAATTTACCTAACCAAGATACTTCAAGAGGCTGTAGTCTATAAAGTAGATAGCAGATAGTAACTTCAAATTACTCACATCACACACATAGATCACTATATTCAAGCTGCAATTATTTAAAGAAATTCACTAAAAAAAAGAGATGAGAAAACATAAGATATATCTTAATGGAATAAAAACTAGACTGTGATTTACAGTGGTGCAAAGTACTTCAGCAATGCAGGAGATGAGCAACAATCCCAGCAACTGTGAAAGTATTTAGTAATTAGATACAAAAGAACAGGTGGAATATTAACAATTTAGGTTTTTTTGTCATTATAGAAAAGACAGGAGCCTCAAACCAAGCATCAAAGATAGAAGTTATTTTGTGGTTACGCAGCCTCACTAAGTGGGTGCTTACAGATGCACTGAGCGTTCAGAGTGAGCACACTGTTTGTAGATTGTGTGCCTGTAAGATGAATGCTCCTCGGTAATCTTATAAGACTAAACATTTTTGCTGCATGAAGCCCCAGATTCATTTTCATTTGATTCAGAACATTAATATTAAATTGTAGTTTCAGATCCATGCGTAATTATATCCACTTTAGACCGGTCAGCAAGAGTAGCTTCCATTAAGCAATGTTGATTCATAGCAGACCAGCATGGGGTTTCTAAACAAATACTGAATAAATGAAATGAAAACTGATGTAGTCTGGTGTACTGCTGTGAAATAGAATCCACAAGACGTGTCTCAAGTTCGGGGAGAGGGCATGAAAACGGGAAAATGGATGATTATAGAGAAGGCGAATTACATTAGTGTGTCGAATTAAAGGGACGTCTGGTATATCCAGCTGAGATAGAAGCAAAGAGCATGTGTGAGAGAGGGAAAATGGCATTAGATGAACGCAAAAGACAGGGACAAAGACATTGTGTGTGAGAGTGAGAGATGCAGAGGAGGAAGGATGAGAGTAAAGGATAAACATGTTGCTAAAAATACTTCCCCACCCCATGAGTTTTTAGTCTATTGGCATAGACGATGCCTGCTGAAATAAAGCCGTGAGCTTGTTATTGTTATTTCATTATTCCGTGAATTTTGTGTACAGCGTCTACACTGTATCCCAGGAGGGGAAAGGCTTGACTGAGTTGTTGGCTACTGGAAAAGAGCAAAAGTGCACAATCGACCCACTGAGAGCAAATTAAGGAAAACAACATTAAAATTATGTCATTAAGGACCTCTAATGTAATCAAAATATAAAAACTGCCTAGGTATCTGAAACTCTAAATTTATAAAATTATATTAAAATCATAGTGACAAACATCAAGCACATGAAGAATTTTGATTGCAGAGGGCGCTAATACATATCAGCAGTTGGTGGCAGTAATATCCCTTAAAAAAGAAAAAGAAATCAGCCTCAATTTGATGCAAATGACGCAGGTTCCAAAACAAACAAACAAACAAAAAAAATCTTTGTGAATGTTTTAAAAGTTTGGATATGGATTCAGCCCATTTGTTAAGCCCTCAGGACACACACAATTCACTTTGGTGAGAAATGTTGGATGTAAACAAAACCAAAAAACACATTTTTCAACTCTTCCCTCACTTTTAGACAAAATTCCCCCAGTCTGAAAATGTTCCAAAAATCTATAGGCCTTCGCCATTTTTATCGGAGATTCCTCCGTGCCTGTGGCAATGCGAGATGCTCTCTCCCAACACCCCAGAGGCTCAACATACATTAAGTATGATCTCATGCTCAGCCTTGAAACGCTCTGACTTACTAATTCATGTTGTATATTCTTGAAAAGATACTGTAAGCTATACAAGGAGGACATGACAGTCATATTGTCAGTGGATATAGCTTTGCCAGTTTGTTAAATAAATCTAATATAACCACAATATTTACAGGTGGTTAAACACACAGAGTGGCTCACAAGGAAAACATAATATCCTTTCTCTCCTGCTGTCAGATATTTTTTTCACTTTAACAGAGCAACTACAGTACCTGCTCTTATATTCTAGCTGTGTTAAGGTTTGAGAAACACACTACGATTTTATTGTCGCCTGTATGAGATGGTGGTAGTAATGTAACACTTTTCTTCAGTCTCTGAAACAGTCCTGTGACCTGGATGACTAAGAAGGCTCATACATTGCAGCATATGAACATCCTGAGATTGGTGTCAAGAAATGTCACAAAAAACTAAAATGTCAGCCCCATACTGAGACTAGAGAAAAAGTCAGGAGATCACCAAAGTTGGTAGTTTTCAACTTCTGGGGACTACACATATAAATATCTGTACCAAATTTCATGCTACTCCTTCTAGAAGTTGTTGAGATATTTCAGACCAAGTTGTTGAACCAACCAAAACACCAAAAAACACCGTCATCCCTACAGCCATGCCGCTAGCCTGGTTATCAAAACAGTCCAAGATTCCAACAACCTGGCCTTATCCAGAAATAGGTTATGCCTGGGCTTCACTATAAAATGATGCAGAATGCACTGATGAAATGCCAGAGTGAGACAGGGTCAAATCACCACTGATGACCTAAAGCAGAGGAACGACCATATGCACCAGAGGTTGCCAGTATAAATCCCCATTGACATCACAGAGAAAGTACAGCATTTGTCTTCACTAAACATACACACTTAGCACAACAGAGCTGGGGTTAAGTTCAGTTCTTTAAAGTCGCGAGCCAGCAACACTGCAGAGTAAACCTGGAAATGGAGGGACCATAGTGTGACTCTTAACCAGACACAGAGATAATTGGTAGCCGAGTAGTTAAATGAGCAAGTGACAAGTCTTAACACAGCTACATAACCATCTATCTGTAACAACATTAGAAGAAGAGGATGAACAACCCTGGAAGAAAGTCTCTGCAGCCTTTTCAAGTGCAAAATCACCTCCCTGCAACACAACCACTCAACAGAAGAGTGCTCTGACATTGATTAACAGAGACCAAAATACCACCATCCTGCTGATGGGCAAAGGAAGATGCACTGTTGTGCCCAACAAAGCGGACACTGTACTCTGACTCTTGAGTGACTGCACTCCTGAGCACTACACATGAAGCAGTAAAGCAAAGTCCCATGACACTAAGATCATCTTTTTGCATCACGGAGCGGTTGCATGCAAGATAATATTTTCACGGACCAGCCGTGGGGCTGGGGTGGGGTGGTGGGTTAAATACCCGGAGTATAGATTCGGCATAAAAAGAAACACACGTTAAGAACGTAATAAATACAACTCACCATGACGCAGCAGCAGGCAGCATAATCTCTTCACCCACAGTGAAAGGCTTCTTGGCCTCAGCAACGCGGTTAGCAACGACGCACGGTGTTCTCAGTGCAGCTACGCTTGTTGCTGTGGTGGCCTCCAAGACTTGCTCGTGTCCTTCTTGTTCACATTTTTTTTTCTTCAAAGAAACTTGTCTTTTAATGCAGGGTGCTTTGTCTCTATACGTCGAAGCAGTTTAGAAGGCTCCATTGCTTCATTTGATATCCTGTTGCCACATATTCTGTAGAGGGGGCCTGGAGCACGTGAATCACCTGTCGCGATAAGGCCGTATTTTAAGGAGAACGCCTGGTATTTCCCACGAAATGCAGTTTTGTTTTTCTTGACAGTCTTAGGCTTGTCTGCTGTTTCATCATTAGTCCCCTTTCAAAGAAATTCTTCACTGACTTTTTTTGTTTGTTTGTTTGTTTTTGTTTTTGTTTTTTTTACTCATTTTAGCTAGTTAGGTAACTTGCTCTATCTGGGCGTGGTAGCCATGACAGCTACAGGTATTTGTCAAGGGGTATTAGGAGGCGCAGACGGATGTAATAGACAGCGACTCCGGTCATTTTTCAAAATAAAACACCCCGCAGACTCCAATAGTCAATAAGATGAAATAATATAAATTATTTATTCTTTCTGTGAAGCCGGCACCAAATGATCCACGGCCCGGTGGTTGGGGACCGCTGGATTAGAGAATGGTGTCCTCGCACACCACATCACATGTACCGTGTAATAATACATTACATGTAAACTGCTGAAGAAGTAGGCCTTGAAAGAATGAGGCTGCTACAGCATAACACATGGAGTAGCAGAATGGATCAGATATTTGCCCTGCTCAACTTTGCCTGAACATCACCTACTTAAAGTACAAGGCTGATTTCAACAGACAGAAACACAGCTGCACTGTGGGTTCATTGGAGTCTCCCAGTGTACACTGCTACATGGAGGAAGGAGAGAAGAAATCTTTGAACTAACTCTAGGGAACAGCAGGCTTTGGTTAAGATGCTGTATGTGGAGGTCAAGATAAAAATCCAGGAAGTGCAAATCTTGGTGAAAAAGATGGATAGCAACATGAGGAAGTAGATGTGGTCAGGCAAACACAGGGGCATCTCCAGACAACACAGCATTCACACAGCATGCTTTTCAAAACACAACACATTAAGACAGATACACTTCCCCCCAGAAGAAAAGAGAAAATACAGATGCTTTGAGAGAGGAGTGGGAGATTCTACGTATGTGAAACTGGAGCAACTGTCCTTGAATGCTGAGTGAAGAGGTTGGTCTGCAGTACCTCTTATTAGTTACTTAGACAGCTGTCCTGACATTTGTTCCCAAGCGACATCACAATTCAGACTTTAATTCATATGACCTGTTCAGCTTGTGTGTGACCTCAGTGACTCCCATGTGACATCAAGGTGTGAATGACCTACAGAGGTTAAAGAAACTCCCCACCAGTCAGTGGAACTGATGATGCCTCTTGTGTGAATGATGAAATGTCCATTTACTTTTACTTCAGCAATATTGGATGTAGTATGTGTTAATGCTAAAACTCCTAGACACTTTTTCTGGCCTGTGATCAGATCTATGAGGGTCCACAAGGGCTAAACAGAAACAATTACAACTTTTAATTGTGATGCAATTGTCATATATAGTATGTTCTTTCCTGGTTTGATTTTATTTGATGGATATGTATAATTGGATTTATAATGATGTTTGATCATTATTTACAAAGACATCTGACAGGAATAATTACCATTCATCATAATAGAAATCAGGTCAAATGTATATGTAAATAGTCTGAGTGAGTTGTTTTTTGTCTTTTAGCTTAAAAACTAAAAGTCTTCTTCCTACCTCTTCCTACTGTTTTGGAAAAGGTGATATCACGTACGCCCATGCACTAATCAAAGACAGACAGTCATTATCAACCAGATAAACAGTTTTTCTGACTGTTAAACTTTTAATAAATAAGGTCTTAGGATGACATTTCAAGTTGTGAATATTTAATGTCAGTGAGATTTTTTAAAATGTGGTTTGAAACCACATTTCCAGAGACTCTCTGCACTGTATTTCATCCTCTCATCAGTACTTGTAGCAGCACACCCACACACACATAGGTCCTTGCATTTTTTTTTTAAACACAGTGCTATTGTTTTTTTGTCTCAACATTGCCTAGTGTGTGATATTGTTAGTGAACACCTAGCCTGCTGAGGTGTCTTTGAGCAAAACTTGGCCAACTGAAATGAGGAATTTCCATATGGAGATCAGTAACATATCACACATGATACATTATCACATTAGAAAGCTGCTTGCAGCTGATAAAGAGCTGTGACAGTCAGTTGGACTCTCTTGAGGAACCATCTGTTTGCTGCAGTGGTTTAAATCAAACTAAGTTTGTGGAGCAGTGCAGTAGGAATTATGTGCTCCTAACTGTGGACAAGATGAAGGAGGTTGTGGTTGACTTCCAGAGGATGAGAACTGCAACCAAACCCTTTGTCATGATGAGTGAGGAGGTAGGAGTTGTGGAGCACTGCAAGTAAAAGTTTTGAACAGCAGACCAACAAGAAAGGGATGAGCAGTCTTAGTTCTTTCAATGTATGCAGATCAATAAACCCATTCACAAGGCTGGTACCACCACTTCACTGAACCTCCCCATCATGGACAATCCATCCCATCCCCTCCACAACAGACTACAGAGGCAGTAGAGCTTATTTTCTATCAGACTCATTCAGGTCTACCGTCAGAAAGAACATTTCAGGAAATCATTCTTACCTTTCACCATATAACTTAACAAGCTGTGAACGCAACACTGACATATTAACACTGTGCAGCAGCTCACCTCTGTCTGACAAGTGAACACACTGCTGCACTACCATCTGTACCATACTATCAATATCATACTGTTACTGTTCATAAGACATGGTAATTTTGTTCTTATTGCATCTATCTATCTATCTATCTATCTATCTATCTATCTATCTATCTATCTATCTATCTATCTATCTATTTGAGACTTAAAGTAGTTAGTACGGCATAAAGCTTCAGTTGAACTATTCTGTAGTATGGTGCTGCTTTTGTCTCTATTTGCACTCATTTAGAGATGTACTGTATATGCAGTGTGATGCTTCAGTGTCAAGTATTCCATCTGATCCCTGGTCAGACTATCACTAGACTTTTGGGCAGATTTTCCACTGTGAGCTTGAGAGTTTGTGACTTCAATTTAAAGTCAGGTAATAGCTCAGTACTAAAAGTTAATTTCGCCAGATGAGTATGGTGGCACCTTATCTGATGGGGTGCACACAGTTTATCTAGAGATAAAAACTAACACAGTGCTTAGCTAGGTGTCTTCGATTTTATACGACAGAGTTTAGATATTTTTAAAAGCAATAAATATAGTGTTTAAAGAGGGCCTAAACATGTCTTCAAACCTGCATTTTTATTTATTTTTTCATGGTTATTTTTTACTTCATTTTACCAGAGTCATATGGGTAAGTAAATATTTCAGACAGCAAAACTGTTCATAAGCTGTCTAGGAAATTTAGGAACAGCCACTGTAGATTTCTACGTGTCACACAAACCTAAACATTTTTTTTTTTCAGGCAAATCATATAACACATGAATGCAAAAGTGTGTTTACAAGTCTTGGGGAGTACAACTGCTACTTTAAACTTTCCATTGGGAGTCAGACAGTGTTATAGTGCAATACTAAATCAGTGGAGTACTCTTTTAATGACAAGGGCGTTTGCATGATGACAAATGAAAATCATAAAGCCTGCATGCTGATCTGACACATTTTGTCAGCAGACTGGTTTAAGTTCACTTAGGTAATATTTTATTCATTTGATTTTTCAAAACTAGTTTTTATATTTAATTTTTACGTGGAGTACAAGAAGAGTTACAATCAAACATAAAACACTCAAGAGGAAATAAAAGAGGAGCAAACCAAGAGAATTTATAATCATCATTTATAGTTCATGGTCATTTTCCTCATACTCATTCCAAGTACAGGTCTCTGGAAGCAGAATTGACGGACAGAATGACAGAACAAACACAGAACAGCTGAAATGGAGACGTGTTTGAGCTATTCTCCTCGGGTTTTGCATCAGCCCAAGCACACATTGGACAATCTTATAATACCACTTGGAAACACACACAGCAAGTTAATTTATCTTAATCATTGTCATCATCCATCATCATCACTCATATTCTTGGTCTTCATTCTCACTCATGTAAGTCAGGATTGAGGAGGAAGGCAGTGATTCTACCAGTATCCTTAAAAGATCCACACAAGTTGTCATGCCGCATCTCTCCACCATCAACACCTTGTGCAGTTTTTGGGAACGGATAGGCTACTACTGGTCCGGGATCATTTATCTCTGGTTGGCATTTGTATAAAAACTATATAGGAACACATGTAAAAACAGGAGAGAATCAAATTATTATCCAACTGAAAAAAATGCAGATGTCTTCAGAAAATCTTCTATGTCTAGCAACACTTAATAACACTTATGTCTTCTTTTTGTCCATTTTTTTTGTTTTATTCCAAAATGGTTGAGGAGCAGTTATAGTTTGCATTATCTATACAACAGGCTATAAAACACCACTTTGTCACAGTCCAGAAAGCACATATAGATGTGGTTGTACTGTATATAAACATATGTACTGTAATAAGATAATTTTGCGTGCATGGCTCCCGAATGATCACTTTTGAGACACCCTCAGCACTCTGAGGATACTCTCTCCTTTGAGTTCACATGATGTGAAAACGAAGGCCTCCAGATTTCTTACTGGCACAATGGACATATTCTTCTTTTAAATCATAGTCTTTCAAGAGAAAACTGCCATCCTTTCTCATCTTTGCACTGTGGCAGCTCAGTCAGCCAGGTATTAGTCTTTGCCGGCCATCACTGCCTCTTCTGTGAGTACTTTGGCTGATTCCACAGACGTCCATCAGGGATTTTTTCTCTCTGAATTTGCTGTCACCTGATTTTTTTTTTCTCTTCCTCCACAGTAAATGTTTGGCGTATTTATGTATGTATTTATTTATGCACTGTGTCATTTTCTCTAGAAAAAGTCTCAACAACACAAACACAGGCAATGTAAATGAAAACATTAAGTTTGTAATGCGGGAACTCTCTTTGCAAAGTGCGTCTGTGCTCCTCTGTTTACCAGAAACAAGGGAGTTAGATCACATTGTCCTGGCCAAGGAAACAAGTCACAGATGGGTTAATGTTGTTTGGTTGACATGTTAGATATGTATTCAGTTCATTTTCAGTTGGATGCCAGAGCCATTTTCCATCAGTCTCTTTCTGGACTGTATATCTTTTCTATCTCCAGTGCTTGAGTCTAAAGAAAGTCGTTTTTTCATTTTTCATATTTACTTTTCAGAGCATTGTCTTATAGGAAAAATGACTAAATAATGTTCATCTTTGTAATTATACTGTACACATGTTGATGTCCTGATTTGTCTTTTCGATAAACGTTTGACTTGGTCTGGCAAAGACCAAAGGTTTGACAATCACACATAGTACTCCTTGTCCTTGTTCTTCTTATTCTTGCTTGAGGTCTTTGCAGTGTTGACTGGTTTCTCTTTGACTACGGTGCCGTTGGACTGTGCCGAGTTGCTGATGTAGTTGCGACTCTCATCTACATGGTATGAGCCTTCGTCTCTGTTCCGGTATTTGTACATAGCGTAAAGCAGGATCAGAATACATAGGGCAGCTGCTGCTACAATGCCGACCACCATCCCCGTTGTGCTGCTGGACTCCCTGAAGACCTCCGTTGTGCCTGGACCCCTTGGTCCAGCACCAGTGGGATTGGCTGCAAGGGAGACAGAAATATGATTACCACAAATGTACTGAGCACACCATCTTCTACATTTCATCATTATTAGTAGAAGTAGATTCATGGTAGTGAGTGAATGCATTTCTTCTAGCTGCTGGTGTGGATCAATATCACAGTTTAAAGTTGAATGATAGTACAGCCATCATGCCTCAAGGTTCCTGAAGCAAAAAATAGATGTTGGCTGATAGGACTGGCCTTCCCACTTTATAGAAAAGCATGCAATTATACAATGAATAGAGACAAAAACCGACAAGGATAATCATTAATAATCCAAAATGAAATGCTATACAATGGTGAGGGCGAGAGGGTCGTGGTCAAATTCTTTTTGTCTTAAATAAATTCATACAAAAGTAGAATCGGTATCTTAAACCATTTAACAAGCCTGTTAAATGCCAGCTAAAACTGTCAAAAATGACCCTCGCAGTTCAATACAACACAAAAACCTCATGAGGATTTTCTTATAAAACTCTTAGAGATTATATTTTAAATCCTTTGACAGTCACCAAATCCAAAATTACTCTTGAAATTATTTTGAAATGTCAAGAAATCATTCCTGCAACACCCTGAAGGAACTGAAGTATCTATTAGGACTTTCAATAAATGTAGGAGCTGGACATTTAAAAAAAAAACAACTTTGCCTTAAGTACATGTCATTTTACCTGCCTAATCTACTATCAGCATTATAATTCCTGCAGAGCATTATTCTGAAGATATTCACTGAACTGTAATCGTTCACATTTCTGAGTGTGAAGAAGGTGAGATGCTGCAGGACAGAGAGATCTGCTCAACTCAGAAGCGAAGCTGACAAGAAGACTAATGTGTTAATGATTCACAGAGAAGCTCACTTAAAAGCTTACTGCTCATTACATGTTTTACAGCACAGTCATGAATGAACAGACCACATTTCCGACATTCATTATATATTCAAGCAGCATGACTGTATCACATAGTCTCTGAAAATAAATTTTTCAGGAAGAAACAATTCTTCAATTTACTCAGCAGATTTTGCCAAAGGCTGTCCCCACTCCTGTTCTGAAATGGTGCTATTCAATGGAGCACATTCTGAAAACACATCAGCTCCCTGATATTATTCAGTCCTCCTGGCACATCTCTCTGTGTGTTTTTGTAGCAGTCATCATTTCTGCTTAAGCTCTCTTTGTTGCATTCGTGAAATCCAAACACCCAACACTAACATTTGGAAATGAAAGCATTCTGGTTCCACTGGATTGGGGCACGAAATATTTGAGGGATTTACAGCTGGGTTCAGATCAGAGCTATGTTGACGTGAAGATGTTACGCTTCGATTTGCATTTACACTGGACAAACTAACAGCAACAATAGAAACATAAATAGTTGTGTTGAGATGTAGGCCTGAATTATTTCCACTGTGTTGACAGTGCTTCTGTTCCTAGTCCTTGGCCACAGAGTGCTGAGAAGTGCTGAAAAACACTTGTGGAGTGATGCTCTGATGCTATGGCAATGAGAATCCTACACTCTGAAGCAATATACGAACCACTTGTTACTCCATGTAAATGACCTTCAGTAGGGTCTAGATTACTTTTAGAAATTGTTATTGTTCATACATATTCCTCTCACAGGCCTTTAAGGCTTATGGCTATTATTTGTCACTTCCATTATAATATATTCTCTAGATCTTATTTTGAACGTGAAATGTTGCAAGTGAAATGCCTGTGCAGTTGCTCATTCAAGAAACACTTGATACTAGTACTATGTGTGTTGTACAGTCAAAGTACTAGTCGAATGTATATAACTGCAACTGGTTAAATTAAATGGATTAAAGCATGGTGAGTTTTCTATGAAATAACTTTTTCATGTCCTACTTTTGTTTGGTTGATTTGCAGCTGAAAAATGACTAGTTATTTAATTTGTATTAAACATATCTTAAGACTTATGTTGTTAAGGTTAAAAGTGGTCATTTACTGTATGGCTACAGTGCAGTCATTCATTCTCAGGCTGAGGTTTGTAGTATAAGACCTTGCAGTATAAAGACTTGCAACAGTGCTATATTCTGTGAGGATATTAAAAGATGGCTTTTCTTTCTTTAACGCTTACCAAACGTTCATGGAGCTACAGCACTATGTATTTGGTACAACATTGAACCCTCAGTTTAAGTGTTAGATCATCATTCAACTGCTATACTCTCCAGCACATAGAGAACCAATTTAATGAACACCTTATTATATATTGAAACTTTGGGCTGAAGCCTGGTCATATGAGCAAATGAACAGAACCTAATGGCATGTACATTAATAGCAACTGCAATATTTATATCAATATTCGTGAATATTCATGTGAGCAAGTCATAACAGATTTTACATTTATAATGACAGGTGTCCGCATTTTTCTATTTCAACAAAATGGGCATTTGATATTTATTGAAATTCATTCCACATGTGCTGTCACTCTTGTCCCATTTTGCTGTCCCAGTTTTCTCACTCCTTTTTTTTGAGAGCATTTTGATTTTAGAAAATAATTGCATTCTTCAGCTTTGATATCGAACCAGTTTCAAAAAGAAATTTCACCCTAAAACAGAAACTACGACATTGTCTCTTCATTATTCAGTCCTTTGATCTTGGCCAGTCAGAGTAACACTTCCGCACGAACAACTCTCTCCCTCAGCTAGAGCTCAGTATCCACAGTACAGAGTAACCCTCCATCCTCTCTTACATCAAAAGGAAAAGACGTGGAAAACAAAATTTTGCTGCTATTGAAGTTCGTCATAATCACCTTGTCTCATCTCGTCACATCCTTATTTTATGACAGACTAACTTCTCTGAACATGAGCAAAGAGGGCAGTTCTTGTTCTCACTGTATAAAAAGGTTGTTTCTTCCTGATCCATGAAGGGCAGGCAGAATTAATAAGATGATACAGCACATCCCATCCTACATACTACTTTTGCGGCAATTTCTCAATGTCGAACAAGCTCACAATAAATGCAAGACAGTTCTCTGGGATTTTTTCAGTGGAGGCATGAAGGTGTGCCTGTCCTTCAGGTTTCAGTGAATATAAAATGCTCAACAAACACATAAAAAAATTTATTTAAGGAGCTAAAACTTAACACCAAATTATTGTTATCATCCAGTGTTTACACAGTAAATAACTTAAATGTTTGAAAACACTCATTTCCACCAGTGACTGGGGAATGAGTGCACATCAGCATGCCCACTTCATATTCTGAATGCTGTCCAAGTTGTAATACAGCACTCCTTATGTCTCTGATAGCTCTTCATTGTTCTCCCTCTCGTGTCTCACTCAGTGTTGATGGTTTTAGAGATGAAGTGCTTTTTTGATTGCATTCATTTCTCTTCTTGAGTGACAGCTTAATGACCAGACAAACATTGCTTTGAACTGCCTAATATTAGCTAATGATCCGCAAAGGCAGCACATGTGGCTACTTTTGCCCTTTACAGTTCTCACTGTAAAGGGCAAAGTTCTCTAAGCTGTCTGCCAGGAGAGGAGACACTACAGCCGTTCATTGACATGTTTTCCACTGTGGTTAGACTGATCAGGGGCCCCAAGTATGCTTCCAATGCCAGCAGACATTCAAGGACAAGCGCAGAGTACCACTGGGGGATTGAGTGTGACTGAGCGTTGCAACAGATTAGCTCTGCTTGTGACAAGCCCACTTATCCTTGCAGACAGGTGTGAAGAATGCTCTCGCCTTGTGGGCAAAAGCCACTGGTTGACATGGCTCTTCCCCAGCAAGCCACTGTGCGGGCATTGACGGTGAGTTACTTTCATATTTGCTATCTATCCTTTGTTTGGGGTCAAAAAGTTGAAAGTGTAGATAACATAGCAGGTTGATGGAGGAAGGGGGTCTAGATGTGGCACTTGAGGGTTGTATATGAACCCTGGGATGGCTCCTACAGCGAGGTGACAGAGTTGGAGGAGTTGTGAATGCAGGTGGCCTTAGTCTGCTATATCAGGGGTGAGTCATGATAACAGTACCATGGTGTGCTGTTCTTCCTTCAGTGATCTAACACCTCCTGCTCTGGGCTTTGTTATTTCCTCTTGCCTGGATCTGTTGATTGGCTTCCCATAGGCTCTGTTCACACACACAGATCTAGGAAACCCTCAATCAGCTGACCACATTTTGCCTGTCATTACTGGAAAAAGTAAAATGGTAAAATAAGTTGGCTGTGTGATCCATTCATTTAATTTTACATTTAGGCAGAAAGATTTCAGCCACATTTTCAACCTTTTCCTGCAAAATCCAATTTAATATCTTAACAAAGAAAGCTGAGTCGTGACCACTACTTAAGGGATTAACACTGCATTTAGCACAGTGCTGACACAGCCATGTTTTGTCCAAAAAGATTAGCATTCATTACAGCTCATTAGTTTGCATTTAGTCTCAGCAGTGTCTATCAAATAGTCACCTGATGGCAGACAGGGATCTTTCGCCAGTCCCTTAGATTACCTGATACACTTGATGATGCGGCTCATTTGCTACCCATGAGCCTGGCTCTGCACTCTGCCCCGCTCTCCCTCATGTTGGGCTCAGGCAAAGTAATATGGCAGACACAAGGCCTTCAAGAAAGCCTTATAAGACCTCAGTCAAAATGCATCTGCCTGTCTGTTCATTAGCACTCCATCACCTCAGAATGAAGGCACATAAACTGAGAGAGAAATAGCGCCTGAAACAAGTGTTTAAAATGATGGCTGCTCTTATACGCTCTAGTCGAGCGTACCCAACGGTAAAATTAGACATGGGGAAAATGACCTTAAAGCGGCGCCTAGTTTCATGGTAGCATAGCGGGGGTGCACTTGTGAAGCAATAGAGGTAAACTCAGGGGGGGTTAACTTTTGAAGGATTGCAGTTGTGTAAAAGCTGCCAAAATAACTTTCTCCTCTCCGTCTCATTCCAGAGCGAGACTTAAATTACAGTATCACATCCAGACCATCATAAAGTCCTTGCTGTTTTATTCACAAGGACAACAGTCAATGTTTCAGTCATTTAGTCACAAATCATTTGCTTCCACCATGCTGAGAATCCTCTGGAAGAGATACACAAGGAAAACCGCAAACAAAGAAGCATGGATACTCCTATTTGTGACCCTGATCCGTAAATGTTAGTGAGGAAAATGAAATAGCCTGGCCAGGAATTTCATTTGCTGCACAGAGAGGCAGTGAGAGGTAATGACACGAACTGAGATTGCTTTGGCTTCAATGTTCTAGTTACTCCAGGGTTTATTTGATAGCACCTTTTCTCTTAATTCTCCCTGGATTCAGTGCAGATACAGGAGCTCGCCTCTCTGAGATATTAGCGTTGGTGCAACGGAACTTGTCATTTAAAAGCCTGTGCAATGCCTGATGTGATTCCATTTCTTTTTTGCCTGACTTCTTTTTGCCACGTGCTCTCAAGGAGAGGAATGGGATCAGAGATTCCACACTGTCAGGCAGGATTTGAATAAATGGTCCTCTTCAAAGACTATTTTTCCTCATTTGTCTCCAGCGAGAAGGTTCATTTGTTTGGTAATTTGTAACAGGGTGAGCAGGCTGACGGGGGCCATGGATGGAGGAAAACACGCGGAGTGGAGCCAGGGGGTTACTTCAGGTGTGCGCGAGGCTTGTTGAGAGGTAATGGAGCAACCAGGACTACTAAGGATATATTGAATGGACAGGTGGGGCTTGACCTTTCATTAACTGGTGGTAGTAATGGGTCAAGTTTAGAGTACACACTGACAATGTTTTTTAGCAAATGGACGCTCTGTGGCAAGGCTGAGTTTATCTATCAGCCACAATAATTCAAATAAGTTATTTTTAGTGAGAAGGCAATAAATGGAGATTTTGCGTGAGCTGCCCCAGCAACCTGCAGCAGCTGATAAACATGAGCAGTGCATCGTGCATCTTCGAGAGCTTAAGGAGGTGTGGCTGTGGGATGCCTTCAGAACGACCCAGGCTTAGTTGGCATACTCAGTGACACATTGCTGTTATTCAGCCAGATTAGTGTTATACCATCTTCTTACTGCACATATCCAGCCATAATCACAAGCTGTCAGAGCCGTCATATAGTTGGGGATCAGTCCGTAGACAGGTCACTGTATCAACTGCAGCAGAGTCAAAACACTTATTAAATCCCTCTTCCTTCTTTAATTATCTGAGTGTCCTCGAGAAGTGATGCAAACCATCCTGTACTTGTGACATGCTGGCAGTATTCCTGATGACAGGCATGCATGTGTGAGCCTGAAGTGGCTGTGCTCATGTTGATGATGGATGATGAACAGAGAGCTGAATGAGCATGAAATGAGGTCCAAGTGAGAATTATTAAAAGGTGTTTGATTGAGCCCAGTAAAAGGTATGGTGCAGTTTAAGCCTCTGCCCAGAGGGGTTCCACTAAAAGAGTCGAGATGAAAGAAGAGGGCTAAGCTTACTCGGCTTAAACGCCACAAGTCTTGAGTTCATCACTTGATTAGATTCCTAAAGAGTCAGGTTACAGGTTCTTAAGGTCTATATTTCTGATATTTACAGAGGATCCATAACTACACAGAAGATTTCCTTTGTGTTGGAAAGATCATACAAAAGCTGTGAGAAGATAATTAAGTATACACTGCACTCTCACACTGTGTGTTATTTAAACATTTTGACACAAACTGTTCTGTGAACTCCGTCTACGAAGTGTGAGGACACACTTTTTGTTAGTCTAATATCTCTGCATATGAAATGGAAAAATACATTTTGATTCAGTTTGAATCACCTTCGTTTTTTATGCTCATTGTACTTACTATTAAGAGTTTGGTTTTAGCACATATATAACACACAGATGTATTTTCTTTTGTAAAAGCTCTTGTTTTTCTTTTACTTCTAATCTTACATGACAAATATAAGTAAATCCACAGATCAGAGGTCCTGTTGCCAGATGGAGAGGTAAATTTAAAAAAATGAAGCACTTTAGTATGAATACTTTGGACTGATTGATTGACTGGCCAACTGTGAATTTCTGGGTAATATTCCCAAGCCATAACTTACTTATACTATTATCATAATCACTGACCTTTGGCTGGGGTTCTTTTCTTTTCTCGGGTAAGCCTTTCATGCCCTACTTAGACTTCTAAACAGACACAATGTGTTAGCATCAATGTCAGCACACCCAAAAGATGTGTGGTAGAAAAATAAAAATAATTGAAAATATAAATATGGTGGGATCAGTAAAGAGAAAGACTGACAGTGAGTGTGAAATCCTGTTTTCTCTCAGAACACACTCCATTTAAAATAGGATGTACAGAGAAGACTTGGACGGCATAATCCTCACTGAAAGAGTGGGGAAAAACAAAAATGGCAAAATTCCATAAGATCGTTGGCATAAATTGGCAAAGTATGCATTAGCCGCAGGAATGTGTTCTGCATGATGCTTGAAGGTCAGCAGTGTGTTTTGATGGGCATGAGCTCTGATCACATTCAATGGGCATCCAGTCTTCAGGAGGGTTTTTCATTTGTTAAACCACCTCTGCTAGCAGCAGTCTGTTGGCATGCAAGGTGTATGCCACTGCGTTCAGCAAAAGAAGGAATGAACACACACAGGGTTCCAGCTGGGTATGATTGAATAACCTATTAAATGTGGGCAGTGACCTCTTAAGCCAGCGCAGCGCTCTTAATGTTTCATTAATCTCGCAGCTACTTTTAAAACAATAATTTACTCTAATTTTTTTTCTTCTCCTGGCTGGGTGCATTCCAGCCATTGCCATCGGGTTAAAGAGAGCATCCATTTGCCGTTTGATTTATTGGTTTACTCTATGTATTGTTTCCCCTCCCATAAATTAAATCTATTAAAACAAATGTCAAACACATTAGTAGCTGCTAATGTCACCGCAGAATGCTTCAGGACAGAAAAAGATGAGAGAGCACAGAGAGAAGCCGAAACTAGAGATGATTAACCTTAACCTGCCTATGGGCAATCCACAGTGAAGGGCTACTGGAGCTGAGAATAAAGGCACTGAGAGATTATTTGTGAAATGTAGAAGGCTGCATATAGCAAAACTATCACTGAAGCTACTGGTGTGCATATTATTGACAAGAAGGTTTTTTTTCACACAAATCTAATTTCACATGACGGCATGTTACATAATTAATGATGGTGGGATGTTGCAAAAAGTAAAGTTGTAAACATGTAAAAGACAAACATCCGGCTGATGCATCCGATTCTGTGAACTCCGAGCTATGAAAAAACAAAAGAGGCTCAGAGATCAGAGAATTTTACATTCAGAGCAGAATCATTGTGTATTCTGAAACCAAGAGCAAGAAACACTCTCTGATGCTTTCCTTAAATTTTCAGCATGATGCACAATGGGGTTTGCTCTACAATAATAATTCAGGGGGTATTATTTTGGTATGGTACAATAAGAAACTATAACATTAGTTGAAACATTTTTTTTAAAACATTTGCTGTCATATTCTGATCACTTCACTGCCAAATAATCACATGGCAAGTGATTCAGTCAACATATTTTATCTTGGACATAAACATATTATGTTACATATTAATTTTAAATTACCATTATACATTTGTTTTTGAACCTTTGTTTTTCAGTCCAACCAAAGAGTGCTATGAGGATGCAAGAATCAGATTTGGTGCCTAGAGCTGGACTAATTAGAACAAGTATGAAGGACTTGCAGCAAAGGCAAGAACGCTCAGAGGAGAAAAACCAATTGATGAGGAACAAAGGCAGTTGCAGGATGTAACCTTGGATTTGGGTCACCGTGCAGCAGCTGCCCTCCATCAACGGCCTGCATGACGCCCAAGAAATGAAGCGGGCAGGTAAGAGACATCCGTTCCATCTGACCCCATGCGGCTCTACAACAACCTGTTCCATTAACTTTCACCACAAAAACCGAGGTTGGGTACTTGAAAATCAGCACCAGTCAGAATCTCGATAGGCTGTTCACCAGGCTATTTTCACACAACTGAGTACACATCTATATTTTCTCCAGATGATTGGCCAGCACTTCATACTGGCCTTTAAATGAACAATCACATTTATTTTTCTTTTTGGTGGAAAATGCAGGAATCTCTTAAGGTAAATGTCAGAATTTATACAGTATTCAGAATTTCTCTTAACGGCACGTTAGGTAATTATGCCGAATATTTACATATCTTTCATTGCATTTTATTTAGCTTTGGTAAACAGTTTTCACAACAGGATTGTAAACATAGAAGCATTAATGTGCACCTCTAATGGCAGACACCATGATCAGTTGCTGAGTATATGTACACTCCCCGAACCAGCCTCCTATTACAGATCAGATGTGTTGCAGCATCATGGGCCTGTGTATTCCTTTGTGGTTTCTAGAACCAGGGGGGAGGATTCAATTTGCTGCAGTATGATCTAATCTGGGTCCTGCCGGGTGATAAGCTCTGCTGGTACCGCCGGCTTTCCATGGTTTCCGGAGGTAAGAGAAATAAAGAAAGGCAATAAGTAAGTTTACCTGATTGATGTCACTCAACGGCTGATAGGGAGTGCTGTGGGACAAGACTCCAGTGATATACAGGATGATCTAGAGCTGACCTTGGGCTATAGATAGCTCACATAATAGTCTGTTTCAAAGCTCACCTCTTGGGATCACTTATGCACCAACATTATCTTACATACATGCGGCGTGAAGCTCACTCTTGAAGCACAAAAGAGAGAGAGATATCAAAGGTGTATGCATCTGGCTTCTGCTTCTGAGTTGGCCGACTGAACAGACTGTCAAGGTGTTGCATGAAAAATGATATATTATTGGTGTCATTAAAAGGAGTTGGCTGAGCAGTAATATGAGAAAGTAGTCCTTTATGGGCAACAGTAGTTCTTTATGCATAGCAACACCATGTGAGATGTGGTGAGTGCTTGGCAGAGCGTGTGAATCGTTCTGAATGTAGATATTAATCAGGATACGGTGTTAGACAGCTGCCACCCTGGGAGCCCACAGCTCTGGTGTCAAATCCCCTTCAGTGATCACAGAAGGAGAGGGATACTCTGCTCTGGGAGCATGCGTCCCTGAGCATCACACAGTTTGCGACTGATGTTTTGGCAGATGCCCTTGTCAAAAAATATCATAATGCAAGCTGCTTGTGTGAATCAGTACGCACACCAATCTCCTGTGTATGGTATTTGACAGAGGTAGCAGATGTACATTGGAAGTACCTATTGTGATGCTGCCCAATGGGAATATCACTATAATGTGCAGTATAGGAAGAAAGTAACTGTGGCAAAAGCTAATCTGGCTCGTGGAAAGCCAAAGGAACAGGAAGAGAGACAGACTAGAAAGTTGATAGTCTTTGCTGTGGGGCAGACATTAATTTAGCGGAGGTTTTATGACCACATACTGATCGATAGCACGTCTAGATGGAGTGGGGGGCCTTGGGTCTGGACTTAATTGTTCTCTGTGCTTCTCATCACTTCAGAATGCAATCCTTCTATTCATAGGTGGGTACTAGGGTTAGACTTATCTGCCTTCCATGTGTGGCAAAGTAAGAGATTAAAAGTTTGGCAGCATTGAAAGGAACAAACAGATTGACAATCCCAATTTGTCTGAGTAAAGCTGATAAAAAAGGCGGCATTTTCAAACACTTATAACAATAACAAATGTTTCAAATGTTTCCTTTTATTTTGAATTTATCAGGGCTCTTGAACACACACTTACGGCCTCTGTTTCAAACTAGGTTTGTTTGTTTGTTTATTTTATGAATGGAAACACCTGATATGTACCACAATCATAAACTCCAAGAGCTGCTACGTGCAGCTATTGTGAACAACAGTACATGAGAAACAACAGGATGAACTCCCACTGCTCACTGTAGAACTTAATTAACAACAGTGGGGACCCACTACACACATGTGCAAACATCAGCCCTCACACCTCCTTGATATCATGTGTTGGAGTCATGTAGGTCTGATAATTACAACTGTGAGTTGTTCTGTCTTTCTGTGAATGCCCTTGTTTTTGCGCATTAGCAAATGCCATGAGCCGATGAAGATGAACAGGTGCAAAATTAAAACACATTAATAACAACTGCTCTGACACATGCAAAACACCTTAAGCAGTGTGGAGCTTTAGTTATGCATGCAATTCTCAGGGAAGGAGTTGTTAAGGAAAAAAATGCCTGTGTTGAGTGAGTTAAATCCCAATGGGTGGATGCCAAAGAACAACAGTAACCAGAAAACATCCAGGTTAAAGAAAGAGTTTTGAGAATGTGCTTTCTTACTGAGACTTAAATAAGAAGATTGATACCACTCTCTTATATCTGAATATCTGAATACTATAAGTATAAAGCTAGAACCAGCTGATAATTAGCTTAGCTTAGCATAAAGATTGTAAATAGGGAAGCCAATGCACCTAGTCCAGAAATAGTTTAGTAAATGACTCCATAAACACCAAAATTTTGACATTAAGCTTATATATATATATATAAAACAATATAAATAACATGTAAATCAGTTTATTTTAAAATAGTTTTTTTAGAAGTACTAGGAGGCACATTTTGTTATCTTTATACTGATCCAGGCTAGCTTTCTCCTCCTGTTTACAGTGTTTATATTAAGCTAAGCTAACCAGCTGCTAGATGTAGCTTCATGTGTAGCAGACAGATATGAGAGAGGTACTGATCTTCTCTAACTTGTAGGGAAGCAAGTGAATAAGCATATTTCCCATAATAATTTCCAGATAAGCTAGTTGGCTAAACGGCTTTCATTAAAAGACCATGAGTACTACAGTCATGAATGAATGTAAAATGTTACTGCAATTTTATTTGATGTTCCTGGAAACTGAAATATAGGAACAAGTAAGACCTAATGGAGAGCCTCCAGCTTGCTGTATTATGCAGTCAGCAGTAGCAAAAGGAGGAGAACTCTGAGAAGTGCTGAAGCTTTAACTAAAACTCCAATCTGCTCATTTAAACACTGTGTGTTAGCCTAGAGTGTCTTGGTGGAGGTGGACTATGACACACAGAGACACACTGACACACCCAGAGAGAAGTAGAATAAAAAGAGATGACTAACCTAACCCACCTGAGCTCGGCTCACAGGGATCAATGTCCTCATCATCACTCGGACACTCAGCTGATGCCACCAGCAAGTCATCGGTTGTCTGAAAAGAGAGAGGCACACAGTAGAGTGGTGAGGGCATGAAATACTTAGCTGCATCCTTTCGGTTAAGATATAGAATAGTGGTGTTTCCAGAGGGTTAAGTTAAGGAGAGTGGGGTGGATGAGATGTGAATCCAGACAGTTACACTGTTTGGCTGCTGGATTTATCTGTCAACACGGTCACACGCTGCCTGGCGCTGCAGCAGCTGCTACACTGCTTTCCAGGCAACATTATACTTACAGAAATGAGATCTGATTATTGAGGAACAGTGGAGGCTAAAGTTCACAGCGCAATTGTCAACTTGTGTGCTCAATTTGTGCTGCAGTGTGTGGCTTTGCATAGCCCTTCAAGGGATTGTTAAGAGCCATCACAAAACACCTCTGACATTTAGAGGACAACCAGCCATGAAAGCTTAAAAAAGAGAGTGGAAAACAAAGGGCAGAGCAGCAGAGGTTTAAATCAATATTTTATGTCATTTCTTTCAAAGTGATTCAGTATCTCCTTCACAAAACAAGCATTTGAAAAAAAAACCTAACAAAAAACAAAAAACAAAAACAACAACAACAAAAAAAAATCATGGCATATATAGAAGGGCTTCATTATTTTGCTGCCACATCTACTCTACCACTAAATTCATTTAGACCTTTTTTTCAGTGCAGTTCCTCACCTGCCAAACACAATACATTTTACCCTCTTGGAAAATGGGAAAGGGCAAACAAAAGACCAGAAAAAAGCACACTGTAAAACATTATACTGCAATGTTCTTTTATAGTCTTGCCTCAGGCCATTTGATCAGCTCTGCGTTAAAGGTCATTTCATTTAAGCATGGCAGCCTCTTCAGGGCCCGGTTAGATTTTCGGTTATAGAACTCTGCTAAGCAGAATAACCTGCTGCTATACATTTAGCCTTGCACCTCTACTTATCCTTTTTGTGCTAATATTTCTAAATCCCCAAATGCATGTTTGACAATATTTGTTGTACTTATATGTATGCATGTGTATGACAACCACAAAATAAACAAAGAGAAAGAGGTAAGAAATCCATTAGTTCTCAAAAATGAAGATGGACTTTGGCTTTTATTGAATTTGTGCTATTACTGATGTTTGACTGTGCATCAAAATATTTCTGTAAGTTGGATTAGTATTGACTCATCTTAAGGAAATTAAAGGTGATGTCATTTTGCTTAACATCCATTTGGCTGCACATAATGTAATTCTATCATGACTGTAAAATCATTTTGACATTCTGAACACGAACCAACATCATCTTTACATAATAGACCTGGAAATGATAGATCAAACCCATTAAGGGAGTTGTGGTGGAGGGCTGTTTTTGGTGCATCTGTGCCCGGGTGAGGCCTGGGGAAGCCGTCCAAATGTAAATTTAATTTGCTGTGCATGAGGCTGATATACAGTGTCGGCCATCCAGATGGCAAAACCGCCGGATCCTGGAGTGCCACATCCATCACTTCAGCCTTGTGATTTGTTTTTCCTGGCGGGAGATCTTGACACTCTGCGCTCACTGGCAGAGGTACGGGAATCAAGGAATCAATACTCCCTCTCTCTTCTTCCCACCTTACCACTCTTATTCTCTCTCTCTCTACCTCTCACATCCCTCTCTTCCACTCACTCTCCCTTCAACTCTGTCCTTCAGATTTATTTGCAAGAGGAGAAGAGGAAGCAATGTGATGTGGGTGTAGTAGATGTAGGTTAACTCCCCGTGGAATAACCCAAGTGGAGGTGTATGCCCGTTCATATTTAGATGTTTCGTTCGCTTCATTCAGGTCAGAAAGCTACAGCATGAGGCCTTCAACTCCATCGCCACAGTGAAATCCCATAATGAATATGGATATTTGTTTGCTTCTTTTAAGGATAATCTCTGATTTTATAAATAAAGTTATAGACATTGACTCCAGTTGTTTGTGAGACAAATGTACAATTTAAAACTATGACCTTGAAAAATCTACATTATAAGTGTTGGATTGCACCTTGATTGAGATGTTCAAATACAGTACGTGACAGGGAATCATGATATATGCTTTCATAACAACACCATAAAATAATGTCATACACATTTCACCCTCCAAGGACAAAGGCTGTGTGTAGGTCTGTGTAACTGTAGCTCAATTGTGTCTGTAAGCCACCTTAAAGTCCAATCCTTCTCTGATCTTATCAAAATATCAACCCTCTGCTACACTTCCAAATGAATCTTGTGTGTGTGCAGTGGATGTAAGCCTCTGAATCAAGGCTAAAATGAATTCACATATTACTGGGAATCAGTCTGCTTTCCAGGATTAGTGTGTAGGTCAACATTTTGATGTGGTCATGACCTGGTTGAAATCCAATAACATTACCAATTCATGGTGTCCTCTTCCAACACTTGGCTTCTTTTTCACCCGTGACGATTCAATGTGGGCTATGTGAGGGGCTTACCATGCAATTTAGCCACTGTGATGAAAACTGACAGGTAGCTTGGCTGGAATGCCAGAAAAGGACACTGAAATCTCAGGAGATCTTTTCTAAGGGAGATGTCCTAAATAACACAGGATGTGCATGTGATGATTTCAATACTGCTTTGATTTCAAGCTGAATATAAAAAGTAGGTTTTCCTATTTAAACGGCATCTTTCTTTGGAATTTTCCCTGAAATACAATATGCTTTTGGGAGGGTTCATTAGCTCAGCAGACTCAGGGTTACTGATGCGAACAGCATCATGCCCACAGGAAAGATGCTCCAATAGATAAACGTATAAACAAGATGTACCTGTAGTTCATTTTATGAGGGTACTTCTAAAATGCTAAAAGCAAAGGCTTGGGGCTTGCAAAGCATCATTAATCTAGCGGTAAAGTGCTGAAGCCGTGGTGAACCTACAGCACAGCTCATTTATCTGCCTCTGCTCAGAGCAGCAGAGAGCACACTGCTATGAGATGTACCAAGAGAACCTGGGGAGACAGTCGGGAGTATGAAATACACAAAAAGGAGAGGAAAAAAGAGATATTGTGGAAAGAAACCTGCTTTTAGTGTTCATACAAAAGGTATGAAAATTCTCATTGTTTCTAAGAACAGTATCATTTCAAATACTTCAGGTATTGAGGGGAGTGTTTATACAAAAACAAAAAAAAAAAACAAAACAGCAACTTTATAGTGAGATAAAGCTATTGACTGACCTTGGCTCACTCACTGATTGAACCATCAAAGGGGATGTGGACCAGGAAATTCCAACCTGACTCAGCCTAAGGCGCAATGGTGCTTTCTTTAGCACTGTCATGCTGCTTTCGATCTCTGAGGATTGATAATGTTCCTCCTTAATGAGATGTCCATGCCCAGCCATGGTCCGCATGTGCTCGCTACAGCTTAGTCAGCAGTCTCATTCTGTTGGACACCAGTCATCTGTTCCCCACTAATATTCAACTACATGGTGTCCAATGCCACTCTCTAATAACTGCAGCATGGAGCAGGTGGCTTTGCTGTAATGCACTACATTTGTACACTTCTCTCCTGAATGCATGTGTTCCCCTCTTAATCCTGGGCTGTGCAGGGAGAGGGAGGGAGGGAAGGTAGGGGAGGGCTTCTCTTCAGGGAGGATGCTGTGTGCTGCTGGCCCCGGCGCTCTAGAGCAAGAGACACCTTCTCTGTGATAACCTGTCGGCATGTCTCTATGGAGAGCCGTGGGTTTTTTTCACATTGTTTTCTCTCTGGTCTAATTTGATGAATGCTCTTTGGCACACAACATGTCTCTTTGGAGACGAGCTGAAAGTCAGGAGGACACTGAAGGCATCTGAAGGGTTTATCCGAAGCATGCCTCTACTGTCCTGGTAATGTATTCCACTGAGGATGCTTGCTGTTTTCTTTTGCCTTTCTGCTTTTCTGTTTTTTCCCTAGTAAGCCCCGTTTTTGTCCAATATAAGCTCTTGTTTTGCAAAGCTCTTTCTCTTGTTGTATTGCTTATAAATGACAATAATAAAATTGATATTTTTTACTCAATGTCCATAATCTGTTGCTTGTTAAGATCTGGTGTAAATCCCAATACTTTTTTTCAGAATGCCAACAATACTGTGCTATTATCAGCCAGTAAATTCTGGCTTGATTGAAAAATCAAAGAGAAAATAGCTTAGCTGCATATTATCATCACATACTGTATAAAAAGTCGCCCTGTCTGATAAACTGCATACAGATTTTGTCTCATAACTTGTCCTGAGGTTTGTCTGGTTATGTTTGATCCTTTAACTGTACAGAGTCCATTAGATCCTACTGAATAACTGTTCCCCACGGGCTGTCACTATTTTCAGACACAAGACCATACAAAGAAGAAATCACTGATAAAAGAACTGGACTGCATAAAAGTCTCTCCACCAAAGAAAATGTAAAAAGATCTACATGTACAACATTATCTATTCTGTGGTTTTAATATTTATCTTTTATTCTGATACCACCTTTAATAACAAAATAGCAGGTTTTCTTAATCACTGTGTATGAAAATGAGATCTCAGGATCTTTAGAAAACATCAGCATAATATGGAATGTGTATTTCAATTATAGATGGTGTGTATTTGCTGAAATATCAAGGAAAATAATTAGCTGCTAATTATAACATTTGAAAGTACCAAGGGTATTTCCCCATCAATTATAATGCTCTGAATATCAGCTGAGAACATTTTGTATTTTGGTTTAGATAGCTTGTACTAATGCATCTGTTTCTATATTTTCTTTTTATTTAACCAGGAGGGATAAATGAACAGAGAATAAACTTGGCTTTTATAAGTATAATTAGCTTTTATAACTTAGAAAAAATCAGAACAAATACAGGGCACAGGGAATAATATCTGTACAAAGTCAGAGAAATCTGCTACAAGGTTGTTCGTACTGTTCTTGGCATAGTCCTCATGTTTCTTTTATTTCCATTATCTCAAAATAATCCTGGATAAATCATATCAAGGGTATACTCAAGGCTCCACTTTAAGCCAATACTATAGCTGAAAATGTTATTTATATCTTGTCTGTAATTGGCACCAGCCCTTGAAGCTAAAGCCCCACATACTCCTAAAAGCAGAGGACCCAGTATTCTGTATCTGTTCCTGCTCGGACCATGTGCCATTATTTCTCATACTGGCAATGATTTTCTCAGATAGTGGCCTGCTAGTGTCCAGATCTGACCAGAGTTGTAGTCTGCACAGACTAATTGGGAGGAGTTTGTTTTCCTAAGCTTCACTCTTGCAGCAACACATCATTAGTGCGCCAGTGAGGGAGGGAGGGAGGCGATAGGGCAGCAGATAGAAAGGGCTCACGGATAGACACAGGATGAAGAATGCCTCCCTATTCTTACACTGAGCCCCACTCACCTAGAGGCTGTGATACACAAAACTGCAGTCCATAATAATGAAATGGTGGCTAGTACTTTTTATGATCCGAGCACACACTCTCTATTTACCCATGGCAGCTATCACACTGCAGCAGCAGCTCTTATCAGAACGCCTGATGACATCCAAGTATCTAACTTAGCACCCTGGAACTAGGTCGATGTTGATGAATAATTTAGTCCCAGATGCTCAATAGATTCCAACTGAATAATGAAGGCATGTGGGCCTCTAAGACTGTGAGTTCAGCTCAGTGTATTGCCTGGCCTTCGCCCACACCCTTCCTACTGCTGGTCTGCCAAGCTGTCAACATCATGGAGCAGACTTCAGCAAGGCTGGAAGACAGTGGAATGGAACTGTCTCTATCACAGCTCACAGCGATGCAACACACACTGATGGATTTATATATATATATATATATATATATATATATATATATATATAAACATGCTTATTAACAATATGCTTTTTAACAATTAAAGAAAAGCCATATTGCAAGGCTTCATAGTGACACGACAGATTGCCACTGAGACTGAAGAGAAGAGTGATGAACGATAAGGAACAAGCAGCTGGGTAAAAATGGAGATGTCCTCTACAGTATCCTCACTGAAGAAGATTTAATTCAGATTCAGCATTTCTCAACAAATGGATCAACAAAGCTTCAAAACAGGCACTGCCAAAAAACATCAGTCAATAAACAAACCAAAAATATATGCAAAAGAGCAATAAACAAGACCAGGTGCTTCATTATTTTTCCCAGGAAAAGAATTGTTGAGATGTTACTGAAATGCTGTCAACGGTAAAATGAGTGTTTGACTGAGCACAGATGGTTGCCTCACTGTGTGTTCACACACAAAATGTACTCCCGTTGTAACCGCAAAGTTTTGCTATTCAAAAAATATATGTTAATTAATAGCAGATTAGAAACATGAGTCATCTGGACATGACACAGTTTGACAGTTTGACCTGTTATAAAGTTAATATGCTGAGCCTTTATTATAAAATGGATAAGCTAAGTACAACAACAAATCAGTACAAAAAAATATTTAGTTTTGAAAAATAATAGTAATTCAAAAAAACTTTCGCAATTTCTGCTTTTAATAGATCATTTTAAAGTGATGAAACTACACCACACCTTCATAATTTTATGAACAACACTGCTCTCTCACCAACAATCCTGACTCTTCTGACACCAACAGCTTCAATTTAAAGAGCATCAAAACACAAGGTCACATAACAATTTTTACTGTTCAGAGCTGTGAGTGATTACCTGAGGCACTATATTATGCATTATACTATCTTGAATATGAAGAGGCCACTGAGTGCGTTCAGCAAGTCTGATGATTCTTCACAGCACCAGAAAATTCATGCAAAAAGCTCAAAGGCAATTAACTCTGAATAACTGGCATTCACTCCTCTCTGTTTTGACTGCTTATGTATGCCACAACGTAAAACTGGCCATGGTGGTGGACAGCTGTTTTCACTTGCTAAGTTATGAGACACTGTCCCTTTTGGGAGAAAGGCTTTGCTTTATTTAAAACAAAGCAGCTGTTGCTGCAACTGGACCTCAGGCTGAGTGTCATTAAAAAAAGAATGGTCAGAGGCTCTCTATCTCCTCCCCTGGTACCCACATGTTCCTGTCTTGCCATACATCTTCCTTGAGGCTTTAGTCACTGCACCCCAGACAGTCTAACAAGGTGCTGGGAGGCAGCTTCACACACCTGGTACACCCACAGCATGTAGTGCGGAAACATACAAGCGCAGTTTCACACAGAAACACACACATGCCCAGGCTGACTGATAATGACATTTGAATTATAGCTTCAACCATTAATTTAAGTCAAAATTAGGACTGAAATGCATTCAGCAGGAGCAGAGATTATAGAAAATACCTTGTGTTTAATTATTTCTGTCACACATCAACAGTCTGGTGGATTTAATCTGTACAAAATCAGTTGTTTGTTAATGTGTATGTCTGCAAAAGAGCATTGGATTTCATTATTACTGAGGTGTGTAAAGGCTGTTGGAGTGTGTTGATAAATTTCTCATTGTGGAAGTAAAGTCAAGAGACCGAATATAGTAAAAACAGCAGATTTAGAGTGTAGAAAAACAAGTCCTAGGAATGAGTGAGCAGTGACAGGCCACTTGCTGGCCTGGTGCACAGGTGCAGAAAAGCGTCTGTCGTGTAAAATGAAAGGCTGCATTTAAGAGAGTGATACAAAGGGACAGGTAGGGGCTAATGTAGGAGTGTAAAGGTGTACTGTACGAGCAAATATCAGGTAATTACAGAGCTGCTTCAAAATGCCCTCGTTAAACATGCTCCCTCTCTGGGACCTGAGAACACTGCTATGTGAGGAGGACTCCTTTTAATGTGGCTGCTTCAAGGCACTGCTGCGCTGCTTTGTAGATGTTCCCCAAGCCCCCCTCAGGACCTCGTTCAACTTATTTTCCAGGAACAGTCATCCGCGTGGCATTAATGCAAATTCAACACTTAGCGCTGTGCATGATACAGCTCGGGCACCAAGGTAACCAGGAAAGTTGTCTGGCTGCGCGGGAGGAAACACTAAGTCTATTTCCCATTCAGTCTTGTGTCATGCTGTCACCATGTCAATCACTGACTCAGAGTGAACCATGTGTGACTGGTGCCCAATTTGTCCTCTCATACAGCTCAAGACTCAAGACATTCTGTACACCGTGTGAAAATCTGTTGATGTTTTGATTTCTAATTAAACACAGTGCTTATTATTTATTGCTGCAGACGTATAAATAATGTGCACACAATATGGACGAGTGCCTGTAGTCACCTCACAGTGCAGAGAGAGTGCACATTGAGCGGCTGCCATGTAGCATACAGCTTCTAACAGATTACACAGGAGAAGGCTGGATGCCTTCTGTTAGCTACATGCTCTAAATGATAAAATCTTAATATGAAATTCATAAGACACTATCTGCCTCCATCTACCTCCTACGCTCCCCCCTCTTGTTCTCTCATTTTTCCTCTCTCTTGCCTATGCATAAACACTGCTCCATAGAAGTATATTACATGGTTGACTTCGTCCCTCCCCCTTATCCTTGCTTTCACACTTCTCAGATAAATGAAATCTGTCGGCATTGAAGCATTTTCCCCTCTGGATACCCTGATATTTTCGTTATCTGAAATCGAATCTGGAGCTCTGTGCGCGTCTGTAGCTCGCCTTGGTAGTAATCTGGCCTGAGAGGAGAGAACTGCCCAGGAGGAATATCATACACTAAGGATAAGCTGGGGAATGAGGGAGGAATAACAATTACCAGAGAATGGCTTGTAATCATGGCGCTTTCTATCAAAATGCTAACACACAAACACTTGTCATTTTGGGGAAATAGTTCGGTTCAGTGTAAAGTGACTGTGTGCTTCTTCATTTTCATGTTTTTGTTCCCTCAAAATCTAAAAATAGACAAATCTAACCATGTGGCTGTGTGTGTTTTGTGAAAAGAGAGAGCGGGCAAGGAAGAGATATGCGGCTCGGCCACAAATCACTGTCTTCCTGACTTTACCTGCGTCTTGACATGCAGTCCCAGTCCCCCATCAGGTGACAGGAACAAATTTGTCATCCTAATATAGATGCCATCACTGCTGAGATGAATGTACTCGGGGCTAATTCCCATGTGTAACGTCTGCAAAAACATGACATGAGGAAAGAGGAAGAGCAGCTTTGCCCTACAACAGCAGACCAGGTCGCCTGTAGCTCCCACAGAGCGTCATCATAATCAGATTCTTGTCCTCCAGGTCTGGATGTGTCATTCACAAAGGGGCTGAGCACGACTGCTGTAAACTAATGAGCAATGCTCTCATTCAGGAGAGAAGAAACAAAAGACATGGTAAAAAATTCAGGGGTGGAAATTGGGGGAAAAAAATGGAGAGCCTAAATTGGCCACCATTTATGAAGTCTCTCAACTAAAACTGATTTTTCATCACCAGTGTGTCCCTGTGGCAGAGTTAATGCCAGAGTTCAGGACTGCAATTCGTGACTAGATCTGCTCTTAATTAATAACTTAACTGCTTTTATTTCTTTTTTTGACTTGCCATTCAGCTTTAAACTTGCCAAAGAAAAGCTTAAACTTTATTTTATCTTATTCAGATTAAAGGAATAGTTTGAAATTTTGAGAAATACGCTGACTAATTTTCTTGCTGAGAGTTGGATGAGAGGATTGTTAGCACTCTCCTACCACTTGATGATTGAGTTATATTCCTTTCCCAAGGCTATTTCTGTGTTACTCTCATCCTCGTGTCCATTTCTTTAACAGGCTTCATTTGCTGCCTTTATTTCATTTCTATCCCTTCTGGAATTTGTTTTAACTTAAGTCAATCTATCTGGTAATGATGTTATGTTATGTTCTCCCCTCCATCTGATCAAGATGGCTGCTCCCTGAAAAGAACCAGACATCTCAATATGTGTACAATGTGATCCTAATCTAAAGCACTCAGTAGCTGTAGACTTAATTATCACACTGGGTCTCAAGTTACAGAAAATTAAATGAACATAGATTTATACTCCTCAAGTCGAGGTCTTCTAGTTGTATAGTTTACTAATGTTATTTGCAAGCAAATGCAGTGCATTTGTTTTCTAAAAGTGAGGGGATAGATTATGGGTTTTATCTGAGGATAAAGCAAACATATGATTTCTGTTTTGGTGACAACTAAAATGTTAAATTTGACTTGCAGTGCTTGTAACATAAATAAAGGAGCTTTTATAAGCATAAGCCAGTATGTGCCTGACACTTTCTACCAGCTTTTGAGGAACTTATTTTTAAAAATGGAGTGAGAGAGCTCAGCACAGCTCAATGAGCAGTTGGCAGAGAGATCAGGTTGCATGAATGTAACGTATAAACGAGCTGATCACAGAATCTTGCAGGTGGGAGCGATGCACTGCAGGGCAAATTGTATCTTATGTTCAACAGTTGGCGCAAGACTATTTTCTGTTTCTACAAATCATAACAGCAAATGTCCTGAGAGACAACAATATGGTCTATAAAACATGCTGTAAAGCTGTCAGTGTCAGTATCTCCTCCACGCACAAACCAACACTTTATGAAACAACGGAGACAACATTCACACTGCGTAGGTTTCATTCTTGTCATCCAAACAGACTTAGTGGGACAATCTGCAGTCCTCTGTAACGCTGCCAGTGGTATGAAACCTGCAAAAACAAAGATGCTTCTTTGTTGACTGTCTTAATAATGGAAGTCAGCATGAAGATGTTGGCTGCAGCAAATTTAGAAACCTTAAAAGAAGCAAACAGACAAAAGGAAGGCAAGGCATCCTGCTGCCTCATCTACCTGCTGCAGACAAGCCTGTTTCCGCTGTCAACTATCAGAAAATGCAATCGTTCCACAAATCATGCGAAAGCATGTCAACTCACACTGGCATGTATGTGTTCACCCCTGCCAAGGTGGACTGGATCAGCGAGTCACATGGACTCTGTGTGTATCAGCTCAGTGTTGAAGGGCAGTTTCCATAATGGCCCCTGGTGAGGCTGAGATGATGGATATGGTCTGTCGCTGGGAGTGAACGCCGCGGGCCTGGGGCCACCGCAGGTCTACAGCGTTACCTCCTTTGCCATCTGTCAGCACTGGGTGGGCACAAACCCATGACCGGGCCTGGGGCAGCACACACACCAGGACCACCTACAACAACACACACCTCACTTTAGGGACAAGGTGGGGAGGTCAGTAAGACACACAAGTGCTGCACAGGAGAGCTTATCTGTCTACATATCCTGCAATTCAACCGGTTTCTGCTCTTATCAAATGACTGTTATTGTTAGATATGTCGCTATTGAATTATCAGCTCTGCCTTTTCTGTGTCTTCTGCTTGAGTAGGTGGTGACACCAGCCGTTTTCATAAGGGAATAAGAGACAATAAATATAATAAAACCAGAAGAATCAATAGTACACCTGTCAGTGAAGTGAGCTGATTGATAACCATCACTCTTTTATCTTTTCAAGCTTTCAGGGTAGCATGATGGTCAATCCCATACATCTGCATTGCAGGGGAAATCTTATCCCGAGGATGTTTCTTTTCTGTGAATAATTGAAGGCACCACAACCTCACAGGGCACTGACACTCAGACTAAACACTGCAGCGTGTCTTTGAGTCCACGAGACAGCTGGCTTTAATATCCTGAATTAAATAAGACTCACCCAACATGACCAAACTCTTGCTGATTAATCCTTCTTCCTGTTAACATGGGACATTGCGAGTTTCCTCAGTAATCTCTCAGTTTGCTGTGCATGTGTGTTTTTTTTAATTGGTGAACACAAAGAGGTAGAAATTAGGTTAAAAAAAGAGGAGGTCTGGTTTTCATCTCTCAGTAAGATTTGCATCTAGATGAGTTGAGGAAAACAGTTCCACTTGGTTAGCAGTGTGAGGAGCAATGTTCCCATTAATACCAATAAGAAAAGGAGACTAGAGAGAAAAACTGTACAATCATCTCTGTAAATCAGTAATTTCCCATTTAGCTCTTCTCACTGCAGGAGTATTAATGTACAAAATTGGCTCTGATTATGTTCTGTGAGAACTCAACAACTTCCTACTGTACTTAAAGACTCCCATGTTTCAGCATGTGCTGTACATGTTTGTATTAGTTTTTTGAGGAAGAGCATTAAAATGACTGACTTAACAAAAAGAAAGAAAGAAAGAAAGAAAAGAAAATAAAGAATAAAAAATGTGTGCTATGTATGTGTGAGGCTAATTGGGAGAGAAGTGCTAACTTTGATGACAGGTCAGTAACACTTCAGAGAAGAGTCATGTTTCATATTTGGTAACATTCAATTAGAATATCTGCCTAACTTTAAAAGCAAACCAAAACCAAACAAAATATTAAGGACACTGTATTTCATCACATACTCTAACGAGGTGAATCTAAATAATTTTCTTTGCTATGTACCAATTGCAAAGAAGGAAACGTAAATAAAGAGAAGTAGAGACGTTTATGCAATTGAATCCAAAATGTCAAAGAAGATGAGGAATGAACTGATACTAGGGGGTCCCTAATATTTTGGACCTTTTTAAATCCACAATTTCACTTATTAATTTCACCCTCATTCTAATAGGACATAGATCCACTTGTGTATCACCCCTGCATCGGCTGGAAATGAGTTGGGCACACTCTGCATTTCATTTTAACCGTCATGTGTTTTCACTTGTGGCCAAATTGCTTATCATTTAGCTGCAACATCCTGGTATCTTTCCTCTGCCTCTGTGACTCTCATATAAAAACAAAAAGCAATAAAATCAATCTTAAAAATAAATAAACAAATCAACTATCTATCATTAAATTCAGCAGTGGGAGCGCAGTGTGTTTTTGAGTCGTCATCACATGGCTGACAGGGGCACAAACATAGATGGGTACAAATCCTAATGCCATGAAATAAACAAAGTAAACCTATGCTTTTTATTCTGCAATAAAATGAGCAGGAACATAAATTTTAGCTCTTGAGAATACAGAGCTAAAATTGATACAGAATACAGAATACGACAAATATACTATGCTCTCTTGTTAAATACCACAAACATTTTTCTTATTTATTATTTATTATTATTTATTCTTTTTCTTTTTTTACTTATTGGGTATATGCCTGTCAATCAAGAAAAAAAAACCTTAGTGTACTATTGATAGCAGTCTGTTGCTTAGTAACTTAGTACAATAGATATTGAAATGCAGGGAAACTGATGACCATCTTAGAGCTACAGAAACACAAAATGGCTGATCCTGTGAAAGAGCAGAGGTAGGTTAGGCAACGAAAAGAGTGAAGTCAGCGTTGCAGGTTAGAATTGCAGGCTCACAGACTTTGCTACTACAGGGTGATGAAACAAGATAAAGCCAACAAGATAACAAGATAAAACCTAGACTAGATCAGTCTGATAAGGCTCTAATGCTACAGAACTATGAGAAAAAAGTAGCTTTTCATAGCTGTTTCTTATACATTTATATGAGTTTAAATTCCCTACCAACAGGTAGGAACTACAACATGAAGCTGAAGGATTGGTCCTTTGATGATGGTCTTAGATACCTGGCTATGAGAGAGACTTGCTCACAGTCAAATCTAAAGATCAGAGGGGCAGTGTCAAAATGTAAAAGCAGATATCTCACATTTAGGTAAAATTCATAAATGAAGAATGAAAATACTTTAGCTCTCGTCCAAGAATCATGTCATGTAGCACAATTAAAGAACTTGCACTGTATGTGTGCAGTTGCCTTAGGAGTGCTTAATACCCAAGATAAGTCTCAGGTCTGAATATTGATGCATGCAGGATTAGTATTAAATCTAGGCTGTGCAGACTTATTGCAGCCTTAGCTTGTAAAACAATAATCCCCACCAGTATCAAGACAATCACAACAATGCCTTAAGGTAGTACCAGATACAATAAGGAGACATAGTGCATGGATGATTATAAAAGGAGAGAAGCTGTGCACTGAGCAGTTACTGGGCAATAAGTTCCAGAAGCTTTTTCACTACAAGATTACTGTGACACTAAGTTTATTATAGTGTGTTTGTAAGAGCCAGTGAAGGAGGCTAGGAGGTACTCAAACACTGCATTGAAGGTGTAGTGGTGCAGCATGTAAAATCTTCGATTATCCATGTGAATTACAAAGAGGCCAGGTTTCTGCCCATCACTACAAGCCACTACAAGCCAGTTCAGCTGGAGCTGAACCATGTGCTGTGAGTGCAAATGAAATGGCCCACACAATGTGTTTTGAATGTTCCTCACTCCCCCTGAACGGCCATTACACCCACCTCACCTAGGGTTAATTCAGAAATAGCAGGGCCAATTGGCTATTTGGTGGCAATGATGCGACATAGTGGCCATTCATTCTCCCTAGAAGCAGGTTATAATCTGCATTTTTTGAATTTCCAACAGCAACAAACCATAAAATACAAATTGTACATCGCAAAAACGTTATGAAAGAAACATAGCAAGCATAAAGTGTCAGATGAGGTCAAATATTACTGTTGTGTTTAAGAAATACCATATTGGCCTGAATGCTGTACAAGACAATGATTGTAATATCATATTTTTGAGACCATTGTCTTGTATTTGATATTAGAGGTCCCTAGAGCAGAAACCCTACTGACAATTTTGATTTTGAGTAAAATATCTTGACAACTATCTAATAGTTTGTTAAACTATCAAATAGTTTAAATTGTTACAAAATTTTCTTCTTGTTGATGTTCAAGATTCCTTGAGAATAAAGTCTGATACTTCTGTTATTCCCCTGAGTTTTCATCTAGCACCATTATCAGTTTATCCAGTACCTTAGTTTATAAAGCTAATGACATTCCCATCAGTCTCAGCTATATTTTGTAGGTAGAGCTAATGAGCAAATGTCAACATGCTAACATAAAAAGAAATAGTTAACGTCCAATTCTTAATCACTTGATACTAAACTGAGTATTAATGAACACAGAACATAAAATGTTGTGTTCTATTTACTGTGCCATTCCTAAAAGTGGGTCATCATTCTGTAATACTACTGTATATGACACATAAGACCTTACTTAGTAACATTAGTCTCCTGGAGTATTCTAACATTGTGTCTCTCCATGATGCTAAAGGCAATAGCAAGTTTAGAGGATGTTACTGCAGACAGCACTGGTGGTGGATGGCAGCCTCACACTATGACCACTCCTGAGATTTATACACTGTATGTGTGCTGGCCAGGGTTGATAATACAGAGCAATGCAGGTGAGGATCCATCACTGTCAAGAGCTCTCAATGGCTCTTCTAGATAGCAGCCTTTCGAGGTTTTTTTTTTTTTTCCAGCTGGGAGGGTAACAGCTACATAGAGCTCTATCTCTTATCCTTGAGTGGCTTTGATTAAACATCATCTGGTATTAAATGTTATCGTTCTGCAGCTTGACATTTTCCTCCATTTTGTCCACTAGCCCTTCAAAAAGCTTTGACTTCCATGTATTCAGTATTTACTGCAAACATTACTATCATATCTCACACATTTGCAGCACTTGTTAAATGTTACCTGATGTGTATGAAAAAGTGCAATGTCAGCAGAGTTTCCACACACTTTTTTCAGCTATCCCACAAATTAAACTGATGAAAATGTTGTGTTGTGGACCATAGAGACCGATTAATGAGAGCTAGGTCACCAAAATGCTGAACGTGCTTGACCATTGGCAGCTAGTGTTGCCATTAGACCTGTATGAGTTGGCAGTTTGGGCTCAAAATTGACATCAGCAGATACTGTACCCTATATCTCAAATTTCTCTAAAATTGGCACAAACTGTTTATTTCTTTAGGTGCAGTGGGGAAAGCACAGATTTTCCTTAACAACAAATAAAAGAAGCTATGATAGGAATAGTCTAAATTATATCACAAGACAAGAGAACTGAGAATCACTTCCTGGCGTATGTGTACAGAAGCTGGTGCATTGTTTGGGAATGCATACACAAGTGCATTATGTTTTAATTGGATGCGACCCAGCACTGCTACAGGGAGCAAACACGTCATTAAGACCTGACAGTCAGGCCCATACAGTATGCTACCTCCTCCACCTAGGGCAGGAAGCACCCAGCCACTACAGAGACTATCTGACACATATGGGCTAAGTGTAGAATCTCTTAGTCAGAGAACCTTACGAAATGATCAAAATAAAGGTAAGATCAAGGCTAAGTCTCACTATTACTCACTATATGGGTTGTAAGTGCTGGAAATGAATCAATGCAATTATCCCTTAAGCAAATGTAAAATTTTAATCACTATTAAAATAACAATTCTGACTCATCAGCTTTTTTCCCATGGAGCATTTCTCCCCCTATTAGGCCAGTGTGCACTAAGATGATAATATTCTTGTTAATAAAGCATGAGTGGACACCCAGTGGTTTGAGAAGAATGACATTAATGTAATGTTACCCATAAGCCAAGGACCTCAGTATTCAATAACACTATAACCCCAGTTGAGCATTTAGAGAACTTTTCAATGGGACACCTGAGAAAGCAGAGTCCCCTCAGACCCTTCAAAATCATTATACTAATGATGATTAGTACTGACTTTACCCTCTGGGAGATAAGTGGGCCATTGCAAAAAGTCATACCCTAAATCTACAGGGCCAGTGTGACCGGAAGATTTTATTGTGCTGGCATTTTGTCCATGTGTGCACTGCAGGACAGTGGTGTTTTATTTAAAGCTGGTAACCCTGCTGTAATAAGCAAACTGATTACTATGATTATTGTATCAGGCTCTGTTTGATTTAGTGTTCTCTCACTATTGCAGTCCTGTGGACATCAGATCCTTTTTATGTCACATTCTGTCTTTTTCTCTTGCTGTAAAAGATTTTTAAAAATGTAATGACTCAATTTGAACTCAGGGATGTACTGATAAATGTATCCAGTCAAATTTGGTCTGGTATGACTAACTGATGTCTCAGATTGTATAAAATCACATTTGACTGTTAGTTGGAGAGCCATACAAGCTAACAGAGAAATATCATTAAAAATTGCTCCTTTGTTCTCCTCCTCCTGACCTATAACCACAGATGAGTCAGGTATCGGTTGAGGTCAACTGTTCTCTGCAGCTTAGTATTGTATTTTCAAGTGCTCCAATCAAATGTGGATTGAATAAAATGTTTCTTGTATACCCAGCCCACATAACTGGAAATATGTCACATTATGTAAACCAAACATGCTCTAACTGTGATACCGAGTAATAATGAAAGCAACAGGCACTTACAGTGACTTTAATTGGAGTTAAATATTTATGTGTGTTGAACAGTTAAGTGCTTTGGTCATCACCTCTCATTGTTTGACGGAGCTATAAAAGGTCTAAGATCTTTTTTCTTATTATTTTGGACATAACTGTCTTTTTGAGAGGCTGATGTTAATTTTCCAGAGCATCACTTTCACGGATATTCAATGGTTAGAGCCTACTGCCGCCGCCAATGTTGGCCATTCTATTTCCACAGTGGCCAGCCATACTAAAAATGTACATGTCCCAGTAATGTGAGGCTCTTAGGATATAAAACCATTCACTGAAGTGTATTCGCCATCAGAGGGGAGATGGAACAGCTGGACAATGATTAAAATGCTGACTGTTCAAAGGAAAGGACAGTGAATGCACCATCTCTTTTTACAGAGTCCAGACATGATGTCTTTCTAAGTGTAGTGTCCTGAGACAGGAATGTCGTACTGCAGGAGTTCTCCATGGGAAGGTCGTCACGTTGAATCAAACTGAACGCACTGACATCTCCCACTGCACACGTTTTTGCATGCCTCATTCATCTCTCCGCCTACATTGCAGAGCGACTCTTTAATCCAGTGACCTTTTTTCTGTATGAATGAATTAGATGACACCTAAAGCAACACAGTTAGCCTTGACAATTCTCCTCTCTCTGAGCCTTTATATGCCACTTTAAAGGTGAATTTGCAACAAAACGTAACCGTGCGACACCTGTCTCTAAATTTATTCTGCCAAAAAAGTATCACCATCTGAAGCCTTACTGTATACTTTTAAACAAGCGACATAAATAGAATTTGGATTCCCGAAGGTAAAAACCTTTAGACTGAACTGTACACTGCTTACATCAGAAAAACAATAGCTGTACACATGATTGTTACAAGGTAAATGCTTATTGATGAAACCATTCAAGCAGAATCAGATTGGCAAAAAGGCATAATGTCAGATATCCAAATATCAGATCACAAAATAAGTAATTTAATAAACAGATGTAGATACCCTTCACATGTTGCATATCTATCTATAATACACTGCATTTCTGAATTGTCATGGTCATTTATATCACTTTATTTCTCTTCAGATGAAAAGCCTGAAAAAGACAGACATCCATCTTGTCAAGCCTGTTCCTTTCTTCTATCTCTTGGTTCCTTGGTGGCAATTTATAACACTGCATGGAACTGGGACATAATTATAGTCTATTGTCTGATATTTCGCCTGCATTACACGCTCCTGCAACGGTTCAGGAACCATGCTGAGCCTGAGAGAAAACCATTCCACTGGATCAATATTTATGATTGTATTATTTGTCAGCATCTGCAGTCACCCTTACACAAACTGTTATGATGGTCTCAAGTCAGTAAGAGAGAGAGAGAGAGAGAGAGAGAGAGAGAGAGAGAGAGAGAGAGAGAGAGAGAGTGAGTTATGGGGACGGCCAATAATGTGGGGTCTTTACTGCTGCTAAGTTGAAATCTGTGGGAGTTTGTCATTTCATAATATGAGCTGTAGGTTGAACAGTCTGCTAAACGTAATGAAAAACCTCACACTTTATTTTCACATACAAAAGCTTAAGTCTAGCTTCACAGATACATTAACATTCAAGGTTCAAGGCTTTTTAATGCTTTTGCTGCAGATAAAGGCAACGACAAGTCTTAATGTGAAAATAAATATTCTAATGTGTTTAAAGAACATCGTTTGAGTTACTTCTGGACAATGAAATGAATCAACACTGTATTACACTTCAAGGCACTAAAACGTTTCTTCTAAAATCCTTAAAATGAACTGAAATATGAGTGTATTAACTGTTGTCCCAGTAACTGTAAAGACAGAAAAAGTTATACAATCTGTCAAAAAGGAATTAAAATCAAACAATTTTGATTGTGTGTATATTTTTCAATATGAAGTTAAACTCACCCCCTCCTGGAGACGCTATAATCTTCCTTTACCCAATCCGATTAATCCAAAATAAGTTAAATCCAAAATGATTTTAAACTATATTTGTAAAAGCTGATTAAGGCCTGATTAAAGGGTCATTTTAGTCTACGACTATGCTTAATTTAAGCTACCATGTATGCTATCCCTGTAACTGACTCACAGACTATTTGAGATTCTGACACACATTTTAACTTTGCTATGTGTTCTCCCTGGACGTATAACCCTCAGTATCTTCATTGTTTCTCTCTCTGTGTGTGTTTTTTTTAGTTACATCTTACTGGCTTCTTATCAGGGCTTACTTGAAAATTTCACAATGTAAAATGAACAGTTAATCAATTTTGAATGCTTCCACAGAACAGCTCTGGCTCCGCAACAATTAAAGCACATTTCTCAGTCATCAGTGAGGTTGCTGTTTGATTGTTTGCACAGGCTGAAAATTTCCTGTGGGCCATGAGGCTTCTATTTTTGTTTCGGACCAACATCACGTGAAGGCCCTCCCTACATTCTGACTATCCTCTTTGTTGCTATAAAAAAAAAATCTAATGAAACAATTTTTCTTAGTGACCTAAATGAGTCAAATTGCAATGAAGTTCTTTCAGCATGTTTGTTGCCAGGTAATTCCCAGAGCATTGATGCCAGTAAATAAAATCACCGCTCTGTTTTAAAATTCCAGTAAATGTAAGGGAGAAAAACCCACAAATTCAGATTTACACTGTGAGAACCTCTTGAACTCAGCAGTTACAACAGGATTAGGGATGTAATTCTAATATGGACAATGTGTGAAACAAATACAGTAGTTATTCAAACTAAGACACAAAGACATTTCTAAATAGCATAGTAATTAATTTTTGCCGAAACTATTTTTGATTTAAAATCCAATCCATGGCTGCTGCTGTACTGCAAAAGGTTTAACAGGAAATGTTTTCTGTTCTGGGCAGAGACTGTGCAAGAATGGTCTGATCGCCATTTCATTTGATGGGACACACATTTTGCATTGCATTGTTTAGTCACACATTGTGACGTTTGAGAAGTAATATGCTCTTGCAGATGCTGCACCGCTCATGCAGGACAGATAAAGATGATGGAGGACCTCTACGATGGTTATCACTCTAACACACACTCACACACTCACACACACCACTCTGTGCCACATCTGATTGCACGGGGAGAAATGCTCGACAGTGCGCCTGTGGTGCCTGCTCCCATAGGTGGAACAATGGACTTATTTTCCTTCAGTTTTTAGGTCAGAGGATTCAAGGAGAAGAAAGACGTGACACAATAAAGTAAGGTTTATATTCCTCATACAGTATAAGAGCATAATGATGAAATGTATTATGTTAATCCAGGATGTGCTTAACTTCATGCTGTGCATTGTAAGCGATTTCAAAATGGATCAAGTGGAGACAATAATGACATGAATGAAAGTCACTTAGAGCAGAATCATTTAAAGATGATCTTACCTGCTGAGGCTCTCGTGGTGTAGTCTGCTTGACTCGCCTGCTGGACGCCGTGGTGGTGGTGATCTCCATGATGGAGGTGGACGTCTCCGAGCGATTGGCCGTGGTGCTTGACTGCGGTGTGATAGAGGAGGGCGACTCAGCCCACCAGCCGCACGCTGCCTTGGATCTTTATGTTGGGATCCCCCTCTGCGGCCATGTTGAACACCTTCAAGCCATTATAGTAGAGGCCCGAAAGCTGGCCCTGAAAGGATCGACTCTGGTCTCGCTCCCAGCCCCCAATCTGTATAGTGGTTTGGCTGTTGAAGATTGTGAGCTGCCGCCCTGTGGGAAAACAATGTTACATATATACAAGAATGTTGAACTGTGGACTCAGCCACTTTTACTGAACAGGAAAAAAAAAAAGACAGAAAGACAGATTATTTGCCCAGTGGCTAATGGGACCAATAAATTACGGGTTATAGAGGCAAACCCTGGTAATTTATTGCAGTTATAATGATGAGATGCCTATGAAAAGAGAAAACATAAAATAAAAACACAGGATTTAGAAAATCAATGCAGCTTTGCTAAAATAGCAGTCTAATCTAAAATAACAAGAGAAAAGATTAATCACAAGTAGTCATGTAATGGGAATGCAATAGATTTAACTACACTTGAAAAGATAACATAATCCTGAGAGTAGTATAAATGGACAGCCTGTTTGCAGGGAATTGCCTGAGAAACAATTTAAACATATAAAACATTTGTCTAACCAAGCTATAAGTATATAGCTCATTACACTTTGCTTATGTTATCTTGTATTTTTTCCTTCAAATTTTATGATTCAAAAACTTGGAACACAGCATGCATGGAAAAATAAAACCTTCTAAAATGGCTACAGGCAGTGAGAATTGGACTTTTCTTGTGTAAAGGAAGCAGGGTACAGGAAATTTGATACTGTTCATCCTTTTAGCAAAAGCAAACAAGGAAAATGAAATTTAGGATGGATATGATTGGGCACATGAAAAACAAACAAACAAAAAACAAACAACAAAAAACATTTTATGATAGAACTTTTAAAACTAAAAACAGGAACAAAACATAAAAATGATAGGGCTCATTTCACATTTTAAGTGAAAAATATGAATTAGTTATTGAACTATAAAAAAACAAAGCATGCACTCAGTTTGTTTTATATTACAGTTCCTTGATCTAATGCCCTATACATATTTACAATGTCTGTTAAAGGGACTCAAAATTCTGATGCCAATTCATATTGCACACTATTTATCATTGCTAGCAGTTTAATCAGAATAGATCAAATGACACTAAGTACTGTACTGTACAGTATATGTACTGTATCTGTATCTGTACTGTTTCAAAAGTGTTTCAAATAACACTTAAGAACGAATGAATGACTAAACTAGAACTTTTAAATTTATCATTTAGATGTTTACAGCAAAATGCTACAGTAATTTATAGACATTTTAACAATGCTGGTATTACTTCAGTAAGTGGATTTAAATTCATATTTACAGTCCCTTTAACCTTAAGTTGACAATAAACACGTATTAAAACAGCTGACATCTATAAAATAAATACATTATTATGAAAAGTATGAAATACTACAAACTAAATTTAACTGTTCAATTCATTTTGTTTTTAAAGTTTTACTGAACATTTATTTTTTAGGTTTATTATTTACAAAATAGTGCTACAACTTGATTATGATCAAATTATTTTATTTGAAATTTTAATCAGTGATTTTACCTTTGTCGAGTAGCCATTCGTCAACTACTCGACCAAGTCGGTATGGGATTCGCTGTCTAGCAATCGCCAGGCGTTCGTTATCATTGTTGCCTTTAAAGTTTAAAGAGACATTTCATTGGTTACAATCTGTAAGGTCAAAGGTTAAATATTCATACTTAATGCTGGAGCTATACAACTGCACAAGGTTTTTATATTTAAAAAGTTTTATATATTTAAAAAAACAATATTTACTGAAACATTATTTGAACAACTTCACTCATTTTATTTTATTTTAGCCAACAAATTAGGCCTATATTAATTGAAAATAAGTGAACTAGCACGCAAATGTTTCATCTAGGTTAATAGAACTATGTTATAAACCAACCCAAATCACACCTTTATACATTTCCATTACAAAATCTTTACCCAAATATTTCCATCCCATTTGTCTTTACCCTCTATAGCTTTTTTTAACTGACTTTTAAACTAGTTATATACATTTTCAAAAAGAACATCATTTAAATTTATTGTTGAATCAACCTTTTATGGTTTAAAGGATAAAACAATTTAACTTTAACATATTACAAATGCCCACCCCATTTATAAATAGCCTAATTGACAAGAAATAATAAGCTAATTGCAATACAACAGTTAACACAGTATACACTCAGAGAATTTAGTCAGAGGACAATGTCAGAGTAGGTACAATCATTGTAGAACCTTTAATAAATGGCTTTGACAAAAGCTACAAGTCATAAAGAAGGAAAAGTCATGAGTTTGGCTGTCTAAACATTACACACCGATGACTTGAGAGTCAATGGAAAAGTAGTTTCTCAACAGTATTCAGAGAATAAACCAAATAAGTGTCAGGAGACAGAAAGAGCAGCTACAGAAAAACTCCACTCCATGATTGGAGTGGCACTTTGGCATTAATGAGGGCAAACTCTGCATCACCCTTTTGTCAAGGCCAATAACCTCCCCAGAACAGAAGACTTTCAGCAAAGTGGCACTGTCTCTGAGTGCTCTCCCCCTGGTATTGTCTGCTGAGATTGAATTCAGTCAGCTCCATTCTTCCAGCAGATTGACAATGTTTGTCCCATCAACTATATTAATTCAGTTCTGGCAGATAAAAGATCCGGTAGCTAACAACAGTTCGGTGGAGAATAGCTTCCAAGAGGAAAGGATCGCACAGACATGAAGGAAAAGAGGTAACCTCGTAACAGATGCACAGTTTGGACTGATGAAAGGTCTTAGAGGTAAGAAGACGCATAAAAAGACATTTTTTAATCGCATCAGCTTGAATTACTGTAGAGGATCAGCTACACAGAAAAGGGTATAAAGCTTGTCTATACAGCTCATGGAATTTGGCTGCAGTTGATTGTGTCAGGTTGGAGCACAAAGGCTTGTGAAGGAGATTTAGTGAAACACTTCTCCCTCAACATTGACGCAGAAAGACACATTCTGCATTACAACAAAGCCACACATGGACACAGTGTATATTATTTGAAGTGGATCTCCAAATGTTATTTAGAGAGCCACAATTCTCAAGCATCATTTGAAGCGATAACCTTTAGGCAATCAAATCAGCTACATGGACTTAGTGTAACTATTTTTCATATTTCTATACCTTTTCTGCCATTTATTAGGTGACTTTATATGGAGCACGTTAACCTAAACCCAGCTTTTAAATCTGCACAGGAAAGTTATCTTCAGCATAAAATGGTTTCCAAATTTCATACAAAACTCATGAATACAATCAAGTGTAGTTGCACTTCTACTGATTGATGGTGGGCTGACGTGAAAGGACAAGGTTGGCAGCTTTCTGTACTTTTAAAATTGTAAACAAATCCAATGAAAAGATGTGTCAGTCCACTCTGACTACCTAGGTCCCAAAAATGAGTCACAAATATATATTTAAATTACTTAAGAAAGGAATGACCTCCCAAAGAAGCTGCAGTTTTTAGCATCACTCCTGTTTGAGTGATGTTTGAAAGTAGCACATTTGCTGGGGACCTATTTTCTGCTGTGGATTACACTTTTGGTGCTCCACGTTCATCATAATGACAGAACATGTGAGCCAGTGCAATGGTGTGGCTCATTTCTGTGTTTTTAACAGTGTTTGGACAACAATGGAGCTCTATGGCACAGAGGAATAAGCTAGATCAGGCCAGACAATATGTGTTAGTAGGATCAGTTCATTGTTGGATTTGGTCCTTTCATGTGATTCGTTAACAATTAGACATATACATAAATATCACTAAGATTTATCCCTTAAACTTAAGTTGTCTGTGGTTGTGGTTGGACAGTATTATTGTCACTAAGAATTCTTGAGCAATATATTTAATTTATGCTGCAGTTTGAAATCCCCTAAGCTACTTTCAGGTATGTGAATGCAAAACACACCAGCTTCCAGGTGTATTCTGCCTGCTGTTGAGCACACAATGTATTTCCCCTCATGCAGGGCTCCTAGAGCTCTGCACCACCTAATTCTCCTTAGCACTGTGCCTGTTGGAAGTAGTACACACAAATAAATGAATAAACAAACAAGCATGCCCACACGCTGCTGGACTTCCGTATATTCTCAATGTGTTAAATCGATGAATAATCCATTAATTGCTGTTGTCATGGAGCATTCATGGGCTTTGTTAATTCCTGTCACCTCCATTTGTCAGTCATGGGGTGTTAGTTATGTCACCTCTCTGTGTTTCCTGCTACTGTGACATCTCATCTGAGGAGAGGTCAGCATCAAACTGGGCTCTGGAGAACCGTTAGCCTACAGCTGTTGGGAGGACAGTGAGGACATGAGTTTAGACTAAAGAAGAGCGACCTTTCCTGATATATTCATTATTAGTAAATATGTAAATATATATTCATTAAAGTAATGTTAATTCCTTTATATACATGCTTGTTTGGTTTCTTGACAGTCAGATATATAAACATGTTGTGGATACCTTGTAGTTTTCATTTAAAAATACAGGTTTGTGTTTCTCCTAGTGCTGCTATCAAAATTGTGAAACAATGATGACACTTTGTTGAGGAAAAGGGAAAGGAAACTAATAGAAAAACACAGAGGCAGGCAGGTGCACACACATACAGCAAAAAAAACCACACACACACACACACACACACCACACACGCACACACACACTTATCCTCACACACAGCGTGCAACTGTGCCAAAATCCTCTACTTTTGTGCAAGAACATGCTCCATTTTCAAAGACAGTAGCACTTTATCTGTTTGGCTCTGCATCTCGTGGCACACTCAGTCTATGCTTATACTGAGGTTAATTAAGTGTGGATATAATCAAGGTCTGATCGTGTATTGATCCCCACTGTGGGACACCGGAGTGTTAAACAATGCTATCCCCTGGGCTTCGATGCAGCAGCACAGCCCATTCATCCTGCCTGCAAGCGGAGCCTGTGACTGCTGCCGAGTGGTGATTTGGTTTGGTATGGGACAGCACGGCTTATCTCCTCCGCCAGACAGCAACGATTCAGCTGAGCCGTCCCAGCCGACCCGCTTTGCCCTCACTCACTTGTTTTCTTTTTTGTTAATAAAGTGGTCAGATAAGGTGGGAGCTTTATCTCATTACAAGCTCTAGGACAGTCGCCACATTAAATGAACAAATATGCAAATGCTTCCTCTGTTCATGGAGCTGGGAGAATTAAAAAGGAGGGACCCACACAAATCTCACCATTATTTTTATTAGTCTGCTCCCCTTTTTTCTGCTCTGGCTGTGGCAGTCATTGCACCATTTTTTAAGCATGCTCAGTGATGACTGCTTGCACAATAGGCTGAATGGCCTCATAGATAGAACAGAGGGGAATCTAGAGGAGGTAGGCTGGAGCTTTGATGGATAAAGCTAACCCTCCTCCTCTTGTACCCCACAAATCAGACTCCACACTGCAAGGTGGGAAAACAGGACAGAGGGTGAGATCAACAGGGGGGGCACGGTTGGACAGATAGAGGTAAAAAGAACAGAAAAAGAGGGAACTGAGAGCTAAGGGGAGAGGAGTGAGAGACAGAGAGCTCTGTAAGTGCACCACGCTCTGATAACAGTAAAAGAATAAGGCCAGGGACCTCTCCATTATCTTTGTGTGCAGCGTGCGTTCATTGGGTGCTCCGATAGGATACTGCACTGTACCCTGCGGGCCTGGCAGCACCATTGTGATGGTATTACTTCCATGGCCAAGACTCGGGAGAAGGGGATGATTTTTTGTTGCTGCCCGGCCTTTTGTGTGCGACGCAGAATGAAAGTGGGGCGAGAATAAAGGAAAGAGAACTAAACTACAACAAACAGACAGCTAGTTTTGTGTCTGCGTGTGTGTTTTGCATTTAGATTCTAATAATTGTGCTAAAGACTTTTAATGGCCCGTAAGTATGCAGTACGAGACTTTTTAATGAGATTACCAGGGCAGCAATATAGGCCCTGGTGAAGCAATTATTTCCTTGCTTTGAGAATGATCGCTCCCTCCCATATAATCTCCTCCTCTCTGTCTTTCTCACTCTCCAGCCATCATTTTTTATCTTTGCTGTCTACTCTTATTATAATCACTGTTGATCTGTGAGTGGCCTAAGAGTGGCTGAGGGCTGCTATTATGAGTGCGTTAGAGGCATACATGGATACTAATCAAACTACAGGCGAGCTGAGAGAATAATGGTTTTGTGTGCTGGGGGTGAGGGGAGGAACAGCACAGTGATTGTGATTAGATGTAATTAGTCTGCAATGAGCCTAATAAGGTAGCTGGACTTGGCATTGTCACTGACGCATGATTGGTGGGGATGAGATTGGTCACTTTTTCCCTGTAGCATTTATAACTCAGCACTTATCAGGAGAAGAATTAATTTTATATGATTATAGCTTTTCCAAATTTGACAATACATTGACTAAAGAACGTGCAGATGTAGTTCCCACTTACAATATGTTAACAACCCGTTTTATATATACTGTGCTTTGTTTTCCATTTCCAGTCATTAAATAGTTCAATAAATGATTAAAAAACTGTTTTCACCAACTTCATCCAGTTTATGAGCAGCACATCTGTACGTATCAGGGGTGTTTTGGGGACTGAGGGTGTTTGTTTGAAGATTGAAATGGTAGCATCCAGGCATTTAACCCTGCTGTGCTTTCTGCCATGTCCACGACATGTCAAAAGCCATTAGCTTCCCTTTTCCACCTGAGGCAAGAAGCAAGGACTGAGTCCCAGTCATAAAACCCTCTTTCATTTGGATGAATGCACTGGTCATAGCTAAAAAGGTCACCAAACATTATGTAAAAAGGGGAGAGACAGGTTGAATTTGTCTTCTGTTTGTCCCATTGCCCGGTCATCTTATGCATGTTCAAAATATAACAAATATTTTTGATTTAGAGCTGCAGCTTTTAATCTTGTGGAGAAAATGCTATGCTTGTCCCCACAATAATTTTGTGTTTTGTGTTTGTGTTTTGAATATTCACACTCCTTTAATCCTCTATAGCTTTTGTCAAAGCCTCTAAGCAGTTAAAAAAGTTAACAATTTCAACAACACAAGCAATGGCATTTAAATTCTTTTTGACAGCCGTCATACTACTACCATCTTGACATTCTACAGAAATATATCAGTGTTGCTGAGTTGTTTTCCATTTCCAACAGTAGATTACTTCATTTTTTCCTTGACACAGAGCTTACATTTTCCCTGTAATGAATCACTCCTTCCACAGACAGAAGTTTAATTCATGGAGGAAATCAGTTACTACTACACTTTACAAGAACGTGCCAGTGCATGTATCCCAGTCATATAATGTGGAACTTATTACACATACTTTTTCAATTACTAAATACTCATTACACGGGGCAGTAATTAGTGAATTAATCTTCTACTGTCTTGTATATTGTGTTTATGAAGAGTGCTACACAAATTAAATTATTAACAGTGACATTAATGGCAAAGAAAATGAATTTTTGTCCATGAGTAACTGGTGTGTGGTGTGTATTGTGGAAATGATTGATATAAAAGTGAACTGTCATGGTTAAACCAGATGCTGTAATATAGCTGATCTGGTATTTAATTCTGAGTAAGCAACAGATTAATTCAGGCATTCATTTAGTTTGACTGTGTTATTACAAGTTTGTCTACCCCATCGCCTTAATTCAGTCAATCTACTGTATTGGCAGAGAAATAAATATTGAACTGGCACGCAATTACTTGCCACAATAAAAGTGGTAATTTGTCTGTAAATAGCCTATCGATTTGACTTTGTGTGAACATATGCTGTGGGTGGATTACGTATGTATATGGGGAACATAACGCAGATGCAGACAGAGTGGGTGGTTGCTCTTTTATACAGCTTCTATTTTAAACTATTTCTTAACTGCAACCTATTTACATATACCTAAATTGTTTTACACAATTGATTAATTACAGCATTGATTAATTATAATAATTAAGTAAGATGATAAACATTGGAGATGAGAAAAAACTCAACAACACTGGTATTATTCTTAACAGCTGCTGGAAACAGAAACATAAAAAGCCATTTAAAGCACATGCCAAGTCAACAAAAAAACATCCTGACAGATACGGCTTTAATAGTTGGCTTGATAATCTCTTGGTCATTTTATTGCCTTTAAGCAGCAGCAGGTGTAATTAAGGGCAGAGTGGGTGACTCACCTGTGGGGTAGCGCTCAATGACTGGCAGGTCATCCACCTGCAGAGTGGCATTACCCCCACTCCTCGTAAACTTCACTATATGGTACTTTCCGTCATTTACAAACTTTGATGTCTCCTCAATATTAATGTCATCTGTTCCGACATTAAATACAACAGCAATGTTTCCTTTTTCCTGGAAAGAGAAGAACACAGAGAAGAGAAGGTTTTAGTGATGATAAACATTATTGTTTTTAAAAGCCCAGTGTTGCTAAGAGACCTTATGAGAAAGACCTACTGAGTGGAAGGTAGTTATCTAGCTACTGCATAGCAGATACCAGCTTCACTTTACTCTACATTTTAACAGAAAGCAAAACAACAAAATGACTGGAAAATTTGTTAATGTGTCATATCTGTTTGCACTTTTAGTTACTGATGGAAAAACAAATTGTACAAATCAGCAGATACTGTTGGGAGGTTGTTTTTTCTTAGTTGTGTATGTCAAAGCAGGAGGCTTGCTCTTTAAAGAAGTGAAACACTCAGTGCTAAACACACTTTATTATACTTGATTTATTTTTTAAGCTTGCATTACAGAGCACATCTATTTTAGATAACATTGTTTTGTTGTGTAGATTAATATTCATTTCATTTACAGTATTCTGTGAATACCAGTTATTGATAAAGGGCCAGGGTGACTAATTATAAGATAACTGCATTGATGACTTATTGGAATAACAATAATTGAGTTACACAAACTATGCTTGGTTTGTAGACAACATTTACCCTGCTTTAGCTATACTGCACGTTTTAGAGTGGACCACTGACTTAATGAAAGAAACCACTCGGCCATTGCTTTTTGGCCTAGAGCCCAGCCCAATGCTTCTCCCATCAGAGGTGCGAGTCCAGAGGGGGACCATGTTTGGCACTGACATCCACCAAAAACTTATTGTAAGTCAGGAATTCACAGACTCTCAAAAAAAGTCAAGGTAAAACACGAAAACATAAAGAAATTGTACATGATGTCATTAGAATGGCTTTTTTTCTCTATGGTCTGTGGTCCTATGATGGTCATCCCCAGCTATACATTTAACATATAGTATGTGTTCTATGCACGTGGATGTATTATTGCTTCTGGACATTCTGTGCTCCCCTTAAAACTTTATAAAAACATTATAACATCACTAGTGGTCATTCTGTGTCCTTTATTGTATTTATAACATCAGTTTTATATAGTTAAAGGGTGAGTGTCTCCCTGAAGCTCCAGTGCTCTATGTATTTGTTCTGGCCCTCTGTCTAATGTTGCCATCTGGTCTTTTAAAGTGCAATAAACACGTAAGTTTTTTTTTTTTTTTTGGTTCAGCCATTCATCCATCACACACTATACCCAATCCCCTCCGCCTTCCATTCAAAATACTGTAGACACACCCACGTCATCACTTTAAAAACCCTAAAGTAGCTTCAAAGCTTGTTGAAAGGATATCAGGAGGATCATTGAATCTGAGCAGTTTGTGTGAAATTGAATCATTAAACTGCAGTGAATACTGCCATCAATACACAGAAATATAAACATGGAAACATAAAGAGAATGTCTCAAAGGAAGTTTGAACCCAGCTTAGCCTCAGTCTCCTTAGATCCACATGTGATGGGTATCTACTCTGATAAGCTCCTTTTTACACTAAATGATCGAACTCCCTGAATCCTACTGCTTAATCCAGCTAAGATGAGTGCGTATATTGGTGCAGCCTCTCTCTCTCACTCTCTCTGCTTATGAGCTGCAGTGAAAGGAGCATCTGGTTGGAGGCTCAACCTACTGTAGCAGCGCAGCAGTCTGCATGTCATTATCCAGTCAGCACAGCCAATAGTCCACTGCATCTCCATCTCTCTCTCTCTCTCTCTCTCTCTCTCTCTCTTACTCTCTAACTCTCCCATATGCATAAACTGACTTTTTTTCAAGCTCCACACTACACACACACACACACACACACAAGTATATACACACGATACACACACATACATACAGAGCCTGGTCCCCTTAAAGTGCAGAATGAGTCGAGCATGTCTCAAGAGCCAGAAGCTAAAGTGCAATTAAAACCATTTGTAATGTGTCACACCATGTTACCAAAACTAGGACAATTGTATGCCTTGTAATGTAATTTCAACAGATTATATAAGATGATGCATTAAAGCTACAGTAGTAACACAATTTACTGACTGCTTAAGGGCATAAACACTAATCAAGAAAAGCTGAAAAGCAGATGGCTACAGCCCATGTCAGGTTTTCAGATCTGAATGAAAGGATGATCTGTAGATGCTTGGTGTTGTAGTTAAACCTTACATTAATTGTAAGCTGTGTAAAAGATTTGGTCCTCTTGAAACCCCTCAGCAAGAGTCACAGAGACAGCAGCGCCTCAGCAGGACTAAACACAGTAAGACGCAGCAGATACCACAATCATCTGCCAACATCAGAACCCCCCCACCACGGCTGATTCTCACTCGTCTCTATGCTTCAAGCACTTGGATGTAATGTAAAATTTAACATGATATATAAGGAACTTTCTTTCAAGGACTAGCACACACTGAATACATTAATTGAGAACTTTTTTAGTACCATTGCTCTTGGAAAAAAGAGAGACAGAAAAAAGGTTTAGTGGAGAGACCAACCCAATTAAAATCCTGCTTTTAATAGCCTCCTTCAATTGACTTTTAATGTTCCCCATGGTCTCGTTAATAAATTTACTGCATTTAGTCACAAACTGCCAACTTGAATTTCCATAGCATAAAGAAGCCTACTTCCCAGTCCTGAAAGAGATGAAGAGGTAGATGAAAGAGGGTAACACACAAAGGATAAAAACTAAACCATCAGATTTAGGAAGTCAGATGTCAGATGAAAGATAAGACCTAAATCTTAAGGCTGAGAAAATACAAAGTTAAATTTTTGACATGCTTATAGCCCGTGTTTCTCTCATATTAACGTGATTAACTGCCTCTGCCTTCTGAGATAGGGCTGGCATGTGCTTTAAGCACTGATATTATTTTTTCTAAATAATAATCCAATATAAATATATATCAGCATTTCCTGAAATTCAATCTACTTAGACAAGTAGTTTCTCAGCACTGAGAGGACCCTAATCCTGGCACTCTAATAGGGCACAGGCTTATGTCAGAGAGTGATTGATAGCTGCTTACATAAACCCAGCCCATTACACCCTGTACAATTTTAGGGCTGCTCACTTGGTAAGTGCTGCTCCCCACAGGGCTGCCCCCATGGGAACATACTGTACGGAGCACACATACCGCACCCGAAGAACTCAGCCCTGCCTGACACTCTGCACGCCGCCTTGATTAATTGCTCATCAAGCTGCAATAGAGTTTAATTAACTGATGAAGTTGATCCACCATTCTCCTCTAATCTGCTCTTTTTTTTATGCTTCTCATCCTTGCAGCTGGAGGGTGGAGTAGCTGCAGCAATACTCAGGGTGTCAGTTTCTCGTTAAAACTCCCCATCTGCACTCATTATACAGCCATAGAGATACTTGTTTTACTAGCTATAAAGCTGCAAAACAGCCTCTGCAGACCAAGTGTTTTTCTGAAATTATTAGTAGCACTGAGGAGCATCATTTTTTTTGTTCCAATCATGTCACAAAAACCCACCTGTTACATGTGTTAAATGCTTCAAGTAAGCCAATAGAACTCCCTTAATAACAGCTGTGGCTGTTGGGATAAAACTTTGGATAAAACCTGTTCCCATGAATAATAAATCAATTAATGAATAAATCATACTTTTGTCTTTATGTTTTTGCGAAAAGGATATGGTATGTTGTTCAGAATCTGCTTGAGGGTCAAACAAACCGAGTGAAAAACAGAACCACATTGAGTTGAAATGATCCTCTCGTTTGTAATGGCTTACTGAAGCGAGCTTATTTCCCCAGCCCACGTATATGCAACGGAAAAAAGGAAGGAAGTGAGAAGTGGTATTTGAGATGGTGTCAGGCCTCCTCTTCAATCTCGGCAAAAATGAACACCATGGTGTAGGCTGTCCTAATGCTTTGCTTGTTTATGAGTCATTCATGTTGACAACCATTGTGCACCCGTCACATTTCATATCTCACCAGGCCGACGCCACGGGACTGCAACACATCTCCCTTCAGTGCACATGTCTGTGAGGGGTCTGCTGGCAGGTGGGAGAGCACCTCCATCATGCCTTCAGTGTTTATTATGTGTGTATGTGTGTGTGTGTGTGTGTGTGTGTGTGTGTGTGTTGAGGGGATATTTCACTCTCACTGTAGAAGCTAAATGTCTTAATGTAGCTAGGGCAAAGTAGACTGTACTGTTCTGTTCACCTTATCTTTTAATTACCTCTGACAGTCTTCTGCTTCCCCCCATTTTTTTAAGCAAAGCCTAGTTAATGAAATTAAAGATGTAATGGAATAATTAGAAGAAAGAGTGTTTTTTTCCCCCTTACAACATGTGGTCCATATACTGTAGATTATGCTGTAATTCATCCATACACCTGTAATTACAGGTATACAACTATAAACAGACATGCAAACATGTGTAGGTTCAACCACTCAGACATAATCTTTTGAATGCAGTAAATTCTTAACAAACCTGGAGGCAGAATATTGTAAAAGCATGAGTATGGTATTGCAGAAAATGAAATTTCAGCTTCATAGAGGCGCCATATGATACATTAACTCCCTAATATCCAAAACGATTTAATGATGTTATGGACTGTGACAAACCTACAGTATATTAACTCTGTGAGTTTGAAACCAGTGGGGCCTGTATATTCAATTTTATTTTATACTTTTGGTATAGCTATAGTTGTAAAATATAAGTTCAAACTTCATCTATCATATAAAAGACTTACCACATGTATATATCACAATTGCATATAGATGCAGCATAACATTACAGTCATCTTCTTTACTAATGGATCAATATGTTTTTCTGTCTATTCCAATCTTCTTAAGCTGTATGTACACCTCTATGTAAGGTCCATTACCACTGTGTGACATGTGAGTGCTATTATGCTGCTTAACATATGACTGCACTGTCCATACATTGACATCTCTATACGCCAACACTGTCAGCAACTGCAAGTGTCAGCATATTGTTCTCGTAAACAGAGAGACCTTGACATCAGTTGAGCACATGTGAAATTGATTAACAAGTGCGTGAAGCAGACTGTGTAATTTTAAACATTTTCTTCCTTCATCTGTGTCATCCTTTTAATCATCTATAAAACACTGGTCAAGATACTTGACCTTATTGTTTACTTTAAGAGCTTCCACATTTAAAAAATAACTCAGGATATTTATTTCCTGTCTCCTTTACATCTAATTATCATTGAACTATTACTATTCTTTTTGGTATTAAATCTGATGTTTAAGTCAGAACCATACTTCAAGTTAATTATTTGGAGATTACTAAAAAACAAGCCCCTTTTTTAACAAGGATTTACTGTGTCTATTTACAACATAAACTAAAATGGAGATAACATACTATACATACATGCCCTACCTAAAACCACTGAAAACTGAAAAAAGTTAGAGCTCCATCCAACCTGAGTGGTTTCACAGGCATACCAATATACAGATATTTAGCAGGTACTACCATAAATATGGCGGTATATCTTACTCACTGTCTATATTTACTCTCAGAAAGCCTCCTAAAAGCTGAAGCAAATGGTTCACAAGCTGCATCTATGGATTCTAAGCTGCATGCTAGGCAACTTTTAAAATATGTTCTAAGACATGAAACAAAGTTCAAGAAGGTTTCTCTCCCCCTTCATTTCAGCGTCGCCTTGGTGCATTTCCAGTGCGGTGAGGTATAAGTGTGTTCGCTGGGAGCTCGGCTTATTTCAAAATCAAGTCCGCCAGCTAAAGTGCCTAATTATCTGTGAAGTTGGCTTGAAATTGTTTCCATTGCTAGGAGACCCTATCAAGTGGCTTTCTGTAGGAGAGCTTCATCAAATACCTCAAGTTAATAAATCATCAGGCCAGCCGCAGAAGCTGTTTGAAGGAGGGAGTAAGAGAATAACAGCAGACATATGGCTTTTTTACTACTACAAGGGATATAATGCGGAGACAATAATTTATGCTAATGTATAATGCAGCAGCGCTTTCTTTGTGAGATGTAGCACAAAAACATACATAAGCACTAAATGTTTTACACAGGGGGAATTATCACAATAAAACCATGTTTATTTTTCTCATTAGTGGTAAAATAAGACCAGACCTCAGAAGTTTACATTCAGCTGGAAGTGACAGGAGTGTCTGTAATGGGAGCTGGCCAGTGGTGTTTTTCAAAAGGCACGGCTTGTCTTTTCCCAAAATGACATTTACTGTCTGTCCATACTCTTTCTCTTGCTCCATCTTTGGCCCGTCTGTGACACATTCCATCAAGGGAGGTCAACAGATATCTGAAATTTCGCTCTCTCTCTCTAAAAGAAATCAATTCAGGTTTCAGGTGATTCTCCTGTCTGTCCACTTGTGACAGCTGGCGTGCAGTTGGGGGTGGGTCGACCTTCATCTCTGTCCTCCCTCCCCATCAGGACTTCCTGCGTCCCCCTGAGCATACTCAGAGTCCAGCTCACTTCATCTGTAAGATTCATAACCGCACAGCTTTCTGGCTAAATAAGATCAAACATAATCAAGTGAGCGTTTGGGGAGAGCAGGGATAGTGCAATCACTTTAGTAAGAAATGGAAAAGAAAAAAAATAGTGAGCTCAGGTAGAGCTGGGGACATACGCCTGAAGGCAGGGAACATATGCTATGACTGACCCTTAATCCTCAGAACGAGACTTCCACACACTCAACATGATAAAGATACACATCTTGACAAACATTTTGTAATTATCATTTGCAGGACAGCAAAAACAGATGAGTAAGTCCTGTATATCAAAATTAAACAGGCTTTATACTCTAGATTTAAGTGTAACGTTAAAATAGGTGTCATGATGTTCTGCAGACTCAAAATCTAAGAGAAAGAAGAAAAAGAAAATGAGAAAGGGTGTTTCTTGTTATAACAGGATTGTTAATCATAAATATGTAATCCTTTCTTGTTCTACTGAGATCTGTTCTGTTTTCTCACTGTACGAGCTCTTCATGTAATTATGTGACAGGTTTGCTAATCTTGTAAAAGGTGTCGCATACATTCAACTCAGTGTTCTCAGATTCACATTTTTAACAGTTATGCTAAATTAGGTCACATTTTCAGAATTATGGCATTGTGTTTTCAATTTATAGTCGTGTGATTATTTGGGTGACTGATATAACTGTGGATTTACATAGAATATGTGTCATCATGACTGGCAAAATAGATTCATCCATGGATTTGGATTTGTCATAAATTTGTAAATACGAGCATAAAAGAGGGTACAGGTAATGACTATTTTCTTGGAGAGTAGACATTCACTCTGACTATAAAGTGCCATAAAATATTTAAACTCTCAAAATGGTTCTTGGTTTTCTCATAACTCCACTCTTGGCTCAACCTGAGACAGAAAATAACGTAACAAGGCTGAAGCCAGAGACACATTAGCTTGATCATTGCAGCATTAAGATCTGGTGATGAAACACGTTTGAACACTGTGTTCACAGTTCATAGAATTTATAAAAGGTGGTGGAATATTCCTATGGCTGTAATGTTCTGAGCTGATGACAATCAAATGCAGAAAAATGAAATATGGATTTAAATCTGTATGGTGCTAGCACTCAGGGCTAACTCAAACAAATCCATGTACCCCCTGCAGCTGATGCACAATAACATCATCCTGGCTTTAGGGCTACACCTTGCCATCGTTAGACTTGTAGCAGCTGGAGGGATTTTACTATAATGCAGTTACAGGCACTTCAAACATCCAGATGTGTTTCAACCAGTATAGAATTGATATACATGATATTAAGCTCCACCAAGACTTTAAATCCCTCAGTGACAGTGTCCTGGAGTCAGGCAGTGCATTATATTGGGTCCTGTCTGATAACTCACATCTTTTAAAAGTAGGAACTTTGCTGCTTTCCTACTGAGTAAGTCCAAGTCCAAGGACTTAAATGTTGTGTTAACTGTTGTAATCAGCAACATTTTCTTAATTCCAGTTATTATTAGCTGTTGTAACAAAAAGGACTGAGTTGGACAAAATTCAAAACTAAATTTTAAAAAATCCACAGAACCCTGTGAAAGTTGCTTTGACTGTCACTTCTTGTTTGCCCAGAACCCATACTGGTAAAGCACTGCTGAGTATAAGATCCCTCTCTAATAAGAGTTTTTACATGAATGATTTTATCCCCCAACAAATGTTGTCTTTCATCAACTGCCTCTGCTATGTTTATATATATATATATATATATATATATATATATATATATATATATATCATAAATTTTATTTATATATTAGTATTATTATCATTATAATATTATGATTATATTATTATATAATAAATATACTGTATCTACTATTATACTCTACTATCTATGTACAGTATCTTCTCCAATAATTATACTTGCTCTAGAAGTTGTTTTGGAGACTTTTTAAGTTTGGCACACTCATCTTTGGCCAAAGCACAGCAGTCTATGCTAGCTCAGTGGTTTTTAGATATAATTAACACTTTCCCTCCATCCAACACTTGTACGGTTGATGATCTCATGCATGATTTTAACAATAAATTGAGGTTTTCTCTTGTCATTGTTGCTCCACTGAGAATTAAAATAGGGAATTAGTCATCAAACTGTCTCGAAAAACTGCTGCTATTTGTCAGGTAAAAAGTAACAAAAAAATCTGTTGGAGAGCTGAGAGACAGTGTAGGAAAAGTAAATTAAAGTCCATCTTGGAGAGTATCATATGAGGGGAAAAAAAGCAAACATAATTGAATGGTTATAATGTCTTTTTTCTTCTATCACCTTATTTGCATCCTTTGCCATAATCATCCAGATAAAGACATGCTCAAAGCATTTCTTAATCAAGTGTGAAGGAAAGCTTGGCACAGCATTTGGCCATTTGTTACTGTGGCCTTTTCCAATTCTAATTCCAAATGTAAAAACGTCCAGTTATTAATTCCCAGGCTCTGTCTTTCATATGGTAATTACTGAATTCAGTTATCAAAGATGTATAGCTTGTTGGCTTGATATTATAACCTGAGTAAGAATCTTGAATTAATCTTATTATGTGATAACTACTTGCTGCTAGCTTCAAATTTTTTACTTTGATAGGCTGTGAGAAGAAAGGTCTTCAAACCTTAAAAGTATTTACTCTAAAATGTCCTTATAAACTGCTTTACAACACAACAACATGCAAGAAAATTAGCCTATAAATTTACTGCAAGGAGGTCAATCTGCCTTTCTGTGCCTTCTGTGTTGTTCAGTGAAGAGGGAAAGTGGGAATCAACAGTAGGTCAGAAGCCGACAGTGTTTGATGATGATGATGATGGTTCACCACATCACAGCACAGCTTCCCAGCAGACCTCAGAAAAAGAGAAACTCAAACAACTATCACCTGAATCTCACACTGCACAGCACTCTACATACATAAATACCATTTTTACTATGTCACACATTCAATTCATTCATATACATTGTTTTATTTCTAGATAACCTCTTCAACTAACATAACCCATCTGTTTTTGTAAAGGAAGAAAACCTTTTTAAAACAAAATCAGTCTGCAAAATAAAAATAACACAGCTTAATAAAAAGACTGTGACCTGAGAAACAACACTGCAGCCTCCATACTGTACTGTCGATTTATCTTCCACCATAGGTACTTCTAAATAAGACTAGCTCATTGCTGGATTTAGAGCAGCGGACGCCGTCCAACAATCTTCCGACACCACCATTAACTGGTACTTTGAAGCTATCTTACATTTGGCACGTAGAGCTAGAAACTCCTGCCGGTTACATCTACAGCACAAATTAATCTTGGAGCCTCCTGTTTTTAGAAAAGTACATCAGAAATAGCATGCAGAAGTAATAACAGCTTAGACTGAGTCTGGAACACATGGGTGGTAAACAAAAAGAGGAACTTTTATTATGAATATACTGTTTGCAATAAATCTCTATTATTTGCACAGAATGTGATATATGCAATGCTATTGAAATCCCCATTATTCAAAAGTTTTATTGAAAATGTGAAATATTAAAGATAAAGTTATTTCAGGTTGTTAGCCTTTTGTACTGACAGGAAACCATCATAAGACCTTTCATCATTTTTGAGGCCAATAACATGAAACAATTATAAGGAACTTTTAAGCATGTATTAATGCTTTACTTTAAGTTATCCTATTTAGCATATACAAGAATGATAAAATATAGTATTTATAGTATTTAATAAATGGTCTTTGTGGTTCTAAGCAGCTATAGAAGCAGCTACCGTCTCTAGTGATGGCATACTTTACTTTTTACTAAATCCTTGTTCATTATCTGTTTGTTGGAAAGTAAAGTGTTGCCACTTTCCAAATGTGCTGAAAAAATATTTAAACTTTTTTGCTATTCATTGACCAAACTGTCGGTAAACCATAATTTAAAGTTGCCACAAACTAATTATTAGTTATTAATTATTTTTATTATCAATTATAATAATATTAATTATTATTATTATTAGGATTAGTATAGAGGTTAGAGGTTACTAAGCTTGTTGTCATAGTGATGTTGAGAAGATAGTTACAGCAAATGATCATAATCATGATTACTGTCATAATCACAGCAGCCAGTCACAAGAGAAATGTGCTTAATGTTATCCTGGACATTTTAATCTTTTAAGGGTGGAGGATGTATATCAACTGCTTACTCAATATGCAATTCTCATTATCAAACCTAATTCAGAGTTCATATTGAGACAACAGTGCTAATGCTATCTGTTATCTCTGACTGACAAATGTTTAAATCAGACATGTAGTCTGAAAAAAAAAAAAACTTGACCTATTAAACTGTAGTAGCTGTTAGCTGTAGTAATGTCTGAGCAGTTATCAACAGGAATAAGAGAAACAGACTGCCAAACACCAAAAATGGACCCAGTATATTGCCAATAGCTGTTTAACTACCGTAAAAAGGTTTTAGGGTGTATTTTTCCTTTAAGAGAACCCTGGAGTACTTGTTTCTAATACTTCCACAGAACTGGGAAACTGCCAAGCTTTAAAATTGCCACCATCAATCAAGAGGTTTTAAAGGATGCAACAAGCAATTTCATGGATGACTTTTTTCAACTTCTCTGACATTATTCCCCATCAGCCCTGTGTATTATTGTGCCATTTTTCCCTCCCCTATTTCCGTTTGATTCCAACGCCACAGACAAAAAGAGTCTCTCAGTGCCCTCTCACTTATTCATGTCTGCTGACTTCTCTGTCTTTAAATGCTAATATGGTTGAAACTGATTTTCCTATTCCCACACTGAAGCAAGTTCATCTCAGAAGAGGAGAGTTAAGTTATGACAAGGACTACACTTTACTTAAACCTCAGAGGAATAAACTCGTCCTAGATTTTCCAAATAATGGAGGACTATGCCTGTGTTCACAATATTTAAAAAATGTAATTCTGCACTCTGTTATAGCAGCTCTTGAGCCCCATTTTCATTTTGAACAATGCCCGGCAGATGGAGGGGTTTAGGTGTGGGGCGGTCGATGGGAGGGAATAAAAAGTGAGATGATATCTGTTGCTGTATTTGTGATACTGAATCAAGCCTCTCCGTTTGCCTGCAAGCTGAGTATCCCTTACAGCAAACGGGTGAGGCGAGAGCTCATTTTATCCCGATCAATCAAAGTGGAGTGCATGAATGGATGTGATATGAATTGTTAGCAAGAGGGCTGAAAGTATATCTTTGGTAGGAAAAAAAATCAAAACGAGAGGTAAAAAAAAGAACAATATGTAAATAGAAAGAAAGTACCTTAATATTGATTCCAAGTTAAAAAACAAAAACACACCAATCCATATTTTTATACCTCCCATTTTCACTTTTTGTCTACAATAGAAATCATTTAATAGCGATAGTGTAACACACAGGACGGAGCTGTCCTATTTTACACTTCGAAAGAAAAAAATGGGATTTGCTATAAACCAGAGAGAAAACACATTCAAATTATCACAAGGGATAACCGTGAAAATGTGTGATTTCTGCAGCAGGGATATTTACTGAATTGTTTTTGTCTTGTTTTTCTCAGACAGTCCTCAAATGCCTGTCTGCTCCTAGCCATATCTTTTAAAAACACAAGGGAGCCTGATGCTTACACAGAGCACCCTATAGAGATATGGAATCGCTGCCTTTATCCCTTCATCCAGCAGCTATTTTTGAGTAAAACTGACCCATGCAATATCTCTGTGCTGATGGATACTTTGATATACTGCAGAAGATTGTTAGGCAACAATAACCAGGAGTATTAGAAAATATATTGGGTCACAGTCTTTTGTGATGTGCTTTTTGCTGTCTTTCTGTACTGACATTGAATTTTTGTTGAGGCTGTTGAGTATACAGCTGAGTGATCACTAAAGACAGCAGTGGTTTTCTCAGTTAGAGCCCACAAAAGCTGTTCCACCATAAGTTAATGACCTGCTGCAGTTGTTGCAGCCACTGGACTTCAGCTCAATACATTTTAACAAGCAGTTATAGTTGGTGATTTATCTGCTGTAGGCTAGACAGTAAAAAAAAAATACTAACACAAATGTGCAGATTGATGCAATATGCAGTGCAACAAAATGCATTTTCAGATCAAAATATAGTTATTTTTTTTCTAGGTACCCAAACCAAGCATGTTCCAGTGTACATGCATTCTTCTTGGTTTCACAAGCTGAGTGAACAGCCATCAACACCTACCAGCTTCCTCTGCAGACACCGCAAGGATTTAAAATTCATCTCCCTCCTCTGTCCTATGGCAGGCTGACATTATGGTGTTGAAGGAAATGCCTGTTAGGGCCACAGAGCAAGGTGACAAGTCTAGCCAGGAGCCATCATCATGAGCCAGCTGAGTCAGTGTTGAACCCAAATACATTTTCATAAAATGGCAGTGGCTGTGCTTTTCTTTTTCTTCCCTCTCCTCAAATTAACACCCTCCCATTGCAATCATCAGCATTGATTTAAATGGATCTCAGTCATTAAAATCAACGATGAAACACTGCAACTGTACATTAATTTTCTCTAAAGATTCGAGGACGCAGAAAATGCCTCATCCAGCCCACTCAATTTCAGGATTTTGTCCAATTATCCTCACTTGTCATTTATTGTGAGTGCTGTAAGGAACACCTGCTCAGGGATAAATGGTGTAGGGTGAAAATCTGCCAATGGACACACTGACAGTGGTGCTGACAGCCCTTCTGGAAGGTGATGACAAGTAGACACCAAGTGACAGATATTTGGATGTTTGTCATCTCTGTGGAGCTGACCAGGCACTTTCATCTAAGTTCACTGTGTTTTGATGCAGTCTTGTCTCTGCTTCCCTTCCCACCCCATATTCAGATGCTACAGCGTGTAGTACACACACTGTAGGTTTACCTGGGGGGGGGGGGGGGGTGAAGAGTGTCAAGAAGGTCTGAAAATGATCTACTGCCTTTTTAAACTGCAGTTTCTGTGTCTTTGTGGCTCTCTTAAATTATCTGTAGCTATGATTGATTGATGCTGTGCACAGTGGTAGCTACTAGTGGCAACACAACTCTCTCCCCTTTTATGCCACTGTCTCATTCATCTTCACAGAGTCTGTACTGGTCATTTGATATTCATCAATTGATTATCATTAGAGGGGCTGGGCTTGGTGACTGTGTAGTGTGTAGCGACTGAATGGTTAACTAGACGAGGTATTGACATATTTTAATTGTTGTACTATGAAGAAGCCAATTACATTTGCTCTAATGAGAGGAAATTGATTAATGCAGGCTCTTGTGTGGCATCAACAAGAAATTGATGGAGGAAATGTGTGGGGTCCTCTGGGTGCAGTCGTTTATTTTTGAGATTATTTAGCACCTGCTAATGAGACAGTGTCACCTCGCCAGTGGCTTTGTTTGCATAGTGATATTTTTTTCATTCTGGAATTGATTTGCTGTGAGTTTGACCCAAATTTTCCAACTCCAAACTTGATTTAACTGTCTAGGTTCACTGAGAAGGAATAATAAGACACTGGCAAGGGCCATTTTTTTACATTTACAACTCTATATATGTTCCACAATTGGTGGCCTGTTTTCTGGACTACAGTCGATTGTTTTCTGGGCTGCTGGTTATGGCACATAAAAGAGCTGCTCCTGGTTGTGGTGAAATTAGAGCTGGGCAGTCAGCTGTTACTACAGTACACCTTAAAACTTGTCAGACAGAAAGCCCAGCACTTTTGATCAGGCCTCTCCAGAAGTTGTAGCTAGGATATGGAAGAAAGATAATTTGCTGATACCCTTTTTTCCCCTACAGTTAGCCTACTTTCTGCATGCAGGACAGTTTCTCCTACCTGTCCAGAGATAGGGAACACAGTTCAGCCTGCTGAAAGAACAGGCTTGGTTTGACTCCCCTCTGGGCCGGCTCACACTTCTAATCTCAGAGTACCACCTAGATATGTAGGTAATAACTACTGTAGCCTTGTTGATGTAAGCAAACTATCTGGATCTCTGTCACCTTTAGAATAAGTCACCTAGAACACCTAGAACACATGGAGTATAATAGAACTGCAGTAACATCCCAAGTATAAACATCTCCTAAAATACAGTTAGTCTCATAAAGTGCAGTTTCATAAAGCATCTAGTAAAATCATCACTTGTCTTTTCAATTGAGAATCATAAGAGGGGTCTTGATCCATACAATTTTCATCTCTATTTCATCATGAATATGTAAACTGCAGCTATTTCTCTGGTAAAACATGATCCGTAGGGGCCAAGGCACTGTGATGAAGACTTGTGTCAGGCCAAGTGAGCTGGAACTGATGGTGCACATAATTAATGGTCTGAAATAGACTGAGAATTAGTGCTGGGCTGGGATGTTAATTGACTATGATACTTGGGCTGGTGCCTCTCAGCCCGAGGCTCTTACTCTTTTCCCCCTGCTTTGCTCTATCACTTTGCTTCGATTTTCACTGTGTCCTATTTCTTACACTCCTTGCTTTGCTTACTCCTGATTTTGCCTCCTACTCAATTCCCCTCTCCCTTTTTCAATCTCATTTTCCATGTTTCTTATCCTTTCCTTGTCAGTCTCCTTTACCTTGAAGGTATCTGGGACTTCAAAAACAGAGGGAGAGACATGTGACGCACATGTGAAACAGCCACCTACACAAACTTTGCAAGCCATGGTTGTATCTTACAGGACAGAGGAGTCTCTGTAATGATACCAGAGGACTAACACTAACAAAACTATGCTAAAATGCACGCGTGCACACACACACACAGTGAAAGACAGCTGCAAAGTTTACAATGAGTAGTTATTGTGCCATTGTCTTGGTATCACCTGTTTAGCATCCTGTTCCATAATTCATCTGCTCAAATAGATGACCTGTGCAACTCTGGAGCAGGAGTGTGGGAAAGGTTGTGTACTTTGATAAATATGCAAACAAACAAGGTCATAAATAAGCTGGGTCCAGCATTTTCTTCTACCTCCAATTTTCCATTTTCTCCTTTCATGGCCACTCTCACTTCGTGATGCATAACTGTGACAGGTGAAGTAGATTTTTTTTTTGTTTCGTTCACTCCCCCTCTTCTCACCAAAAAACAAAAAAGAAACACAATCTATTTGCAGAGATATCCTGACTTCTACCTCCCTATTGTGGCTAAAGACCAAAAACACTGGATTCTGCACTTATTGCAACTCAATAGAATCTTTCATTAGACAACAACTTTTTTCAAGATTTCTACAACTGCTTTCAGTGAAAAAGTTAAAACATACAGTACAGCCACTCAAGGCCATCCTCTGTAAACAAACTCTTTTTAAAAGAAATGAAAAAGAAAATGAATAATGTGTTATGATAAAAGTTGTTATTAAGGCTGAGGCTCAGATACAGTACTGTTAGCTGGCAGGAATAAATAGAACTGAAAAGCTGTTGACGTGTTTCCAAATGACTGCAAGCCTACTACCATTGAAAATTAGCGTAGAAAAATGAATGCCCTGTAACTAAAGGTGTATTAGTTGTATGAGGAAGATGTTATTTATGTGACAGGAGCAGTGTCCACATGGGCTCTTGCTGCTTTTAAATTCAGCAGCACTTCTGAAATACAATTTTAAAATGACTCTGTTGCTTGTATTTCTGTAGTCTTTAACTGATTATTTATTAGATGCAGATTGGGTGTTTTTTTTATCTGCATGATATACACATTCATTTCACTGATAACAGAGCAATTCCAGCTGCCATCACCACCACACCCAAACAGAAAATACAGCCCGGTTGCGGCAGTTCAGTTTTGATAATAGAAAATCAGACACTGCCAAAGCTCCTCGACCATCATTAATCTCCTGCCCCAGTGCCTGACTCACAAGGAGTGACTGGTGATGGAGAGGAGGAGAAGTAGAAGATAGAGAAGAAAAGGGAGACTGGAGTGAATGAGAGAAGTGAATTAAAGAGTAAAAGAGGAAGGCAGATCAAAGGGAGGCTTGAAAGATGAAAAACTCGATTACAAGAGAAGAGAGGAGGTGGGAAAGTATAGAGTAGGTGGACTTAGATGGGAGCTAAAGAGAGAAGGAATTCAAGGTGTTAAGGCAAACAGCAGGAGCTGGTCTAAAGGGAACTGGCTGGACTGAAGGAATAAGGTCGGCTTCATCACTCCATCAGAGATTACATCGTGTCCAGATGTCTGGTTGTCCACACGAAGATAGCAATCACAGTCATCCCAATACCTCCCCCATCACAACCCATTACTCTATCTCTCAACCACAGACGCCTGCTTCCCGGCTACACATGTTGTCTCGGTGATGATCCCTGTGACATCACACTGTCACGGAGCTCTCACCTGTCACTGCACATGAGCATTACCTCCCATATTACTAAGTGAGCTCTTTGCGTAGGTAGCTGCGGCCAGAGCAGCTGCCGGCCAGATCAAAGAAAGGCTACCGTTGATTTGTTGCACTGAAAGACAGGGCTGAGGTTGGAGGCCTAAGGTTGTGGGGCTGAGGCTGCGCCGGCTGTCAGGGTTTAAAGGCTGCCGGAGTTCTGAGACAGCTCTGTGTATACAGAGGCATTTATCATCAGCAAGGTAACTGGCTTCTCTGAAAGCAACTCAGGCGAAAAATGAACAGCTGCCATGGCTGTGCTCACAAATACCCCACCATTCTTTCTGCCTTTCACTGGCCTCAGTTTCCAGCAACAGGAAACAAGTGAATGACATATTGTCATTCAAATACATAACTACTCACAAAGAGCCATATTTGTCTGACTGGAAATGACATATTGGAATGGAGGGTTTCTAAATGGCATATTGTATACAGGAAGGAAACAAAAACAAAAACATTTGCAAGCACAGGCATCTGGCACACATGTTTTCTGTGTTTGGATCTTTCACAACGTCCAATTTCCAACCTTCTGGAAACCTCTGTCTGAAAGAAAATATCTGAAGATTAAAAAAAAGAAAAAAGAAGAAGCTGCCAGATAAGCTCAGTAAACTCATCTACTTTTGAATAACCTGATCCCTATACACTGCCCATGATAACAGATTAACTCATCCACGATATGTCATCAACAAGGCTAACAGCTCTTTTTAATGGCTACACCTTTGACTGAAAAACTGTTCTTTACACCTCATCAATCAGTTAGGTGGGTGGTAGAATTGGTGCTAAAACAGACAGCAATCTCCTCATCTCCTTTCACTTAAACTTCTAAATGCACACATGCATTCTATTAGAAACTTTTGTATTGAATGGGTGCAGAGGGTGTAGCAGTAATCAAGTCTTTTTTAAGAGGATGTAGAGTGTCTGCATTGTCGTGACTATGTCTAATAGGAAGAGTGACACAAGAGGTGCGAAGTTCTTAACACTTACAAAAGACTTGAATATTGAAAATATATATACAGTGTCACACACTTCACCTTAAGTACAGATTTCTAGTACTGAATGATGTTGTAGCCTTTTGTCCTTCGATAAAAATTGAGGACATTTTTTTCTCTCTGTCATGTTGTTTTCATTCAGCATCTATGTGCTTCAGAACCCTCTTCTATATCTTTAGATGAGGATTTCGTTGTCACAAGAGCTGGATGCACTGTACTGTATATTACACACTAAGCCTCCTCCACTTTTACTGAGGCTTTACCCTTTTCTTTCTGTCTATGTCCAGCTCATGGTTTCCATATCTCTGTCGTATTGAAGCTCAAACAGAATGTGGGCCCATTTCCCTGTGCAGTGCAGAGTGTTGGGGAGGGCTGCAGATTAAAAAGCCTTCCCCTGGGTGCGCTCACCAGGCTGTTCAGCACTGCTCGCCAGGGAGATTCACTACATACATTCTCTTTTATGGCCCTTTCCTTATTCATCATAACACAGCTTCAATTTTATTAACTTCTCCAGCCAAGCATACATCTTCGCCTGTGCCATCAGTCTTTTTTCTCTCTATTTCTATCCACACAGCAGCACTTCTCCATCCAGTTCCCCAGGATGCTCATAAGCACACATACACAAGCACACACACTGTTATTCGTTCACATGTATACAGATTTAACACTGGGGAAGGCTGAGTAAATGGACACATTTCTTTTGATACAGGCAGGTCTTTATCTTCCTGTTGGGTAAATGTTGTCCCCCAGCTGTGCCTTGCCTCAACACTGTCTGAGGCCCAGCTGGCCTCCTGCGCAAAATATGCTGAGCATGGAAAACAGATAGAGGAAAACTTCTTAACTTTATTATACGCAAACTGGAAAGAAATATTCAGCAAAGCTATGACACTGAATTTGGAACAAGACTGCGCTCAAGAACTAACATTGCCATCATTCCAGATTTATATATATGTAAATTATTTCCTTAACCATGCATACATTAGGATGTTCATTTCTTATGTATGGATAAAACTACACTGTATAGTAAGAGGCAGAGCAATTAAATGCAAGGGTATGGGCATCAACTGCATGTTAAGAAAAATGCATAAACACAAGCTACCAAAAGGCATCTATTATACTGATTATATTATACCTTCTTATGGATGTGGTCACTTACGTATATGGAAATTATTTATTTAAGTTTCTAATTTTAAGCATAAACTTGAGTGTTAATGTGCTATTTCATAGTATTACATGGCATAAGACATCCGACTTCACACATTTACAAGATTTCAGATCTGGTCTATTTTTAGTACTGTTTTTTTGCCCTTTCCCTAGGCTGTGTAAGTGCTATACCAGACACCGCAAGAAAGGCAAATTTCACTGGTCACAGTCTTCTCCACCATAAGAAACAGGCATATGCCCTTGAACCCAACAGGGAGGTAGCGTGGCAACACCACTAAAACTGCTGTGATGACTTCAGTAGAGCTTACTAACTGTGGCTGAACTGTGCGGTAAGAAAAAGCAAAAGTGGATGCAATGGATCCAACCACAGTCTCATGAGGAAGGTGACGGCATGAGGGCCATCTCAGCATGAAAAGCTTTTGATGGAAGCTTTACTCACATTGTATCATGAAAAGACGTGAGGGAGAAGACACTCTGATGGTTTTCCTCTGAAGTTTTTAGAATGAAGAGTCGAAAGTGTTCTTGCCTAAGGTATAATGTTTACTGTGCACTGCATGAAAAGAAGCAAGTGTGCACACTATGTTTGTACTGTTTTTAGCCATGACACTGAATTATTCAGTATTGCAACCCTATAGCAAGACAACTGAAAACCCACTGTGTGTGATGCAAAATGTGATACAGGGGAGAAGAGAGAGGAAGTGTGTGAGTGTGCCTGTGTGTGTTTGAATGTGAGTGAGACTTGTTTTGTGTAGTACTATGGATGGTACAGTATGAATGTCATTGGAAAATAGGTCCACAAAGTCTTTAGCTGAACATGGTGACCAAAGAAACTGAATAGCAAAACAGTATTCATCAGGAGCATGTTGGTGCTTCATCTGGTGTCATTATAGTGGCAAACTACAAGAAACAGTGTGTGTAATCTACCTACCTCTGTGTGAGTGTACACAGAAGACTTAAATGTTGTTAATGAATTATTTATTCATGGTTGTGCATAAAAGCATGTTTCATATTACATATGTATGTATGGTATCTATGCTACTGAAGTAATTTAGCAGAATCTTGACATTGCCCTACCGTAGTTAAACTGTCAATAGAAACATACTGATCTTATAAGCAAAACATGTCTGTTATTGTGAGGCAAGAAAATAGCACTGATGCATATAATAGCATCAGTATAGTGTGGCACCACAGAAGATTTCTCTTGCAGAGAATACTAACATGTCGAACTTAGATGGTTAGCTTGGTGATTATACTGTACCTGCTAAACTCTAGCATGTTAGTACTATGATTGGGAGCATTTTAGCATACTGATGTTAGCATTTAGCACCACTGCACAGCTATCCTCACCTACTGAGCCACCATAACAACATGTTTGTCCCAAATGAAATATCCCAGTTATCATGTCTCAGGTAAATGACAATAAGCAGCACCTGAAGAAAAACAAAACATGCCAAGGATTACACTCCGCTTCTCATTAAAGATTCATGAATTACCCACAGCTATCTTATCCCCAAAAAGAATTCTACACAAAGACACATTCATCATCAAGGTGCTGTCCAGATCATAATGAGAAAAGCTAAAACAGAGGAGGAACTGTCGTCTTCACTTGTCCGATTCTCACCATATGCTGCGGCTCCTGTCGACTACTTGCTGCTTAAGAGAGAGCCAATTTATTTCCCCAGAAGGATGGACCACTTGTGACATTTGGCAATGGAGCATCAGACGTTTCATCCAGCTGTTCCAGACACAGACACACACAAACACACCAAGGAGGAGGTAGGGATTGGCATAGTCCTCACTGACACTTTGATAAGCTAAGCAGGGTGACTTACAGCTGCTACATTTTAATGTGTAATGATCTGTGCTGGTCCTGATATAACCCCTCGCACCCACCTATGTTCTAGTGCCAGTGTTCATTCACACATGAAAAGACACACACACACACACAAACACAGCCAAAATTGCTGTGTTCCAATATCCTACTGTATCAATTCTTCAGATAAATACTTCCATCACTGCTCTCCTCTGTGATATTGCATTTGGTTGAATAGCCCCCACAATATTTACCGTGCAGCTAGGAATTGTTTCTCAACGCTAGTCAAAGCAATGGGCTGTTTTGCCAGAAGCTATTAGGGAATGATCTGTTTTCGGCATGAAAACATGGGCTTCAAGGATGCTGAGTCAAATCACAAAGTACATATGAGAGGTTTCCAATTCATTGGATCGTTCTGACAAAAGGGTGCATATACTCAGTGAGGATGCGGCACAATTGCATTTCATTCATTTCATGCATTGAAAATTGTTGAGCAAATTAGAAGCAAAATTTCGAGCAGAGGCACTTTCAGTGTTCAGAACAGTGCATCCATCGCCTGCGCAGGTAAAGTTTATCTTTTGTATCTGAAAAACTATGTAACCTAAATAGGAGATGTGATATCATCATCATGTAACAGTATCCTGAAGACCTATTACAGAGCGAAGAATATCAATAAGGTTATTGATTTTCTGTGAAATGACAGCAAAACAGTAGTGGCAAGAAACAACACTGTGCATCTATACCCCCAAACTGTTCACATATTGTATAAAAAAACTCTGTGATGCCCTGATGGAGGGGTCATGGGGCTAAAATGAGCATGGAATCTGGAAAGAGGGCTATATGAATAATAAAAAGAGATGGTCGTGCCAGGCCTCCTGCATGCAAGTCTAATAAAATGCTTCCATTAGCAGAGGCATCCAGGTGTAACGTGGCCATGAAGGCTGGATATCCAAGCAAAGGAGAAGTGCTGGAGCCTTGTTATGGCAAGAGCAAATCTAAGCCCACTCTACCAAACATTAATCCATGTGATGGCTCAATAGACTCTTTATGTCTCTGTGTGTATGTGGGCTTGGATTTGTGCAAGCGAGAGTGCGTGTGTGTTCCTATGAGAAGGGGAGAATGAGGCAGTATGTGTGTGGCACACTCGATTTGCACTGAGACATGCATCGCTGTCAGTGGTTGCTGAAGGCAGGCCTGCACATGCATGTGCTCAGATTTGCATACTTAGCTATAGGGCACTTTCTGATGTGATGTAATCACTTTATCATAGTACTGGAAATTGGATTTAATTCTCTCTTTTCAGCAGCCGTACATTGATTCACCCTCACTTCAGCTTGGAGGGGAAAACTGACGGTAAATGATTCCTTGCTGACTGCCCTCATCCACCCCATAAACACTGATCTTATTTGTAGAGGCGGTAAAATTGTATAATTAAAAACAATAATTCACTACAGGTCGTTATCGTTGCTGCTAATTAAGCTGAGTTGACAGAGCAAGGTGTGTGCGGTGGGGTGGCAGTTACAGGAGACATATTACTTTGTAGTCATTACACTGACAATGTGGAGGGCATGTAGGTGTCAGTTATCTTATTTGTGCCTCTCAGAGGAAGCTGCTTGAAGATTCAGAAAAAAGATGGGCAGATTTGGACTCTTGATGAAAAGAAGAGCAGAACTGACATTTTCTACAAGCCCCAAAATTATTTGGTTCCCCAAAACATTTCGTCAACAACAACCTGTGACACAAGAAGCTCTAGGGCACTTAACTTGCTGTAAAAAACATAACCTAACAGCTCTTTTGCTCACATTTCAAAATCTTCACCCTTCCGTGAGAAGCTAGAAGTGCAGTTTTGTAAATCCAGCCCAGAAGATCAAAGTGCTGCCATGTTCTAATGGCTGCCACCCACCCACCAGCCTCTCCTGTGGAAGAGCACCATCAGCAGAGTGCGTCTAAGAAGAGCCAAGACAGCCTGATTAATCTTCTAATAGTTCCAGAGAGAGATAAAGACAGATACTGTAGAGGCAGAGACAGAGAAGGGAAGAGAGCGAGAGAGCTGCAACTCAGTTACAGTATCACACCATATGTTCCAGTGGAGAAAGTGAAAAGAAGACAAGCAATGGGACAGGCTGAAGAAAATGACTATGTTTTGTCTTTGTTGTGACTCTTACACGTTTTAGCCTTTGAAATGATAAGGCTTCTCTGTAAGATGGCTGCCTCGCTGCAGCATCATCTCTTGCCCTCCTGTCTCTCTTTGACAAACTCCTCAGTCTGCTTGACAGGATGATAACAACTATCAAACGGATTCCATAAATATGTGAAATAAAGATCAGCATACAAGATAAAAGGGAAGTTGCTGCCAATTCTGTTTTGAAAAAGGGGCGCGTCCGTGATGGAGAATGTCATCTTTGAGAAGCTGTGCATGCTAAGACTGACAATTTCACAATTCAGTGGAAGAATGAGCCACCACTTGAGAGCAGCTTTGTCTGAACACAATGGACATGATGAGCGTTAAATTCTTTGCATTCACCTGAGTGAAGCAAAACATGCTAAGCATTTTACTTTTCCAAAAAAAAAAAAAAGACGCAGATATACCAATGGCTAGCGAATGCCTTTTAATCCTTCCCGATTAAAATGGCTGATTTGACAATACCGTGAATTTCTTTTTGTGAAAAACTTGCAAAAATCAATTCGCAATCATCAGTGTAGGTGTGTTCGCAAGCATTTCTTGTCCATCTTGCACACTTGAGGGAATATCATTTATGCAAAGGCCTCAGGCAATAAATATGCAAATGTATACACAACATAAGCACCTTTGCAACATCATAGAATAGAAAATAGTGAATGCCTGGTGAGACAAGGTATATGAACAGCAGACTATGAAAAATAACTGCTCTGGAAACATACTTACATAGATCATTCCCCCTTCGGTAGCACTTATTAATGAATATGATTATATTGGGCACATGGAAAATAGGCATTATGTTTGTTTATGAAGCCTGCATTAACATAATCATTTCTCTAGCTTGCGTTGGACATCATGCATTATTATACTGTGGCGATGTGACAGAGAATACTTTCACTTGATATCACAACTCCTCTTTCAGCACCTTGTGGTCTGAGATAGCAACAAAAGGAGGAATAGGATAGGCTGAGATTAATGACTAGAGCAGCTATCAACTTGCCCTTTTATAAATGGTGTTGGCGTTGATACGGGGCTTGACATCCTTCAGAATTTTTGTACAGAACACCCACATTTTTCAAGCGCAAATTTGCAGGTCCCACAACTACATAACTGGGTATGGGAGTTTCCAAGCAATAAACACAATAACAACAGCCATAGCAGGCTCATGTGATTTATTTACAAGTCGGTGTTGGTTTGCAAGTGTCTCACATTTTGCCTTCAACATGACAGTTTCTGTGACCCTCCCTGTAGTTGGACATGAGGTCTGCTTATTTGTGCTAGAGCACTACTTGATCTCTTACTATATTAACAGTTTCCTTGCGTTTCTGTTTCTTTTCACCGTTACCTACCATTTTTGTGCCAGAACAGAGATGTTTTTGCCTGCAGAGACTCAGCCACATTACATTTGGTGCAGGCTCTAATGCCAGCATATTATCTGTCAAATAGCACCAAATGATTGCTCTTCTGCCAGAATGACCAACCAATCAACACATGCACTGCTTGGAACCTAGCGACAAGACCCAATACAGCTGATGCAGTAAAATCATTTTCCAATTTACAGCAAATTTTTATAATTCTGAGCACTGCTCGCTTCTCTAACCAATTATCACTATGCTCTCACAGTAAGTGGTACCACCTGGGTTAGAACAACATTACGAAGAGCGTGCATTATTTTCTATAAGCGTGGCATCAGTCAGAAAACATTCACAGCATGAGTGCAGCATCACAGCTGAGTGTGACTGAAAACTTGGAGGAACAATGATGAAAATGCACACTAGACTTTTGATTCCCAAATCAAGCTTTGGCTTTGAGTTACTGCCTGTCCCACTCAAGGCAGGAGTATGGAGTGCTGTATTGAAAGGTCCCTCTACCTGACAAACTGGCACACTGCTATGAGTGACTGTTGACTTTTCAGTTTGTCTATGACAGCGTCTGTCTTCATTCAGTGCTCTTAAATTGGCTTCAGAACCGATTGGAAATGGTTCTTTTATTATACACCTCCCATAACTCCCCCTCTCATCAAAGCCGGGCCATCTTTTATCTGGAAGATGACATTTCCATTAGGGTCTGCCAACCTCTTACTGCTGCTCTGTGAGTTGTGGTGCTGGGGGAGAGCATTGTTAACCAACACAACAACAACAACAGGATCTCACTGGCTGGGGCGTGCACAAACCCTTGGTCGTGGCAAGGCAGTTCATCAGATGACTGCTCAGCCAGAACACACACACACAGTAACAGGCACATAGACACACATGGTGTCTCTCTATCTCTCCCGCCCTCTTTCTCTCTCATTCTTACACACACAAACAAAAATTCAACAGAGACGCAGAAGAAAGACAGAACTTGGCCAAAGGGAGTGTGCCTGTCAGCTCTTCCTCACCAGTTTCAGTGTTTCATCAAAGGTATGAGAGACCCATAAGGTTCAGCTGCCAATCTGGCAACACTTTCAGTCCCCAAACACAGAACTGGGGTTCTTTCAAACACTGAAGCCTGATGGCTCCCTCCCCTCTATGTTACTGTCTTCATTAACTTCATTTCTAGATGCAGCTCACGTTAGCAGTCAGGCCTTGGTTTTAGAAATCAGGATAGTTTCAAAGCACCAGGGTACACACAGAAAAAGGGCGCTTTTTGCTCTCTACCACATTTTAACGCTGTGTGTTGGCAAGGCCCGGTGACATTGTTGGTGCTAATGAGGACATTGCCGTGCCCGGTGTGTGTGGGTCGGCAGAGACATACGCTGTAGTCCCACTCTGGGAGTTTTAATTAGATCTACATTATCCGGCTGTCTATCCACACTGGCCCTATCAGCTACTCTTTGAATGCATCATAAATCATCAGTATAAGTGATCACTAAAGATTCTACACGCACACAGTTTACAGGACTTTTATGGTGTCTCCTGACTCCAGGTGGCTAGCTGGCTCTGACTATCTCAAAGTGAATTTAATGGTTGCATCTATGAGAGAGACAGACTGAAAAGAGACCGCACACTGATCTGAGCTCTTTGTTTGTGTCTATTGATGAGGTACCATCTCTTATTATGAGATGTGAACTCACAAGAGTCAACACCAGTGTGTACATTCTGCTGTATTTTGTCTGTTGTCTTTTTGAAACACACATGGTGGGGGCAGATGTGTTAGTGTGCAGATTTCTGTGCTCTATCTGTACTGAAAAAGATTATTTAAGTGGATGTTGGTGCTGATTCCCCATACTGTAACTTTAAGAAGGATCCTTCCTCTGTTGCTCTTCCAAAGGTTTCTTCCATTTTTCCTTTTTAAAGGTTTTTTCCTTATCCAATTTGAGGGTCTAAGGCCACAGGGTGTTGTATGCTGTACAGATTGTAAAGCCCCCTGAGGCAAATTTGTGATATTGGACTATATAAATAAAACTGAAATTGACTTTTACTTGTACTGTATATGAAGCCTTTCATCCACATAAGCTTAATATTTACCCCTCACATTTGTAAAACTGAAATGTCATTTCGTTCTCTGGTTAATCTTCTTATACTGCTACTTATTTTCTGTTGTTTTCATTTCTCACTTTCCATTTTTCCTCTCCTATCCTTCTCTTGATTTCTTGAGGTGGCTGGGGTAAAATAGCTTTTCCTCCATCATGATCTCATCAGGCCCAACTCCTTGACCTTTGTGCTTTGCTGTAAATGTCAGCTTTCTTTATGAGGCCTGTGATGAGTTTATTGAACAATTCACACTCACTGACACACACAAGGCCACACACACACACACACACAACCACACGTGTTCATACCACACAAGCATGCGTGCGCTGCCATGGGATCTGTCCTTCACAGCCAACTATAACTCTGATTTCTAGGTGTCTACTGAAAATTCATGGTCCTCAGTTGCTGGCGGGCAGCATAAGAACGGCTGCCCACCATCCTCAATAGAACCACCGCAAATAAATCAAGATTTCATGGGGACTGAAATGGATTCCTGCAGAGCCTTATAGATCTGCCAGGCTTCACTGAAGGACTGTCCTGTAATTGTAGTCATTGTTTATCTAAAACCTAAACAAGTACCCATTATTGGAATGGAAAACATGGTGTAATAAACTACACTGGGCAGAAAAGTGTGGTTAAGTCCTTCCATATTGTTTGTGTCTCCTACACTACAGTGTGAATCCAAATGGGCCAACAATGTGTCATAAAAATTGGGCCAACGCAACTCTCACCGTATGCTAGAGTACTGATCTGATCTCAGGCCGTTCCTGACTCAGCGTTCCTCCAGAACTGTAGTTTATAACAGGGGGAGTGATCGGGCCAGGGTGGCAAGCACTACTGCCATGATGATAAATGTTGTGCATTAGAACTGTCTGGATCTCTATGTCCAGGCTGGCCTGCAACTCTGCCTGGTGGAGCACACAGCTGAGGGAGAGAAGAAGAAGCAGGCTTAATGTGCTCTTTCTAAGGCTTTTTTAATCTTCATGTCACACTTGCTATTGACTGTAACATAGCCCATCTGAATAAAAACCAATGAAAAAGTCATATGTGCCTCATCCCCCACAGCAGGTGTCTGCACAGACTTAGATCTTGCATGCATGCCTGGCTATCTCCTAAAAAAATGAGATCAAGCAGAAAAAAATCACATGTACTCAATAACTTCCAACAGTGAGGAGGACACACACACTCATACATGTGTACAAGGGTACATCTGAGTGCCTGAGGGCCGTAGAGGCAGCAACAAATGGTCAAAGAGGTCCTGAAGATCAGGCTGTACCTGACAGCTTGTCAGTAGCTTTCCCAATACACAGAAAACACAGAAACAATATATACAAGTAGGATGAACATGAACACATGTGAGTGTGTATGTGTGCTTGTATCCTTTTACAGAATTAATCCTACCACCTCCCTCATTTCATCTTATCCTCCTCATCCCCCTGTGCCAACATCAGGATTTTTCTTTAATGAAATGTTTGGGCCTTACACAGTCCTTACTCTTTATCTTTCCAGTTTTATCCTTTCTCTTTTCTCCAACTTATCTCCTGTCTTTCCCTCCTTCATTGTCTTTGGGTTTTTATCAGTCATCAAGGTAATAAAAGGCCAACACATTGAAGGAGCCTTGCTCGGCTTTGTCATTTTGTTCTGTTGCACCCTCCTTTTTGTCTTTTATTTTTGTTTGTGGCAGCAGACCTTATCAGGGAGATGGGCGTGAGATAAGGCTCCTGTGGTTCTTTGTGGTGAAATAATACAACAGGCCGATAAGGCCTTGTGGGTGACTCGTTCACTGCTGCTTCTCTCCTCTCACCACGGCCTTTTCCTCTTCCCAGGGTGTGCTAGGAAGTCCCCAGTGGGGCTGAGAGATATCAAACCTTTCTGTCAGGTTCCACCTTTGATAAAATGTCAACTCTCCACCTTTGGCACATGCAGTTAGATGTTAATATTCGCTTATGCAGTTGTGTAGCTTCAATTTTTGATGAGGATAATTTGATGTTTACATGTCTTTGTAATTTACCCTCTCCTAGGTCTACAACTGTGATGCTTACTGTTACTCTACTAGCTCTTGCTGCCATTCACACTAGCAACATCCACATTTTTCAAGTTTACATTCTTATCAAATAAATTGGAAGCAGTGGTCATGATTGATTTGTAAAATGTTATATCTTGAGGGAACCTGTGAGAACAGGCTCACATCAAAACTTTAAAACTAAACAAACATCCCCACAGACATGATGGAGGACTGCAAACAATAAAAAGGCTACAAGTTAGTTCAGGATAGACACAAAACTTTTCCCTGACATCTGTTTTACTACTGATGGAGTCACAAGTTCCTGGCTCGTGCCATTACTTTTGCCTCTAATCTACAATGCCTATTAAGATTTCATGAAGTGGTAATGATTATACAATTACTTCTAGCTTGGAAATACCATAATAATGGCTGTGACGACCAAGGTTTGTGAGTTTATGGAGTGGATGTTTATGGATTAAAAAACAAACACACACAGACTGGCTGACTGGCTGGCCATCGATTTGTGTTGCTATTGACTAAAGGAGGGTGGTGGGCGACACTGCCGCTCAATAGCAGTTACATTTTCATATAAATAACAGCGGCTTTCTGGCCTGTAATTGCCTCAGAAATGACTACAGAGACGAAAGAGTGGGCACAGGTGGGCACAGTATCGATCGCAAAGGTGGCTTTTTTGAGGCTTTGGACAATAAGAGAGCACTTGGATGACATGTCCAGCCCATTCCATTTTCTTATCTTAAACTATTCTCATAGTAAACATGTTTTAATTTCATTTGAGGTGGTTTCACTGCACTTCATGTCCATGTAAATTATGTTGTGAACCAAGCAGTAAGCAACACCTCGATAAACTTTAGTAACCCTCATCTGTACTGTAGATGTTTCTGCTTCATACACGACCAGACATTATAATGCTTCAGCAGTGAGGGGAGATTAAAACTTTGACATCGAGTGTTAAGCTCAGTCTGGATCCAGCAGAGACACAGAATTCCCACAACAATTTTCTACATCTTTTATAGCCGCTCCTTGTCAGACACAAGGCTATTTCGCAAAATGCACTGGTGAATTAAAGAGTTAAGGAGAAGCAGATACTTCAAGCATAACTGATTTATTAGGCCAAGTGAAGGGAGGAGACGAAGAGAAGAAAATGAATTAGGCCTCACATGCACTTTTAATTACTGTTGTCAAGGTGTTTGCTTTGCCCTTCTGGGAAAAGCAAACCAAACCATCACTCATTCGGGCGACTCAGAAGACCCACAGAATGAACTATAAAGTTTAACACCTCTTCTATGGTGCAACATTTACTGCAACATAAACAAAACTCAACCTTCTACCTGCAACAACTCTCTTCCCCTCTGAGATAAGGCTCGATGCATGGTTGATAGACTGAGCAGAACAAGGCCAACACATCCAGAGGTGCTCTTCTCACCTCATGTGCTTACCTGAGGGATCAGGGAGGACAAAGGAACAACATGTGCCTGTCTGTTTGATCTCCCTGTATGAGGCGCTCTGCACATCTAGGCTGCTGACATGTCATGGACTGTTTACTCTTGCATGGACAACACTGCTAACTTTCACTGCATAGCTCTTAATATAGCAAAGAGGCAAAGAAATATTTTCATGCGCAGGTGCACTCATATGCACACAAAGCCTTTTCCTTTGATGAGGCTGTGGAATAAGCTATCTATGACCAGGTGCTCTGTAACACTGCTTGGCTGGAATGCAACTCTCTTAACAGTTGAGAGACAAGACACTGGTCAGACAGTCTTCCCTTAGGGTAATAACAATGATGAAAATAAACAAGTCCTGCAATATTTAACTTGAATGTCAAGTGCTGCATAGTGTATAATTGGAGTTAAAGTCTCTGTGTTTCTTAGTCAGACCTGAGTAATATTGACTGGTAGCTATGAGGGATCTAGGGAGGGTCACTAAATCCATTATTCATAAATGGGGGACAAGAGGAGGATGAGTGTTTCTGCTGACAATGTGGTTGCTCTCCCAGAGGCCTGAGACATTTTAAAAGCGGATACAGTTCCCCACCTCACCAACTCCAGTCAAGATTGGTTTCAGTTGTGCGGATTTCCATACGTTCATATGATCTGTCTTGCCTCTCAATCTGTAGCTTCCTGCTGCTCATTTACTCTTAATGTTTTATGAGCCTGTGCGGTTTATTGGTGAAAGCAAACTGTAACAATAGAGCATCGTTTTCTTGTTCCTGGCAGATACGGCACGATATGCTCTTCAATAAGATAAAACATGATCAAATAAAGAAAAATATTCATTAAATAAAGTTAACTAAAGTTAACTGAGCTAGACTACCAACAGCATACTGCAATTCACCCACTGTGGGCATGCTAGAAAATGTTTCCACAGCAGTGCATAATTAAAAACAGAATGCTTGTATGTGCATTATATTTTAAACAGGCTTGGATGGAAAGCACGAGGGTCTGGGGATGAGAGCAGTACAGCAGTGAAAAAGGTAATTAAGTTGACCAGAACAAGGCAAGTTGTCTGTTTAATATTTCATGCAACCCCACACAAAGCACTGTGGAAGCCATGAACAACAGGGCACCAACAACAATTATGAAATAATTAGCTGAGAAGCACCCTGGAAGATTTTTTTTTTGCCAGGGATATATGTGAGTAATTGTATAAATAATTTCAGACTTGGCTTGGTTCAAATTGACTCTTTGCTTGTCCCTCGTCCGCAGGCTGCCTTAGCGTAGAGTGTATGTGTGGCAGCATCTTTATGAAGTATGAATTCAATTTTTATGTAAGAAAATTTGAATTATACTGTGGCTATTGTGCATATTTCTGAACTTTTCAAAAGAGGATACATTTTGTTGTTGACATATTTATGGGACACCAAGAACAACAAGAACCAAAAAGGTGGCCTGTATATAACTCTATGATTTGAATGACAGCACAGAGTCCAGGCAGAGTCAAAGAGTAATGTAGGGAGGTCTTTAAATCACAGAGAAGGCTAAAACTAACAGCCCGTAGAATTGTTTAAACTAAAGTGTTAATGCAGACTATTTTTGCTGTCCACTCACAATTATTGAACCAATTAAATTATCAGTACATTGTCAGTCAAAACCAAAAATGTACAACCCCTGGAATACTCTCTCTCTTGCTTTCTCTCTCTCTCTCTCTCTCACACACACACAAAATGGAATTATAATTTGTTATTTTTGGGAAGTGGAAGTTGGACCAAATAAGTACATAAGTCAAAACTTAATTAAATTATCAAGGATACACAGCATATACCTATTTCTTTTGCATTTTTATCCTTTGGAATAAAGCAGAGAAAATGGTGGCAAAAATGAAAAAAAAAAAAAAAAAAAAAGAATAAATGCGAGAAATATTGAGAAAAGATGATGAAAAAGTACTCCATATGTCTTAGTTGGGAGCTGTACTTCTGCTCACTGTAATGGAGCGAGAGAGAGTGAGACTATTTTTATCCCTCCCTGAGGCCTGGGGCAGCTGTGTCAAAAGTCAACAACTACAGTGACTCCATGCTGCGCTGCTCTAGTCCCAAACACACACAAACACACTCCCTCTTCCGCATACATACCTACATAGACATACTGAGATTCGACTTTGAAGATTTATAATATAAAAGAATTCTTCAAATTTGAACAGTGGATGAGGTAAAAGCTGTGAATGTTTTACAGGAACAAGTCCAACTAGACTGCAGGGAGAACACTAGGCCAATACAAACTAAATTCATCCTTCGAACCGTAATAACACATAGAATGGCAATGCTCTTAACCTGTAACATGCCTCACAATGTAACATTGACGATGAAATCAAATTTATCCCATGTTAGCCATGGCAATATTGCTCTGTATGAGCCAAACCCATAACGTATTGATGTACAGCTTTGCGAATGACAAGCTGTACTCACTGTGATTTGTTACACTAATAAAAGTGAAGACACATTATTGTCCTGCCCTCTCAAATACACATATGCACTCATCTTCCTCTCTCTCGCTCTCTCTCTGTCTCTCTCTCTCACACACACAAACACATGCGCACACACAGACCCTCATTCCTCTTCATGGACCACTTGGCTTTGTAGTGGCAAAGAGCTTGAACAAATTGAGAAATGATTGGAATTGAAAGATGAGTAATGGTGATTCTAGCGCTGTCCCTTCTCAATATGGAGATGATGAGATTTGATTCTTTGAGGTCAGGTACATCATCCGAGCCGAGTGGCTGCCACGTCTATGACTAAGAGAGGTAGGAGGCCATTCACGCTCACATACAGGCTTTTGCTACAATCGGTCACAGCTGACATAAAATCAATGCTATAGTTACCAGTGATATTACATACTATTACCACTATTCATCGCCACTTGCACAGTTGCTGTATCTGAACTATATGAAGAGCATGGGAATATGTAAAAGGAGTATTATCCTGTCTCCTCCCCATTCATGTTTGTGTGTCTGAATCAACACTGAGGGACTAAATATGGTCAGTGAAGCTCCCTCATCCATCCCTTTCACTGCCATCTCCTCATCATGGTTAGCTATTAACTCACCATTACAGTGCCATTAGCCTAGCTTTGCCACATACTGCACTGGAAACTGCCAAACATACTCACTAGCAAATGGCAGTTCTGGTTCCATTGACACTCAGTGAAACCAGGGGCAAGCACGGGAAGAGGGAAAATGGCATCTGGTTCTGAATTTCAATGTGGCAGAGCTGGCTAGAGCGGGGAGGTTCGTTAATATGCATCATTGACACAAATCCAGCTATGATCACTAGTTTTCCTTCTTTGATTAATTGATACTACAAAAAGGAGTATAGAGAGACAGGGGAAAATCAAAACTTAATTACAGTTATTCATAACTGTAAGACTGAATAAAACTAGGAAAACAAATGGTTCAATTAGAAGAAAAATAAATAATACACTTGAGCACCTTCCCCTCCCTGGCATTCTACTGATGATCCTCAAATTACACACTCTGTTGCTTTTAGACCTTTTTGACGAGAGTTGAGAAGGTTCAGCAGCTCCGGCTGTCTTAAGATATCGTCCTCACGAGCCAGGGGAAACTCCAGAAGTGAGAGTGACTCGTGTCAGCACAAACCATGGAAAGTCAAATCACTTGTGAGATGGATGTGTTTACTCCTACCCTCTGTTCATTAGAGCATGACAGTTCAATGATGGATAATCTCATGGGGAGCAAATCCGCATTTGGACACTGTTTCTTTAATACCAAAATACTTCAGCTCAGCTTTTTTTTTGTTGGGCCTAACATATTTTATGTAAAGTTGCAAGGGAACACTGTGTGCTCGTGAACAGCTGTACATTTGTAACTTTCAAAATCTGCAGCATTTTTCTTAGTTTGAATCTTTCAGTTTTGATCTCTCTATCATTGTGAACCAGGATGTCTGCTTGGTTTGTCCTCAGTTTTCTCACACTAGTTTCCAACAGTCTGTTTTACACACATGAACGAGTTTTGAGTGAAACTCAACAGAGGTGTGATACTGCAATTTTAAATTGGAAATAACTGGCTGTCTTTAGTTTTGAAACTGCTTAAAATGCATATCACCATGGCACTGAGAACACCATCCCAGTCCTATACTGGGATTGTTACCATGGCAACAGCTGATAAAATAATGTGGAGAAAAAGTGGGTTTCCAAACTGTGAGGTGACAACTGCTCAAACACAACGATAACACAAATGCCCGACAAATAAAAAATATTTAAATAATAATATTAAATAATATTTTTAAATGTTTGGCTGGTGAGGGAATCAAACACTTAATCTGAACCCACAGACAGGTTAACATCAGTAGGATATTTGCTGCAGTACTTTTCCATTTATACTAGATATAAACATAATGTATTGTAATAATAATATGGTATCTGTTGGTTGTTCTGGAGCCCAGCAGACTGCTGTGCCTTGACTGACCAAGCAATACAGGAAAGCTGTATACCAGTGAATCCTGGGGGCATTACATGCAGGTCGGTTCTATGTATATGTGCAGAGCATGCATGAAAGGTAATTACTGGGTTTGAGGCCTTAACAGGAGTAGTGGATGAGAATATGATACAGTCCCTGGGCAGGTGTTTTAATAGGAGTACTGGGGATAGCGTGACACAAGATCTCTCAAGACACCTGCAGCACCTCTCCCAGGTAACAATCTCACCTGTAGCATCAAATCAGCAAGTACAATATTCACTTAATGAGGCACGCAATTTTGCATAATCAGAACTCCAACAGTAAGGTGAACTGCAAAAACACATAAAAGATGACATTTTCTCACTTGAAAGTGGAGATACTCAGACAGCAGGCTTGGTAGTCTCTCTTCTCAAGCCATTTTACATGATTAATAGGGTAGAGAGCAGGAGTTGAAACTGCAATTAAAGGTGTCTTCCATCAGAAGAAGAACCCCCTTTCTGGTAGTCAGCTAAAGGAGGACCGAGGGGAGCCGTGCTCCACCAGAGAAGTCATTATTTCTCCACCATCCTCTCTGCTCTATGGAATACATTAACTTCACAGTGTCGCTGTGTCTAAGCCAGAGTGCCTTCATTGCTTGTTTTTTTAAAGGGATGCATGCAATTAGAAGAAAGGAAAGAAGAAAGTGCTTGGAATAGTCCCCAACCCCCACACAGAGATTGAGTGGAAGCACAAAACAAGCTCACTGGGCCCCTAGGGGCCCTGCCTGAGACCGAGGAGAGCCTCTGATAGTCACTGTCACTGCTGCTCATTGACAACAAATAAAGGAAGAAAACAACTGCAAAGCCTCCATTTCACTGAGTAAATAGCTTCCTAAAAATGTACAGATGGATTTCCAATAACAGACATCCGCCATTGTTTGTGTAGAAAAATAAATGATACCTCCTTTGCGGGGGATAAAATACCATAACAGCATCAAAGTAAAATCTGCCTCTACTATAATATTCTGTGCTGAGATTTTACAGTCATTACACAGTAAAATGTATTTGCATGTTTTACACAGAAGATGCTGCATACCCACATTTTATAAACTTTGTTCCAATTCTTCCTCTGTATGGATTACCCTGCTGCATAGGCCAAACTAAGGATCATTACATCCATAATACCCTGTTTTGCATAATGTCATTATGAATATTTCCCTGGATTTGACTTTCAGCTGCACTGCAATTAATTATATATACGTACATACTTAGCCAGGGCACACTATCATGTACAGACAAGTCTTGTATCCTTGTGGGATACTTGTTCAAGTAGCCTCATGAATAAGCCTCACCTTAGAAAAAGTGAAAGGGATTGTGGAGAATCCTAATTGGAGAAACGGCAGAAACATTATTATGAATCTAGCCCTGCTTCTATGTGCGCTACAGTAATGAGCCTGAAGAAAGTGATTGTCGTACATTTGATGGTTCGCTGACTTCACAGTCATTGTCTTTATCTGCGATAGAAAGGAGAGGCGGGGGAAGGATCACAATTCCTTTGAGGTGCATTTAAATCATAGTCTCCACATATTACTTGGAAAATTCCCTCTTGAGAGTGTGAGCTGAGATGGCGTCCTTCAAGCCCCGCTGGGTTTCCTGTCATCATGAAATGGGAGCAGGAGATTAGGGGGGTGAGGGATGTAGAGGATGAAGAAGGAGGGGGGTAAATACTGAAATCTGGTCTAATCCCATCTCATACAGCTGAAGATACACTCCTCCTAAGACATTTGTGCTTAGAGCTGAGGTAACTGAAAGGATTGAAGGGAATACCATTGGGAATCAGCCTTATAATACATTGTTTGTAAAGTATGCATCTCTGAATGAACTAACAACTACTAACAACTCCAGAAATTGTTTTTTACATATTCAACACTGGAAATCAACAGTCTGTCACAATTATTTAATACATTTACTTTTAGGAATAAGACAATTTGTCCAGTGTGAGTGAAACTAACTACCTCCCAATACAATTAGGCCATAGAGTGATTATATTGTAATATTATTCCATGTTACAGTATGATCCACCAAGGGTTCAGTTCAACTTCGCAGGTGACTAGCTGAGTGCTGCTATTCTTGCATAAGAAACGCATCAAAGTGGCAATTTTGCACAGCTCATTGTGTTTAATGGAGTGCTGTAAAACACGTCCTTTCCTGTGTAATTAATGAGGAGAAGACAGAAGCGTGAAGCACATATCTAGAGGGTTTGTATCATAAGTATTCAAATTTCATAATATATTGTGATTTAATTTTCTGCTATTCTTCCATTTGGCTGCAGCACGCAGCTTAGAAAATAGCCCTTATGACAATTGAATGTTACAATCAGTTACGCTACAACAAGTCTTCTAAAGCACTTTAAACATACATGACAGTTTTATTAGATTTATATCATTTAACTTCAATTTGATAGAATATTTAAATTCAGTGCTTCATTTGTAACTCTTTCAAATGTATAATGCACAGCACCAAAATCTTGTAATGCACTTCAATCCTGAGTTATTTATGTATTTAACAGTTCTGTTGTTCAACTTTAATAACTAGATCAAGAGCATGACCTTCTGTCTCTTCATGCCCCTGTTAATGCTTCTCCTCTGTCTCTTTAAAACTCCTTTTCTCTCACGCTTCTCTCACTTTCTAATGAAATGCAACATTTCACAAAGCCCCCAGATTAATGTGCAGAAATAAATAAATAGGAGGAAGCATTCAGAGTGACTGCTGATGTGAGAGGAGAGGGGATTCTCACAACCCACTGCCCCCGCTGTAAGAACATGCCTTATCAACATTTTCTCCCCTGTAAAATGTCAATGGAATGCTACATGTTTCATCAACAAGGCTGTGCATGCATCTGCTGTAAGCTGCATGATCTCTTAGCCTTGTTATTCCATGCAAGACTTCCCTCTCTCACCTCACCCGTCTGTACCGCTCAGGTCTTCCACCTCTAACATTCATCACTAGTACCTAAAGCCTGTCTTCTTAAGAGATGTTTCCACTATGATATAACCTGTGTCTTTCCTCAACTAACCTCTCTTTGTGAACTGACTCTAGTGCAAGAGAAATGTTGTAATGTATGTGACACACCATACTGCTATATGCTATAGCTGCAGTGCACCAGGTGCAAACCACGGGATCTCTAGGAATTCACCTTTACTTTTTGGGGGACCTGAATTACAATTAACTACATAATGCTTGAATGAATTGCAAAAGGTTGTGAATTGTTCAAAAATAAGTCAGTGAGTCTGCCTGTTTTACAAGCAAGTGAGCAAATTTGTATGTATATTAAGTCAGTGCTGCATTGGGATGAGCTGCATTGCAAAGCCCTGTTGTGTCATTTCATTTAAAAAAGGGGCCCTGTTTATGCAAATCTCTGGGGAAGACATTTTTCATCACTCACATGAAAATAATGTATAAAGGAAATCTTGCCTGTTTCATCCCTGTTCAGGTGTTATGTGCAGGTGGAAAGGAGCCCAGAAAGCTGCAGAACGCACAAGGAGCATTTGCACATCTGAGTGAGCACATCTGTCCTTTTACACCCATATTCCAATTTATGTTCGTTTGAACATCTTGTTTGTGTCCCTTTGTGACATTTGCTGATGGATTGCACGCATGAAAAAGGTTGTATCGTTTTACATTGGCCAGTTACTCCCAGATTAAAACTAGGGGCTAAAAATCACTTGGCCCTGAGGCGTGGGGAGAAAAAAAAGTGTCAAAAAAGCATTTCTACGCAGAGTGAGTACGGAGGTGTCTCAAAAGAACACCACCACGGCTGCTCCGTGTCCTCAGGAGAGACCTGCTTATGTCACTGTGTGCCCACTGTATGTGCAAATCTCGATGTGTGGACAGCTGGGGTTGAGGCAAACTTCAAGACCAATTTCATGTTTGTGTGTGTGTGTGCTGGTCTGTAGCTTTACTGAGTGTGTGTGTATATGTGCGTGCAATGTTGCTGTATGTTCCTGGCCAGCATCAGTGGTGTTGTCAGTAAATGGGTGCTAGTGAGAGGAAGGTCATGTGGTAGCCAGCAGAATTATGTCCAGGTCAGAGATGCACTGTATGGAACCAACCCTTCTCACCACACCATTTCCCTCAGTTGCTGCTGCACGCACACAGCCATAACACGAAACAGGAGAGCAGCAAGCTCCTTTACCATACACACATGAACAGATTTGTCATCATTATCTTGCATTAGATGATGACCTCCTCCTTATTTTGAAAACATGGCTTCAAATCTCAAGCATTTTTCTCCAATATCAGATAATCTGCTTCATCGGGACTTTGTTGGTGTAGTTAAAAAACTTGATTGACAGTAGCCAAACAAAACCCACCAAGTGTCATAAGATTCTGATTCAAATGCTAAATCCACAGTAAATGATGTCATCTTTGTTCAACTGAGTCCCGCCCACTTAAAATCAGTGAGAAAAGCACAGAGGAAAAAAAAAAAAACAGAAATATGAAATGACTAAAACTCTAAAAAATAGTAGAAATATCCCATCCCTCACAGTGAGAAGCTGCTTGAGTAAATATGTTTCAGCAGCTTTAATCTAACACACTGCTGTACAGTGTACTGTGTATAGTTTGATCTACTGCACTTGAAAAAATGTTCTGGACTTACGATGTGGAGCTTCAAGAAGTCTCCGAGACCAGAGGAGCTATCCACCCTCACCAGGACAGCATCCTTCAGGTGCGTGCTGAAACCAATGGCTAGCCGATCTGCCCTCGTGCTGGGACGGTCATTTGGCGGCCACGTGTATGTGATCAGTCCACCATCTCGCCCAAATATGTACGTTGTTCCCGCTAGAGAAAGAAAAAACAAAGAAAGAAGAACAAATAGAAGATGTTAACAGTGTATTCCCCCTCACAACTGTGTATCAGATCGTGAACCACTGACTGTCAACACAAACATTATTAACACAGCAAAAGTCAGCATCGATGCCGTGTGTACAGAGCACCGTCACTCTGGAGTGTTATATTGTGCTGAGTAATGACTTTGCAAAGCACCAAGCAACATATCACTCTTGAACAGCTCTCAGCCCTGTCTGAGGGTTTAAGTACACTCGTGTCAATTCATGAGTAGGGGAAAATTCAGAGGAAATGAGGGAGGCAGGTACCGCTTTCCTCATAATGCTGCACAATTACTCAGTTTTACTGCCACTGCCTGACTTCACCTCTAGAGGTAAGAGATACAAGTGAATGCTAGTGAATTTGCAGCCATATCCCCGATGCCCAGGTAACCAGCATGCCAAACGGGCACCTCCCCGTCTCTCTCGCACTTCATTAGCAGCCTCAAAGGCAGACGCAGCCGGCAGCATTATTGACTGACTGGTCCAATTATGCCCTTCTCCTGACCCCAAAACCAGCTATTTCCTGTCTCGCTGCATTACCTCGTTGTCTTTAGAAGCTGTATGAAAGGTTTGAACATGACCTGGTAGATGGAAGAGTGGTTCTAATTACGTAGCTATTCAGTGAGAAGAAGCCTCACGGCAGTTTGCCAGTGACCTAATCAAATTGATGGTTAGAAATAAGTCCATCTCAACTAACGAAGGAAGTGGTCTATTAAAAGTGGGAGTATCTTCATGTGTAAAGCCACAGTCTCAGGTTTTGATGCTTGCCAACCATCCGGCACTTTGCCATTTCAGAGCTGTCAGAGTTGTCTCAATCAAATAAGTGCCTATTTCTTTCCAATTAGAAACCTTCATTAGGATAGTGTTTCAATTCATTTTTTCCAGGACATAGAGAAGTATGGTCATGGAAGAAAGTGTGTACGTGCGTGTACGAGTGGGAACGAATTAGTATGTGATTGGGAAATAAATGTCTGTGAGAAAAAGGCTGAAAATGAATGCAGCTGTCAGATTAGCATAAAAACAGCTATCTTCATGAAAAATTAGACAAGGCGCTCTGCTAGTGTGTCATGCATTTACGTGTGTGTGTGTGTGTGTGTGGGTGTGTGTGTGTATGTATAAGAGTGAGAAGGAGAAACAGAGAGCGCGCAAGGGAGAGACAGGGAGTGTTAATATTCATAGGGGCAGGGAGTTAAACAGCCTCAGCCTGAACAATAGATTATAAATCATTCTGACTGTAATTCCAATATTTTCTTGTAAACCAGTTCATGAGGATATAAAACTATCGATAAATTTTGCATTTATTTATATATTTCTGTTGTTTTCTTCCCTCTGGCTTTTTCTTCACAGTGCAGTGATTAAGGGGCGTCGCTCCACTCTCAAGTTCCTTTTCCAATTTCATTCCCTTATTTGAGTCAATACACACGGTCAACCATTAGCGAAAAAGAATTGCATCATTAATTAACAGTAATGTGATTAACAAATGGTGTTGGGACATACAGATCTATGGCGGGATTTACTGTTTTCATAAAGCATAACTCGCGTCTGTAAAACATAATGAAATAACACTGTAAGCATTCTTGTTCTCCTAATGGACAAAGCGTTATGAAGCTTGATGACTTCTACAAAGGAAAAGACATTATGTGTAATATATTTGCGAGACAGACATCATTTCTTTTTCATGAAGTCTGCCGGCTACCGCTGAAAACCCCTCTTGTTCCTCTAATGCATATCTGATGTTGGCCCCTTCTCAGAGCAATCTGCAGTTCATGTGGCTCACACTGGACTGTTGTCACTGTCTTCCGAGTTTTCCCCCCAAGCCACTAAACACTTGCCCATGTTGCCAGCTTATTATAATTAAGCTCTTTTAAACCATGTCATGTTGGAACTCACTGGGCCCTTAAGCGTCCATTTCCCCCTCTGTCTATTCATACAATTTGACACCCACTTTATTATCCCACTGACAGCTTATTTACTGTTGGTGACCTCCAAAAAAACCCACTATCATATAAAGATTGCTCATTTCAGTGAACTGGTGTGCCGATCTGGCTGGTGTCACCCTTAAGCTAAATGGATGAACAGCAAGAGCCTCATGTCAAGGCACCAAAGGTCAACAACTACTCTGCAACATGTACATTATAAAAATGATTTTAAAACGGATTCAGAGAGTGCAGATAATAAGGTTGCCAATATGTGGTAAAGCAGTCTAAAATCCATATGAGATTGTAAGACTAGTGGAAAAACTCCTTAAGGGACTATTGAGGATTAAGATACATGGGGAAACATGGCTAATGCACACCTACACAGTTGTGCAGTGGCATGAAATCAGCAGACACGTGTCTGTGTAACTCCAGTGGTGGGAGTAATTATGCACTGGCTCCATATTTGTTATTTGTGTGCTCTCCTGGGACACTGGGCCTGATATGGATCTGTTGTAGTCATTAGATACAGTAGTGTCCTGGAAATACTTGCCTGTTTGTTGTCTCTTTAATTTGACAAGAGTTTCAGTTTATTCCCTGTTCACCCACTGTCTAATAAAAAACAAATGAAAGGACTGGATCTAGGTACTATGTGGGGGTTTTGAGAGACAAAGTGCTTAGAGGTGTGGCACTACACAATACAACCGTGTGAAACAGAATGTAATTAAAATTTTCTTGCTCACATACTCCCATGTGCATTTACATCGCTTACATTCATATGCATCTCCCCAGTGAGGTCATAGAGTGGTAACTGAGTGTAGTGTGTTTTCAGCAGGTACTGGTGGGTTTTACTCAAGTCTATTTCCGATGATCAGACCTCCAGGATGAACCTCTCAACCACAAGTCTCCCCCTGTTAAAGGATAATGAATTAATCTGCCCTCATGTTGGACTACATTGAGAGCTAGCTGCTCTCTACTGTGTCAGTTAACATCAAAGAAGATAAACATTGGCAGATCAAACACTCTGCTTTCATTAAAAATGTAGCACCATCCCAGGAGTTCCCCTGCATTTGGCCAAAGAGGTGTGTGGGATAGTAGACTGTAGGCTAGAAAACATGGCCTGTGTGTTAGAGCCCTCTTGGCACTGGCTCCTCAATGTCTCAATCTATTTCAGCTGCAATGAAGCAGGAGCATATAGCAGACTGGCCTTTAAGCACTGTATGTTTAATAAACTGTCCAGTGTCACATGAAGAGGCGGAGAGGTGAGAGCAAAATAAAGTGTACTGGCTATATTCCTTAGTGTAGCATTTGTGGGATGCTTAAGATATACAGAACACACCAGGCAGTGACTATAAAGCTCAGCTAAGGTCAGGCCCGCAGACTGTCTTTCCTCTGACCTCCAACACGGCCATCATAACGAGCCTCATATTACCACCTCTGCCGAGAAACTGGGGAGAAATCCAATCATAATTACATAGTTGTGATGGAAATATGAAAAGGAGAGATGACATTATGGATCTGCTTTCTGTCAGCACCTAGCAATTGCGTTTCTCCCTATTTGCTGCCAAGGATTCCCGTAATGACTGGTGTGCAAAAATAGATCACCCGAGATGTGGCTTATAGTATAGCTTTTTGAAATTAATTTTTGATCATTTCCATGAATCTGCTGAATGGAATTTCAAAGAAAGATAACCACTTTCCCCAGTCGTCTCTTTTTTTTCTATATCCATATATACACAGACATAAACATTCTGTTCCACACGTACATTTAACTTCTACTGTATATTTTTACAATGCAAATTACCTCAATGAGAACAACATCTGCAACATCTGTGGTGCACTCGTTAGTGACTGTGTCAGAAATAAGTAGGTGAGCATTTACATAAATTGCTACATGTTGTACATCCCCAAAACCATTTAAAAGGACAAAACTATATTAAGGATAACATCATTTGGGTTTATCTTTGGTCTGTTCCCCCCTGGGAGGAGTACAATTAAAAGAAGCTTAATGATGTCTATTGGATTACCATTTCAGTTTCCAGAGAAATCATTACCACGATTTATGAGGACACTATTATCCAATCAAACACTATCGGTATCTGGTGAAGGAGCTATCTCCGATCAATGCTCCTGAAGATTTAGTGCCATGAGGGAAAATTGTGAGCCAACGTGATCAATTTTTCTCTTCCCACTGATCTACCTTTCTCTCACTATATTTTACCTTTCGGGACAATTAAATGGTCTGGTAGTTGAGGAGATGAGGTGGTAAATAGAATGCTCAGTTATGAGCAAAACCGTTCAAACTCATAGCTAATTAAATGTCTTTTCAGCTGCATGTTCTAACTTGGCAGTGATTACAAAGCTGTGAATTACAGAGACGGTCGAGTAGGGCCACCGTTCACACAGCCTCGGCATATAATTAAATGGTACATCACACCCTGTGATCCAAAATAATAATGCCAATACACTGACATCTATCTATCTACAGTATATAATCTAGGGATTCTTGTTTGATCTGCAGTATCATCCCCTCTCCAGGTTTCTTTGCCAGTATCATCAGTTATTCAAACCTCTTGTGACATGAAACAGCAATAACAGAAGAAGGAAAAACATGATTTGATAATTCCAATGTGAGTGGATCATGTGTGTGAACTACAATATTTTTCCTGTTAGCTAGTCTTGGAGTTATTTCAACAGACAAGAGAACCTTTCATATTTCTATTTTACCTGTCAAGTGTTGCAAGTGTTGAGTATCAGTGTGATCCTGGAGGTTGTATAATCAATGTGGAACTGTGAAACATACAATTCATACAGCTGTGCATGGACAAAGGATGAAGAGCTCTGCTCAAGTGAAAAGATGCAGGGGAATTCACTTTTTAAACTATCATTCACTTTCAGTTCTGTCAATACAATTATTTCTTGTTAAACATACAGTATAACAGTATTTTGTCCTAATTATTTCCTGAAAGGGGTTTTATATGAATCTTTCTCATTGTTTTGGACAGAAAAAAATCAGTATCATAATGGGTCATCCATATTTCGCATTAATGTTTGTGTGTTTGCGATACATAAGTGTTATGCAATTCAACCAAATGAACATTACATTATCTGACTGTACAAGCTATTTTATATGGCTTTCTGTTGACTGAGATAAAAATGTATGTCCTGATTTCTTTCTTTGCACAGCTACAGTAGTGACTTTTCCCTCTATCCTGTACTGTAACGATTCATTCTATAGAATTTTTGTTTTTTGACTTGTTTACTGTTGCTGCTACTGCTGTAAATTTAAAGCATTTCTTTCTGTACACCAAAGGACGTTTCCCAGGAGGACTGTACCTCCCTGTCGGTGTATGGTGGGGCTTTGTGTTTGTGAGGGTGACATTTCTGTCAGGGTTCTTCTTGTCTGCTCCAAAATAGGAAGAGAGGAGCATCACTTGGGATTTTTGCTTGTCCTGTTCACCTTCCGAGTTCAAGTCAAAGGTGGTGCATGGTGCACTGCAGTCATGTTCTGTGCTACTTTATCGAGTCATGTGTGCATGTTTGGATCCTACTCATAGGCTTACCAAGTCCTTTTGTGGATATGTAGGCCAATTTGACTTTGATGTAATTCCCTGTATATTTTCCCCGAGGAAAATATAGCTTAATTTTTTCCACTCCGAGTATATCCACATGTGGCTGTACTATAAATGAGGAACAAGCTGTTGGATGCACCTTTCCTATACCCAGCCTGCTCCTGTGGCTGACTGCTGGTTCTGTCAGGCTCTTCATCTAATACCACTGAACCATTACTTTCATTTGGCAATGAAGCTCTTAGCACCAGAGCAGCACAGTAGCCTGGTATGTTATCTCCCTCTCGAGCTGATTAAATTTAAAGTGCCATATATTCGCTCGTGGCAATTTTGCACCTTTTGCACAAGGACACAAGTTTCCTCTTGAGAGAGATCTTTTTGTGATAGATGTCTTTTGTTCTGCTCTCTACTGTGCATCAGAGTTGTCGGAGCGCACTGCTTTGACTGGTGATGAAAACCACATCTGTTGATAGAGTATTCCTCTCCTATTGCCATCAGTACCACATGTGCACTATGAGCCTATTGTCAGGACAAAAATCACACATATTATGTGCCATAAGTTTTGTGCTGTGTTCACTTACTTGCAAAAATAGAGCCTGAGCATTTAGAATAGCAAATGAAAGACATTTGGGTTAAAGAGGTCAACTCAAGATGGAAATTATTTAAATTATTTAAATGAAAATGTCACAAATTATTACGTCTTAGTGAATTAAGCACAATATTGTTGCTTAAAGGCGGCAATGTTAGATGTAGCCTGGTCTAAAGTTTTTAACTTATGTTAATTTAGCTCACACACTAGTAATGTAGGCATGTTATAGTTTTTGTTTAACCTTTGTCTGTGACACTAAAATGCCCTTTTTTTGTCTAGCTATTGTCCTGAGTTGACTTGTGCAGTCATTTTAGTGTTTTCATGGAGGGTTTGTGTTTCACAGTGTGAAGTTGACTGTTGTGGTATGTTGGATTAGGAGGCATTGTAAACTGAGAATGCAATTGTTACTGCTACTTCTCCAAAAATCAACTTACTATAGTAATTAATTGGTGTATTTCCATTTCATTTCAGTCATTAAAAATCATTGTCATTCCAAAATGTTTTTTTCTGTATAATTTTCATCATTAAAGCAATTATAATGTTTCATGAAAACTTTAAGAAAATAGATGCCTGCAGGAAAAAACAGACCTTCCCATCAGGTGTCACTTTTGTAGCTGACATAACCAAATGCTTTGACATGTGAAGTGATTAATTGCCTGTCACCTTGGACTGGCAGCCTTTGTGTGTAAGGATAATTAAGTACAGTGAACAACAACAGCTCTGATAATATGAGCTGAGAGCAATTGTTCTTCCAGTTGTTTGGAGTCTGCAGTTAAAGCACAGCCTCTGGTTGTCAGTCCCGTGGGTGTGAATGAGAAAATTCAGCTGGACAATGAGAACTGGAAAGCCAGATATAGTGGATACAGCTAGATCCCTATGGCCACCCCCACCCAATCTCTATTTCTATATCTACTCATTGTTCTATTGCAGGATGGCGAGGTCCTTTCAACAATTTAAACCTCACTCTCAAGCTGTGCCAGTGGAAAAAGCCATTCTCTATCTTCAGTGGTGTGTGAGCAGCCCTTTGGGAGACTAAAAACACATGGAAACACATGGATTGTTGACTTGTCTTAATCCTCTCTCAGCACGAACAACTGGCTCCCTTATAATGGGATTGACTGTTAGAACAGAACCAGCAGGCATGAGAAAAGGTTTCATCACAGGTTGAACCCTGAACAATCCTGTACAACATACGACAGGAATGACGGCAAAACAAACTTTTTATGTGACCGTCTGAATTATACGTGAGGGGCTGGGATTCTCTTGATAAGATAAGGAACAAAAAATTTCAGTTTTGTGTCAGCATCTCATCCATTTTCTACATCATTTCAATATTGCTGGTGTGCAGAGCCAATACATTTATTGCATGTGCATGGAGTTGAACCTGAGCAATTTCACCAGCCAGTCTATAACTGCTGCAGTTCTGTCATCAAACTAACCCATAACATAAAACACTGCATACTGCACACCCTGCTACATTCTGCTTTGCTTTCTTCCACGTTTCTTTTCTTTTTTTTAAGTGATAAATCCTTCCTTCAGTCTTTATCAGAAGGCTGGAGCTGAGCTATTCTCTTTGCAGTCAGCAGAAAGCAGAGTGGACAGAGGTGCTAAATCAACCCAAAGTGCAGACTGCCTGCTTACTTTGTGTTGGCTTAATAAGTCTGGGCATATTGGCATATATACAGCACAGTCAATATAAACTTTTACACTTCATTGCCCAGAGGCTTAATCTTCACCACCGGCCAATAGGGTATTCAGTTATATCTACTGTTAGGGATTGAGATATAATGTACACCTAAGCTAACACAGCATGTTTTATTTTACTGCTTATAGACTGAAATAGTAGAGTATTTCAATGATGACAAACATAATACTTTATTGATAATAATCAATGTAATTAAACAGCATTTTTCCTAAGTGTTTTGATAAATCATAAGCACTAAAGCAAAACACAACTACATAAAAAAGGACAATTCTAAAGTCCTCAGGCCATCACCCTTAGTCTCTAGACTAGACTAGGCAAATATTCTAATTAGCCCACTTCTACAGTATTGTTTTAACAATATCCAGTGACCTATGAGCCTTAAGCTCCTTCTAATGAAGACAATCCCAAAGCAGCATTTCTGCATAGGACAGCTGACAGTGTCCAACCTGCCTTCATAAGCTGCAAAGGATTAATTCTCTCCCTCTCCCCCCTCTCTCCCCACCTCTCTCTCTCTCTCTCCCTGCTTTGCTAATTTGATGTAATTAAATTAAGTGGAGACTAAAAGTGGGACATTGCTGCTTGCCCCCATGATTGGTCATCCCTATTAGAGGGTATAAGATGCCGGCTCCAAAATCCTAGTAGCAACAAAACCTAATAAACACAGGGACAGAGAAAAAACATAAGAGCACTTAAAGTCAGACCTCAAGGCGAGTACAGTACAAAATGACCACATCAGAGAGGAAGGAGTGAGGAGGGGAGGAAGAGAGGGAGGGAAACAGAGAGATAAAGATTTATGATTGAATAAAGGTTGATTAGAAAGTGGTTTCATGTTGTATACTCAAAAGGGCAATAGCAGAAACAAATGTCATCATTTTTACAGTATATCTAAAGGGTTGGTTTAGATCAATATAATTCCTATATGTTTTATACCATACGTGAATATTATGATAAGCTATTATCAGGCATCAGCAGTCTGAATTTGTCTGAATTCATCAAATCAAGTGAGTATCCCCTGGTAGTTTCATGCAGATTTATTGCCAATGTTGTGTTTACAACAAATTCTGTGACCCAACAGAGTGTAGGACCGGATTAGGAATTTCACCTATATTGCTACTGCAAATGTTTATACCCTACTTCATCATACACTTTTTTATGATTGGCGTTACCAAAAAGAGTGCTCCCTCAGTATTTAGATAGGGTCACAAATGTTGACAGCTATTGATTAAAGATTGCGACCCAATATTATTAGATGCAGATTCCTGCAGATTTTGATATCTGTAGCATACTGATCTTTCTGTAGAGCACTGACTCACCTGGCAATATATTGTTGGGGTTTTTTCATATAGTCATTTTATATGACAATATACCCACCGAAATACATGCAACTCCAGGCTAAGAAGGAATTGCTGCACGACCAGTATGGATAGGAGGGACGATTACAGTGATTCGACATACATATAGTATGTTAGTATTGTATTAAGATAGACTCAGAATCTATCCTTCAAGCAGCTATAAACTGATAGTGTCTGCAGCCTCTACCTAGTTCCACAGAAATTGTGAATCAAGAAATCTTCCCCTGGATCATACTGTTGCAGTACTTCACCACATTTTATCCTCACACTGCTCTGAAGAGATAAGCCTTCACCTCATCATGACGAGGCCTCGGGGTAGCCATACCAACCACCCTCGCTCTTCATGGCAGGGGACCATCAATTCATGGTTGAGGTAAAGTTCTGCCCCCTGGGCTGGTAACATTACGCCATGAATGCTCAGTCGACCAGTGCCACTCACACCCTTCTGCCTCCTCCTCTGCCATGCTCACTTCCCCTAAGCCCTAAGTGATACATGAGCCCCTGCCTTGTGGAGCAGAATGGCCCATCCAGGCAGAGCTGACAAGACCCAGTGTCTTAATGGAGCAATATACCAAACGGGCCCTTTGTTACCCTGACCAGCTGCATATCTGCCTCCCCAGCCAACAGCCTTGGCTCTGATAGAGGTGTCTCACAGTATCGACAGCTTCTAATTTACTCTCTCATCATCACTTGCCTCATTTGCTCCTCAGACACAATGCTCCCTTTCTCTCAGTTCAGGTCAGCCATTTTGTTTGCCAGCAATTTGTTGATTAGATTTTTCTGCATCCAGTGTTTAATTTGCGTGCCAGCCAACACACATATCAAAGTTAGACTTAAAGAAAATCAGGCATCAGTCGATTCTTGGCTTTTTCATTCCCAGTTAAAAGCTTGTTTGACTGATTGCTTGCCATCAGACATCAATGCATTATTTAGTTTCAGTGTGTCTGTGTGCTAGCATGTACCAAACATCACAGACTCCAAATGGTCTCCAGAAGCTGTTGTCTTCTCTATTAGGGAGCCAACAGATGTGGAGTATGACTGCAGTTCTAATTACTGAAAAATACAAGTGTGGGGGATAATTACACAGTGGAAGTGAGGCAGAAAACAGAGACCAGGGCCAGAGCTCTGATCTGAGACCAGAGACAACTCTGGCTGCCCATCGCCATATGCAGCCCAACCTGCATCAGCACAAATACTATTCTCACAAAGAAGCTGCTTTAGGATCAGACAGAGCTACTGCTCCTTACTGAGCACACCCCTACATTAGCACTATTCTTAAAAGCAAATTATATTAGAGCCTATACTCGACCTGCATAATTAAAAAAAATGGATGTGCTGCAGGACCGCTTCTCTTGAAATGATTTAATATGTCCACAACTCTATCTCTCATTCAAGGCAAAGTATTGGGTAAAACCTTCTCCACTGTCCTTCTCCTTTAACAAATCACTATTTAGCTTGAGGCAATGTACATGTGCAGTAGGTAGCCTGAAAGTAGAGCATAAACAGCACTTCAAAAGCTAGCAGACACTGTTTAACACACTCAGTTTGGTACATACAATGCACTGTGTAATATCTGTGGTCTTCATTTTACATATGATATCATAACATGTAACATAAGATCATATATATACGAATATGTGGATAAAATATCTTCTATACATTTAATACCACAAAACGAGCTCATTATGCTAATGTACCAAATTTCATGTTGTCCCTGCATGACACTGCTTTATTTTTGCTGTTTACTCCTTTGGTAAGCCCTACCCAGGAGACAACAAGTGCGCCTTGGCCTTAATTGCTGGATTAAACATCTGCTTTGCCTATTGCTGAGTAGCCTCACTTTGTAAGTAAGCCTCTACTAAGTGGCAAGATATTATTTAATTAGCTGCATATCTTATGGAAATTATATGATAAAAAATGAATCTGGAGAAGATCAAGAGAAAAAAGTATCACCAGAAATAAACACTGCATGTGCATGTGCTGAGGCGTATGAGAGGGAGTTTTTGTTGTGCGGCACAACTACTGCCTTTGCGATTTATATACAGCTCTGCCTCCCCCTTATCAACAGGCAATGTAGGAGAACCATAAGAGAGCTGTGCTGTCCTCTATCTCACACTGATGCCACGTATCTACCAACAAATAAATATATAACAGACAAAAAAAAGAAATGTGCGTGGGTATGCATTGTATTTCTACACTATGTTGCAAAATATATGCTAATATTAGCTTGCACTTAGGTGTTAGGCAGGCGTGTTTTTATCAGTCCCTGCCAGCAGGCCTGAGGCTCTAAGAGATGGAAGGAGCAATGAGGAAGGTGAAATCCCACACAATCCTATTAGAGTGGATTAGGGGGCAGCTTTCTTTCTGTTGCCACTCTGCTGCAGGTGAGCAATTGTAAATTGCAAAGAAAAAAAAAAGAACAGTCATGACATGGCTGGTTCTTATTGAGGGCACCTATTGTAACACAGGGCAGCTATTCATTTTTTAAAAGCTTTTTTTTTTATTTGAGACCATCATTAAGGAAACACACATGACATTAAAGTTGTTAGGCAATGATTTGCAAGCTAAGAGTAATTATAATGCTGTCAATCAAACCACCCACACAGAGGAGCTTGAGGATGGAGTTGTTTTTTCCCCTCCTAAACCAGCAGTGTGAAATTTAAGTAAAGGCGCATGATCGATCAGATGATCAATGGCAATCATACATTTTTTCTTCTGCAAGCTGCCTGCCACAGAAACCCATCCTCTGTGGCCTCCCCTGTGGTTGGGGTTATCAGACTGTAAAAGCTGAAAGATTTCACCCTCCATCCTGTTGTTTCTCCTTTGACCTTCCCCAGAACCAATTAGCCCATCACTAAGGGAGTTATCACTGTACTTGTAATATTGCACATCCGGACACTTATATTTTCATACCTTTCAAGTGCATGTCTTTCTTTATGACCCATTTTAAATTATAGCCCATGATATGTTCCATATAAATTGAACTTTTCCCATGTGCAAATTTGCATATCGCTGCAGCTACCCACATTCACACTCTTCAGTAGTGACAATGATTCAAAGTGATCAAAGAGATGAAATATGATTTGGGAGAGTGTTGCTCTTTGTGTGTGCAGTGAGCCTGCATTTGTGAGAGAATGTGCATAAGTGTGAGTGTATATACAGGCTTGACTGGCGCAGAGATAGCTGCTCCCTCATTATGATGGCAGAAAATGAGGCTTCTCCAGGGTGACTGAACTCAATTCAGATTAGATATAAAATGTGAGCTTTTGCATTCTTGATCTCCACTTTATTTATTTCAATTTATTTATCCCCCTCCCGTCCCCTCCCCTTCTTGTGCCATGTCCCCTGGGGAGGCATTTATCGAGTCAATCAGAATTGACTGTGGAGAACTGCTTAAGCTCTTTTCATTAGCATCTTTAACACCTTGACCTGCTTTACAGCTGCATCCCTCCTTCACAATTCCTGTTCTCCATACAGTTAATGCTGGCATTCAAAAAATGCAGCTGTGGCTAAAACATCAACAGTTAATGTGGAAAAAATCCAATTTTACCCATCCAATATTTATACTGTATTCCTTAACATAATATTTTCCACTTATTCCTCTTATTGCCATATTGTTATACATTAATTTATCATCTTTGGCATGTATGATTACACAATGTATTTTTGCTATTTCTCCTTTATTTCTATATCTACAATACATCCTGCCACTTAAGCCCCTCTCATTGTACACCAGGAAATAGTTATATTTAATGTGTGATAGTTTTTCCCCATTTCTGTATAAAATGTTGAGTTTTCTCTATCATACTTGGTAGATGTCACATAGATGAAACACTAGCAATGAACATCGACCAGACAAGTTGTCATCTGAAGTAAATTTTTTTTATATTACCTTTAAAAAAAGAAAGCCAGAGGTGTAAACAGACTGACAGAATGTATGAACAAGGAAGGAGGAGATAGGAGGAAAGAAGATGTTGTTGATGATGATTCACTGAGTGCCTTATGGGTAAAGAGCTCCCTGACTCAAAGTTATCCAGGACCTATGCATGTGAGGGGTGCAGACATCCCCTTGAGTCAAAGGAGGGGGTGGGGGGTTGGGGCTTCTTCTCTCTCTCTCTTCCTCTCTGTCTTCCAAGTCTCTAATCTGAAACCGGACACATTACTCAGCTGACCCCTCGCTGCCCACCGCACGCACAGTCAGGTCTCATTTCCTTTTATGCCAACCATTGCCTGGTCACCACCGAAACCACACAGACCACTGCAGGCGCAAAATCCTGCCCACTCTGTCTGCTTGGATGGGCTCTGTAGACCAACAAGGGAGCTGGGGGTGGGTTAGACACAGTGGTCAGGGAGAAATGAAGTGCAGAGAGGAAGGAGGGAAGGAAGGATGAGAAGAAGAAGGGAGCGAGCTAACATCATAAGATGCAAGTGGGTTAAAGACCTAAAGCGCATACAAATAAAAAGCGGGAGTTTATGTTCTCACACATCAGAGGAGGAGGAGAACGGAGCGATTCTCTCATTCGTGGGTCAATAACTGCCTATGCTCCCTCTAGAGCAGAGGAACATGTACTCAGATCCTTATCAGGGCAGCTATCATCTCCGCTGCCTCACAGAAGCAGCGATACTGTCATCCTCACACTATCGCAGAATGACATCAGCTCAGAGACATGGGAGTAATTATATTATACAAGCCCACAACACACCAGCAGCAAGGCAACATCAGAGACCATCCACTTCCTTCCTCCTCTCTCTCTTTTTCCTTCTCTTCTTTCTTTCTCCCTCCATCTCAATTGTTCTTCACTCTGTCCTCTTTTATTTCTTCCCTCTGTCTTTCTCTTCCCCAACTCATCTGTTCTCTGCTGCAGTGCCAGCACCGACAAGCACAGTCTCTAATCCATTCAAGCATTAGCTCTGAAGGTGGAGAGCTTTAAAATTGATTATAATCATTTAAATTGCATCAATGACTTTCATCAAACCACAGAATTTTGAAATACAAAAGCCATTTATGCAGTGGTTGCTGGAACAGTTGTTTGGGGTTTTCCTCAGATGCACCAACTATATCACATAATCATCACAATTCTGTTGATTTTCCCCCCTACTTATGGGTTATGCTTGTTATAAATAAAGGTTAAAACTATGGGTTATAATTTTGTGAGGATAACATACACATAGGCAGAGTAAGCAAGAGAGAATGTGGAAGATATTATATATTTCACTCAGATGGTGGGAATTGCCAAATCAGTGCAGATCACTATCTTCTGCAGTAGAAGAAGCAGATGTAGAAGATCTACAGAAATCCAAAGTCCACTTTCCCAATAACCACTGAGAAGATTCATTCATTTAAACTCCCTGACACTTTTTCTATTGATTGACCATCTCATTTATCCAGTCTCAATGAATAAGAACAGCAGGTACAGAAGAAAATATGATAACCTAGTTATCCAGCATATCGAGTATCGTATCCATGTCTGGGAAAGAGAACTATCACCTCTGGGAGTCTATTCATGATGAATGGTATGTCTGCTACTCAGAGTTGATACTGTCTGAACCTCATTACTGCTAGCCCTAAACAAACAATGCATCACACTCCAACTCAATTTCATACATCCTGACCATGGTAATTTTCTTCTTCTTTCCACATAAATCAATGACAGACATATAGGTTGAACACAGAGGAAACAAGAGATGTGTTCTCTTACAGGATGCTGATATATATAGAGAGTAATATGTGTTTTCCTGTGAAATCACTTACTGGAATTTTGTGCTCCCATTGTGGAGAATATTTGATAAACATGGATGGATAGCAGACCATTAGGGCAGCCGGAGTTACTAAATTTAGCTACATACTAAGTGAAAAAGTGCATTTTCATAAAAAAGGAGATTTGCATATAGAACTAACTGTCAGCACTCTATTAGCTTTGTTTGGTCTAATCACTTGAGACAATGTTTAATGCACTGCTACAATAATAGTGAAAGGCAGGTACAGTTACATAAGTATTGCAAATAGGATTAGACTTTAACATTGATGGTAACACCAAAAGCTATGAGAGAGACAGAGGGGTGGGGGCAGAGAGACAGCGAGAAATTGGGGATAACATAAGGTTTGTATCTGTTGTTTAATACATAGTAATTACAAATATAAAGCAAAAAGAATGTTGTTGAAAAATACAGAATCAAACCTGAGGGGCTTTGGCTCTTGCATTCACAAATTAGACTGAAAAAATGGAGCTGTACATGTTTAATTGCTGCAGTGAACAGACACCCCATGTAAGGAATGAGCCCCATGAAAATTAAACCAAACGCAGCACAGCTAAGACAACAGCACTGGGGCTTTACAACAGCAGGCTTTGTCCTGGAGCCAGGTACCGTGTTGAACAGCATGTCTCCCATTTTGCATTTATGCACCCTCCGTGCGCTGATCAACCAAAAATTTAATCATGTTTCTGAGAAGGCTTTTTTTTTCTTTGGGCCCCTGCAAGCTCTTTCTTTCTCTCGCTCTCTCTCATATTAACAGCATGGAGGAGCAGTCATGATAACTGTAATATTAAGTTGTGGAATCTGCCTGAAAGCACCACATGCCCTCAGGGTCCTTAGGGAGAGCAGGAGGCGAGCTGAGTGTTGTCTGCTCCAGACAGGTCATGGCAGAGTGGCCTAATTGCCTCTCTTGTTGTCTCAGTAGGCCAGCAAACTGCCCATCTCCCTCATCATCACTGAGGAGCACTGACTCCCTTGTTCCTACAGGTCTAACTCTGCCCAGTGATCCAGGCTCCAGTTCTGTTTCTGTGCTGCTCCTGTGTCCAATAAAAACATCCTCAAAATGCCACTGCTGCTTTGTGATCAGTGATCACTCAGAACTGCTAAACTCTAATAATAGAGAATCCAGAGCACTACAGTAGAGATCTGTTGTGCATTGTTAAGTACTATCTACTCAATGGAATCGAGGGTACCTCAGCATTACGTCACTGTTACACCAATAGTGATTACGTCACTCAAAAATGCCTGGGTAGTATGATGACTAAAGAAAAGGAGTATTTTGGTCTTTTAAGTGTCATACAGCCTCAATCTTAATAATCCGCATCACTCAGAACTTAAAGTGAAATTCACAAACTGAAAAATACAAGTGGTGACAAGTACTGAAAAAAGTGGAAAAAACAAACTGCGGTATGTCTAAAATCATTCATACACACTGTATTGAGGCAAGCATGCTGCAGTCTACCGTGAATACTTGGGGTGAGGTTATATAATTCCTCATAGTTGAGATTCTCCCTCTTTTCTTTCCCTTCCTCGCTCCTAATGCCTGTGCCACGAACCGTCTTGCCACACAGGGTAAAGAGGCCTCGTCTACACTCCACGCTGGGCAGGGGCCAGGAGCGGCTCGACGCCCTGCGGAGCCAGAGGCAACACATCTTTGTCTCTTCCAAACACCCAGGGGCAACATGGAGCGCCACAGCATTCTAATCCTGTCTAATCTGGACACAGTGGAGCATCTGGAGATGGGGATATGGCTAATCTCAGACATGGAGACAGAGGGCACTTTGCTGAGAAGGAAAAACAGGGGATGGATCTAAGCTAGACTCGCTGTGTCTTACCGAGCTATGCATGCATCTTGGGACGATGATTCTTAAATAGAAAAAAGTAAATAATCTCAAGTAATGTTTCACATTTGAATCTGGCGTAACATATACAGGAGGCAAAGACTGAGACAAGGTTGCTTAAAGTTAACACCATGACGAAATTTAAAATAACTGTTCAAGAAGTTACAGTGTAAAGTGAGTGTAAACTGATGGTGAGATAAGAAAATACTTACTGTGCCCTGCTCTTAGGGAGGCAGGTGATCTGTGGATAGCAATAGGCACAATATGGTGACGCTTGTTTCCATGGGAGAGGTGAATGTGGTGGAGACTCTCCACAGCACCTGGTTCTGACCCTGCCACAAAGCCCAGGGCCAGGGCAGTGATCCACAAAGCCAGGTGGGTGAGTGAAGCTGAATTCCTGTTTAGGGGCTCTGCTACGGGCCTCAGGGGAGCAAACTGTGACCTCCAGCCTTCCAACATCTTCCCTGAGTGGCCAGATGAGGCTTCAGATCAAGGTGGAACTTGCAGTGAGCCTCACAGCCCCATACTTCTCACCTTGGCAAATCTCACTACGCCCGGAGATACTCGCACAGATCCACAGAGAAAGAAAAAAATATAGCAAAAAGGACACCACACAAAATGTCGGTTGTGGGGGGAAAAAATCCTCTTGCTGTTCTCCACTGAGTTAGGAAATCCGTAGTAGCACCCAGGGAGGTAAAGAAGTATCATAAATCATCATACAAAAACAATCAAAAACATTCACTCATAAAAATTAGGGCAACCTCAAACAGCAATTGAGAAATCCTAGCTTGCTCCAATTCCCCTAGTTCCCTTGTTCTCTCTGTTTCTCTCTTTCTCCTTCTGTTAAGCCCTCACAAAATTAGACACATCTTCCCACCAAAAACTGTTAATATTCCAAAAAATACAGTTGCCAGGAAAAGAAGAAAGCCAACTCAAGAAGAGACTGATGGCACCTGTGCAGAGTGAATGTCTTCAGACAACCAAGACAGACATTCTGAGTTTCCCTCCTTTTCCTCCTCCTGTGGTCTCAAAGGATGTCCAGAGGAATGGGACCATAGTTAAATCCGAGTCTCATTTGCATGTGTCGGACAGCTGCAGCAGCGCGCGGGAGAAGGCGTGATTGCACCTGTAAGTTGTGCCAAGTAGCGCACCCGTTCCCCATCTAGAGATCTCTGCTCTCAATGAGACCGAGCAATAGCAGCGACAGTACCTGAGAGAGCAGCCCTGGGCAGGAACACACACTCACACACAGGCAGCATCGGCAGCGCCGTTCCAGAAGATGTGCGCAAGAGGAAGAGAGAGAGAGAGAGAGGAGGAGGAGAAGGAGGAGGAGGACAGAGGGAGGGGGGAGCCTCAGCAGCCAGCCAGGAAGCAGGAGGGAGAGTGGCTATGCAAATGGGCAGCATTCACATAGCGAATCACTGGTGCCTGAGTGCATTGCAGAGGAAGAGCCTATTTAGGCAGAATAGCAGGAACTGAAGCTATGTCCCCCAGCCCCGATTCCTTTCACAATCTCTCCCTACTTTCTCTGTTCAGTCTTTTTCGATTCCACTCTCCTGTATGGACATTCATAAGCAGTAAAAAGAAGAAAGAAAGCAAATAAGACAGGACAGGCTAAATTCATTTCTATTTCTACTTATATCATCTCTCCATAATCTTTTATTCTTCCTTTCCCTGTCTCTCCTTTTCTTCTTCTTCCTTTTCTTTCTCCCTCTGTGAATCTAGAGAAGTTGTGTGATAATAGTCCAGTGGATATAAAAAATTGGAACCAAGCAGTCCAACCCAATCCTCGCCTCTCCATTGCCCTGGAAAACGGTATTCTATAGGTTCTCACCCTACTGGACTCTGCAGTCTATCGTTAGCAAGATTTTAGAAGAGTGATGATGCTGCAGCTCACATACTGTAGGCAACTCTCTCTCTCTCTCTCTCTCTCTCTCTCTCTCTCTCTTCTCTCTCACAACATATGAACACACACATGCACACGCACTCACACACATACATAAACAAAGCATGCAACGTGCCAGAGCTGGCAGTTGAGCACTGTCCACAGAGAGGGTGCTGAATCTGGGCAAGTCTGCCTCCCCTGCTAATAAAAGACCATTTCTCACAAGAGAGGGAATGCTGATCACAGACTCAGTGTGCACCACGGGTTTACGGGAATGTAGCGAACATGTGGACATAAAAGCCCTGCTGATAAACACAATCCGGTTCAGCTGGGAAGTGTGCTCAGTGTTCAGAGTTCAGGACTGGAGAGCACAAGGCTCAGCTGCAGTGTGCCTGCTTCTGTTTGCAGACTGGCCATTCAACATCCTCCCCCCTTCGAAATGCAGTGTTCTAAGCTGGAGGGAAAAAAAAACACTGTAAGCAGCACTGAGCTGATCTTTATGGTTTACAGGGAATACACAGGCATTTCATGTCCAAAGAAAGCCAACTTAGGCAGCGTGACACAGAGGATAATATGTCCATCTCCATTTTCTTTTTCACTTGACTGTTAGCATGAAGACAATAAAAGACACCCTGAGGAAAGCAAGAACCAATTAAATGAACATTAATGATGGAAATTTCATTTGATCAATTTGCTGAGTACAAATCCATTAGAGGTGAGAGCTTATTTTTTAATGGTTGCTGTAATCTGAATTCAAATATGGGAGAAACAGAACAGAAGAGACACTTTATTGTTATAAGATGAACATCACCGGTAAGACGAACATAATATGCCATCTGGCGTGAGGATACCTCTTATTTGCTTGTTGTATCTGTTACTGTGTTCCTATATAATACTAAAAAGCGATTGAAGTGCAAAACAGATGCTGCACACATTAGGCAACTGTGCTGTTCTCACCTTGTAGAATCTCAATAACTTGGTCCAGCCACCTGGTGCTAAAAAGTCAGCAGCATGGAACCACTGCTCCCTTCTCATTTGCAATGGTGAAAAGGAATGTTCCTGCTGAATGTGTTTACACTTTGATAATTATCAGCAGTGCAATCTGCATAATCACACCTAATAAGGCAATCTATCAGGGCTGCTTGCCAAGGACAAAAACCAGACTTACGATGTCCTCAACAGCAAACTTTTACAGGGAAACAAAATGGAAAAGCTTAATGTCAGGGTAAATAAAAGTGTAATGTGTGCACATTGTCACGCTGATTTTTAAAGTTTGCACTGGGTTTTTAGTGGAAACACTGTGTTAGTATGCAGCACCCGAAATTAATGACATCAGCAGGGAGGTTATACCTTTATCAGGTTTATCATTAGTTACTTGTTCATTTGTGCCCTCAAGTGGCGAAATTGTAAAGTGCAAAAAAACTCTTTGGGTTTATCACAAGGCGAGCAGCTTATGTTGGACAGTAAAACAGTTCCTCAGTATTCAGTAAGGTAAAAGAACAGAGCTGCAGCTAAAAAGCACTCATCACTACATTGTATCACTCCACACATTCAAATTTAGAGAAAGAAAACCAGTCATCCATAAATTGCTCTCATTCTAATCAATCCCTGAAATTCTACTAGAATGTTACTATGCCCTCAGCAGGTCGCCCTTTACTCCAAGTATTTTCCCTGACAAATTGGCTAACTGAAGTATGAGGAGCCAGAAAAGCAGTGACCATGCATACAGCCTTAGGGAAAACATTCACTACTAAATTCCTTCTGCTTGCACAAAAGCAAACACCTGGGACCAGGACCTAAACTAATTTCAGCACAGTTACAGATCTCATCCCGCTTTAACCAAGATGATTGTAGAGTGTCGGCCACAAAATGAGAAAATCCTCCTCCACAACTAAACTTTCACCAATAAAGAGTTTTTTGATTTCCTACAGTGTTCTGACTCTTGTTCCTGTTAGTGAGATGTCTTCTTGACAGAGAGCCAAAAACAGCTTGTCTTTGTTTCCATTTAAGACCCAAAGGATTGTGCAAGTCTCTGATGCAAGTGATGCTTTGAGCACATTTCCCCTTTTGGATCTACATTTCTCTGTATTTCTTTGTTTCTTTTTAAAGATAAAAAGCATGAAGTAAAGCCACAGAGAGTTAGCTAAAAAGCAAAAGGTGGAAAAATGGTAGAAATCTGTTGGATAGTGTGGCTGACTTTTCCCCTCTGAACTAAGTGATCAGCCAGAGGAGGAGAAATTGGTCTTGGGTGTAATAGTCCCTTGGAGAGCAAGAGTATAAGAGGACAAGAATAGTCTCTGTTACTCACTTAAAACTGCAACCACAGTGCACTGAGCTGATGAGATGATTTCTCGAGGGCTGGAGGAGGAAGTGGAGGAAGAGCAGCAGATGGGTGGTCTATGAGTACCTGACCCGACTGGAGCAAGGCCTTTAAATCAGTTAAAGGGCCATCAGGCGACACTTTATCACACATGGAGAGCCCCTTTAGAGAAGTGCAGGCACTTAAAACCACTTTGACAGTAGTGTCTCCCCTCCTCAAGAGCCAGTATGATGTTTACTGTAGCCATTACAAGAAAATACATCTAACAACTCCTTATTTTAATAAACACAATCAGGGGCATCCTGGAAGGTCAGTCCAAGAATGGGATGATTACAGCAGTTTACACATTGCTCACTAAGCAGGGGCAATTTAGTGTATCAGATGCTATTGTTGGCTCAGAGCAGATCAAGCAGATCAAGCATGCAAGCCAAGTTGTGCGTGAACCAGGTATACCTGTTGTGCTCTGGAGATGACACATCTGTGTCAGACTCAGCAACATATGTGTCCCTCTGAACGGGAGTGTTTGGAGGCTTTTATCTCTGGGGTATACAGTGGATAAGATGCTTGTTACCAAGCTTATATATCCATTGGAGTCATCTGATCCTCATGAAATGTTTATGTGATTAACTGAGGAGTGTTAAAGTGGTTTCAATAAATTCCTCCCATTATACAAAGCAGCCGCTAATGTTGGTTGGTCACAGTACCATCCTATTTTGATGCATAAAGTAAATACAGTGTCATTCTTCCATCACAAAGCCATAGATATTCAACTCTAATATTGCCTGTCATACACTGACATACAATATTAAACCTGAGCTTTTTATGCAACTGAGAGTATTCTGTGAATATCAAGCATGTCATTACTCATCCAAACATGCTTCACAAATGCTACAGAGAGAGACAGAGCAGCACACAATGCACTGATGCTAATGTGTGCAAGTGTACAGAAATAGAAACACAGCGCTGTCTTAGTCATCCCAAGATGTGACATGATAAGAACAGACAGATACAGGGAGTCAACACTCAATACAAACACACGGGCTGTACAGTATTTCAGCACAGGGGGAGGCCAGAGTGTCAATACTGTTTGTGTTAGCAGAGGATGTTACATCAGGGTGCCTGTCTGTCAGATTACTCTGCTGTATCAGTTGAGAGTAAGTGAAGTAAACTCTGACCCCTGCAGGTCAAAAAGGCATCGACTTGCTGGTTTCCAATTCAGCTGCACCTCAATATGTCTAGCTGGCTCTTGTGCTACAGAGCCCTATAGCTTAAGGTTTAAGTCATCACCACAGCCACAGTTACCCTCATTATGAATGATTAGCTCTTTCTATGAATATCTATCTCTCATGCATGTGCTGCTGTCACACACTCAATGATGATTATATTGAATAAATAGAGCATGCATGCGTGTAAGCTAAGAAACATCAGATGCACCAACATCAAATGTCACAGTTTATGTAAAATGCAGCAACCCTTATGCGCCGCTTAGAGATTTGTGCTGCACACGCTGTTCATTATGCAAGCTGTGAAGACTACATAAATAACACCACTCAAGCTGATAAAACAGCCTACTAATAGGAAATAATGCACATTTAGTGTTGTAAAATCAAATCAGCAAATGGTAGTGTTTGGTGGTGTAATGGAATGACTTAATTTCCACCGAGAGAAAAACAAAGAAACACAAACTCCACATCTATTCTCATTCATCCTTACTTTAATTTAGTCTTAAATAACTTGGACATAATAATTTATTTAATAGGGGCTACTAAAAGCTAATTTAAAATCTCTCTTTTGATACTGTTAATACAGAATGTTATTTGCAATGTTATTTTATTCTGGTATGTTGGTTTCAGGGAGTGGCACTGTCTTGGGTTATATGAGTTAATATGTAGGTGTAACATATGCAACATAATGCTGCAGCACAATTTATCATCATAAAAGCACAGTGACATGGTTACAGTCAAATGATACTGGTTTCTGTTCTCTTTTTTAGCATAAACACACACACAGAACATACATATATACACAGAACAGATACCAGCATGTACACACTGCACACAGCATCCTTTCCATTACCAGGGTTGGAGCAGTCCCAAATCACATATATGGAAGAAAAACAGATGATTTTTTTTTTTCATTGCACACTGAGCTGTTTGTATAACCAATAGACTCCTTTTGCTCCTTCCACTCATTGGATACTGTTGGCAAGGGATGCTTTGGAGTCTGGCTGATGTGACAACCTAGATTTTTTTTCCTCCTAATGCATAAATGATGCCACAACAGTGTTATTCATTTCCATAAATCCATTTAAATACACATTAAGATCAAGCGCAGAGGAAATAACATTCAAAAATCCTTGTACATAAGTGCATATGAAGATTGTGTGTGTGCGCACGCATTTACGTGTGTCAGTAAGTGGGTGTGTGTCTGTGTGACGATGATGTGTCTGCGAATGCATAAACCAAATCCTAACTGTCACTGAGAGAGATAGAGGTCACAGGTCGGCAGCTTTCCGGAGGCTTTCTCTCTATCTCCTCTGACAGTTCCCAAGATGCAGTGGGCCACCGGGGCACTGTGTCTGTCTCTGTCTGTCTGTCTCTCCTGAAATCCGTCCCAAGTAGATCAGTTCCCTTCACAGAGTGCCTCATCTTGAACAGGTCAAGGACAGACTGTGTCTCCCTTCAGGAGTCCACAGCTTCTCTGTTAATGAACCACTCTGTCTAATTGCAGCTAATCAGGACAACAAAGAGGTTTAGTAGAGGAAAAAAGCGTATAAACAAACCACTTCCACTCCTCACAAAATCCCCTTTTTTGAATGATGTCCATTTCTTTTGGAAAAAAAAAACTACAAAATAAAGTAACTTTTGAAAACATCATCAGAAGTATAGCTCTTTAAATACGAAGGCATTCTGCAGCCACTATGGAGCCACTACCGTTAGTCGAAAGAGGATCCCTCTAAATTCAGTTGCATAATGAAAGATTCATACTCAAACTTTAATAAGGGAGCACTGCTTCTGCTTGCTTTTTTTATTCCAATGTTCTTCATTCAAAGTGCACTTTAATCTCTATTTAACTTCAACAACAACACGTGATATCATACATTTCAAGTATCACTATATTTTTCAGTTCTGTTTTGAATCATTCAAGTAACACGACACACCACTGAGGGAACATGAATCAGGTGAATGAGATGAATCTTCCAAGACAAATAAGAGGATGTATTCTCCCGTGGCTCTCACCTTCATGGCACACAGCGCAGAAATTGTACTTCACACAAGCTTCACACTCAAAGCTCTTCTGTTTTTTATTCACGCCGCTAGAGATTGAAGGTATTGTGAGATTGAGTTGAAACATGAGGTAAAGCTGTGCTGGGGCAAGCTGTTGTGCTCCCGTGGAAGAAACAAAGCCGGGGGGGGGTTAAGAGGAGCAGCTGAACAATGTCTACTGAATGATATGGAAGCACAGAGGGCAAACTTTGAATGTACTGCAGAAAAAAGTTATGATGTTATTAAGTCCAAGTAATGTTATGAGGCAAAGGGCTGACGTGTCACCAGTGTTGTCCAACACATCCACAACATGGAAATGGTATGTCCATTGCTTTCAGGACTCAGTGGGGATCACTGTGCACTCCCAACAGTCAGCAGGGTCATGGTCATTGGTGACAATGTACTTAGCTGCCAGGCAGCTGTAGCAGGCTGTATGGGGATATGCACTCATGCTGTGATGTAAATGGAATGGACTGTACTCATATATAGCGCTTTAGTCATATCGACCACTACATGTCACATTCACCCATTCACACACACATTCACACAGCACTTATATACACAGTGCTCTTTAACACATTCACTCACTGATACACACACGCATCGGGGCGATTTGGGGTTCAGTATCTTGCCCAAGGATACTTTGGCATCAGCCAGGGATCAAACCACTGACCTTCTGGTTCTGGTCTACCTCCTGAGCCACAGCCGCCCCCATTGTTGGATGCTAAACTTGTGTACTTCACCAGCAAAAGGTGAAGTTTTGGCACCGTATTTGGCCAATTAAAATGCACAATTTATTGCAAATCCCTATGTATTGTATCACAACTGAAATCCAGTGCAGATTCCTAAAAGCACATTTAAAATGTAATCAACTCTGTCCTGGCAAACCATCATGGGGTGAGACCAAAATCATCAAGCGCAAATACTTAACTTGAGTCAAGAAAAGTTATAGGAATAAGATATGCTTACATTTTCCAACACAGTCCAATGGAAAGCAAAGAAGGAAGCCTACAGTCGTGATCCTTCCAAGGTATGCACAGCCATTTATGTCTAAGTGAAGGCTTGGTATATGAAAGGCCAGTGACCTCAAGCACAGCACGCAATGTATATTTGTGAAAAGTGTGTCACGTATACAATGAGTGAGGCAGCAACACTCCAGTTTTCTGCATACACTACTGCAGGCTTCACTGCATTTATTTTCTTACGCCCACAAAAAAAGGAGAACTAGAATTGACCTCATGCATCTCTATTTTATGTCGAGTAAAATCTGATTTCCCCATTATAGACACTACCGCTACTGGATCAGCCACATGTAGTTCATCATAACAGACCTGAAAAACTCTTATTTTCACATGGATCCCAGTCAGAGAATGTCTAATGTGTGCAATGATGTCTTGTAATGAAAACATTTTGACCAACCTCTACTACAACATCTCTTGAATGGAGTGGGCCAGGAGGAAGCTTCCAGAGATTCATTCTTGAGGTTGTTAGTGAAGTGGCAGCTCCCAACACCAAATATCCATTCTAAAATATCTTTCAAGCTTATTAAGCAGGATTCTCCTTTAAATCACTCAGTCAAGACAGCTCTATTGCTGGGACTGACTTTGGCTAAGGCAGTGAGTGATCTATGTGTGCTCTCCCTCCCTTGCTGCCTAGTGATAAGAGAGGATTTGAGTTGTGCCACACATAAAATTTGTCCTTTATGCATAAAAACCTTAGAAGTTGGTTGAGTTCAAGGACATTAATACAAACAAGTTCTACTGACCTCCCCATGATGGCAGAAGAGAGAAGAGTTTGCATTGTCTAAGCCCTTTGTGCATATTGTTAATGTAACTTGGAGCACACAGTTATGCTCAGACATACTAAACAGTTGTTTGTTTGCTGTGGAGACTGGCTGGCAAGCCCCTCTTGAAACTGAGGCTCGTTCATTTGCTTTGTCATATCACTGTACAAGTTTAAGCTCCTGTGGCTATACTGCAGGCACAGTATATATCTTGTAGTGTATTGCACCAGTGATTTCTTCTCCAGGTCTGTATTTAATTTGGAACTACAGGGACTTTCACACCAACAGTAGAAACTGGAAAACAATGAAATGAGATATCTTGGTATACAACAGAATATATTGCTACAGGGTGTAAGTTAAGAAAATGAAATGTAAGCTAACAGGTCCACATTGAAGGCTTATCAAAAACATGAGATCATGCTATGGTGTTTGTCCTATTTGAGGCTTCTTTGAGGCCAAATTGCACAACTGTGGAAAGTTCATCAATTTCCATCTTCATATCAGTGCTGGTAAGATTCATAGCAAATTAGTGGTGAGCCTGCCCTGCTAAGAAGAGCTGTAGCATCAGTCTTTTCATATCAAAGTGCCCAAAAATGACATTTACATTCAAGTGACAAAACCTTCTAGTGGCCATAGTAATTATGAGGGGAACAAAGGAGGAGGTCTGGTGACAGTATTACAAAATGACAAAAGTTCATGTAGGCAGGATGTCGAGGTGGATGGGTGTGGAAACAAAACATTGGGCTTTAACATGGGAGGCTGTACATGCTGGATGTTTCCCATTTCCAATGAGCAGTCAACCTCCAGTTTATCTGAGCATGACTGCAGTCTTACCTACATGGTTTTTACAGTAACATTGAAGCTGCTCTAACCTTAACACAGGATTAATTTTAAAGCAAAACACAACTGATCCCTAAACCTAACCAAACCCTACCTTCAACTGAAAATATACAAAACTCTTTGAGTTGGCTCTTGCAGTTGCAGTCATTTGTCTAAATTTGCTAAATTGCTTAGATATACTATATCTGTTCTTTCTTTTGTCTGCCTCTGCACATGTTGTTATTGCAGAATTAAGTGTGACCTTCCTCCTGTCAAAAGGCAGCTAACATACATTCATAGTTCTGTACTAACAGATACAATAAGTAATATAAATATCAATAATTTGTTTCTAACTACAGAACAATCTACTGCTCCCTCTGTTTCTGTCACTGAGATTTTTTTTTCTTACTGTGAGTTTTGATTACAATGCGCATCAATATCTTAATTCAGGAAATGAAAAATCTAATTTTCTCCTCAATTAAATGACTTTTTTACTGTGAAATCATTCACAGAATGTCAACAGATGCAATCAAAAGTTTTTAAATAGTTAAGTACAAGGAAGCAATCTTGTTTAAGAGGTGTTTGATATTCTTGGTACAGTTCTCCTGAGTGTCGTATTCAATAGCCAGAGTTTACGAGAAGGGAATATTCACTGTCAGGGTATCACCCAGCAGGGTAGTTCAGAAGATATTCTGTCTTCGAGTGAACACTTTAATTAGTATTGTGTTGTGGCGAAACAACGGCTTCTTACTTCCTGTCAACATGCCCCTCCGGGCAACCAATTAATAAAAAACACCTCAAAGATTAGGTTCTCATCACTGCACTGCAGTGAGTTCTAGATGGGATTGTGATTACAACAGAGATTAAAATGAAGACAACTAAATATGCATTATGCTTGTGCTCAACCCTGATCTAACCACACACTGTTCATTGACACAGAAATAATGTTCAGAAACTCTTGTAATACATGAAAGCACACTGAGTTTATATTGTTTGAGGCCACTCCAGAACTCTGTCACACTATATGAACAGCAGCATGGTCTTATGAAGCGGACTGACATATGTCAGATACTGCTGCTCCTCCATACGAATGCAACTGTCACAACATAAAGCTACATCACATAGTAAGCACTATGTGTCATGTGTCCTCACAGCTGTATTCTGTATTTTACTGTCAGTCAGTGAACTAATAAGTCGCATGTGTGTGAGCCAAATTAATGAGCGCTCAGTATTCCACCAAAGCCAGCTAAAAGATGTTAGTGATTCTACACCACTTCCTGCAGAGATCTCACTGCTTGGGCAAAGTTACAGACATGTTACAGCATCCACAGTGGGAGGAAAGGACAATTGGTTTCCATGCCAACAGCCTTTACCCACATATGGCCACTACTTCCTGGCACAGAAACCCATTTAAATGCAGATACTCAATCAGTATGAGGAAATTATTGGAAATAAGTAGGCCAAGATAGTGACCATGACTTAGAGGTAGAGGAAGTGAAAATAAAAGAAGGAGCACAAAACAATAAAACCTCCTCAGCAGTGATAGAAATCTTGAAGGAACAAACTGACTCAGTATCCATTTGGAACAACAAACAGCAGCTATGGGATATGTGTAGAAATAAGTGCAAATCTCCTATACTGCTTCAGGCGCTGACACATATGGTATGATAAGCATGAAAGTGGATCTAGACATAGCATAACTTCAAATAAACGGCTGATTTCAAACAGGTTTCTCCCTTTAGTAGCAGAGGAGTTTGTGATAAATGCTAGGTTGAAACATTTTATCATGTTAAAATATAAAAATAAAGATAAATTCATTGCTGGTTTTGGTCTTTTCATATGATTTGTTGACAGTAAAAAAAACTATAGAATATCACAAGACTTGTTCACTAAGACCACTAATATGAGCATACTATATCCACAATTACCCTTATAATGTTTAGTTATATGTTGCATATATTACACAGTACCTAAATGTTAATTACTTAATTGTTTATTTGTATTTTTTGTAATAAATAAATGCATTAGTTAGAAAAAAAATTAAATGTTCAGTGTCAGTTAAACACTACATTGGACGTGCTATAATTCTTGTAAACGTGTGTGCACGTTTTGTGAGAATGGCTACTGAAGTGAATTCACAGAAGCACTTAAGACTGCTTCTCTCATATCTTGGGGCACAATGGCTATTCAAAGCTAGGCCAAGCATTCAATACACACTGAAGCCCAAATATTCTCAGACCCATGGATTTGTTTCGCTGAGCTGCATTAAAAGAGGGCCACATCCAAGGCAAAGAGAACATTACTTCCATGTGACAGCAGGCTGTTTACTCCAGTGCCTCGTATCCCCTTGGCCTCACTAGTGGACTGGGTGTCCCCTTGTATTGATCGAAACCAAACTAAGTGGTCTAATCCTTGCATGCCACTGCAGAGGAATGGGACCAAACTGTCTGGAGTACTTCCTGCCTGCCTGTGTATGTGTGTTTGCGTGCGTGTGTTTGCATCTGCATGTTAAGTCTGGTGGACCGTCACGACTGTGCTGAAACACAAGTGCCCTATTTTTTAAGACAAGAAAATTACAGGAACATGCAAAACAAAAATGTAATTCTTGCTTTTGTAGGCTGGTGCAACAAATGTGTTGTATGTGCATTCCACTGTGTTATTAAGTAGCTGTCTTTAGACTAAATGAAAATGAAGCACATGACAGAAATAGGATCATTTTACTTTCTTTTTTATGTGCTTAAGAAAAATCAGACCCATGTTTATCACACATCACATGGTAGATACTGAGCCTGGGGCCCAGACAGACTATTCTCAAGGTACAAAGACACAAGAATGAGCATTGACTCAGACACATTAGAAAATCAAGTGAGAGGGGCTCGTCTTTGCCCCTTAGGCAGAGACAATAGATACTAGACCCACACAAACTCCATTGTTGATACAATATTGACATGGCACTAATAGCTTTGGCTATAACATTGGGTAGATGAGCAACCATGCGAGACAAAAATTGCGTGAAGGCCAGGCATAACCCTTGCTGTAGCCTTTCCACGACCCACTTTAGCTTAACAGCAAACACCATTCTGTTTGTCTCTATACATTACTCTCAGATGCTTGATCACTGCAGGCAAACTCCCTCAGGAAGTCTAGACTGGAGTTTAAGTCTCACAAACACACATACACACACAAAAAACACCAAGCCATCTTCTGAATGAAAACTAGACCACATTTTCAAACCCCAGTGGACATAACAGAGAAGATTAAATGCAATATGGCCATATTAACTCACGTTCTAAGCTTAGAGGAAGGCACTGCCAATGTTTTGGCTGATTATCAGCATCAGTTAGCACTTACAGAACAGCACTGATGACTTCACCACACACAGATACATATGGTCTGTGTCTCCTGTCTGGGTCACTAACTGAAATGCAATCCACATGCCATTTTATTTCTACTAGCATCAAAAACAGCTTGTAGCGATGAGAGCAAATGCATGCTTAACACCATTCACGACCGTCTTAATTCATTTCACACGCATGATGATCTGAGAGAAATCTGATTCATCTCAGCCTGCATGACTTGTATTTTTTTCAGGTAAAGTGACTCTAGGTATCCAGTTGGGATAATTGTTTCTATAAATACTACTCTAAGACACTGGGTCCACAGTTCACTCAAAATAAATAAATAAATAAAAGATTGCAGCACATCACTGGAAAGAAGCACTTGGGAGATGATGAAGAGAAGATGTGAAGATTGTTTTTATATCTGTGCCATCATCTCGCCAATCATTCTGAAGTGAAAGGTGCAATGCTGTTCTGAAAAGTTGAAATACTTTTATCTTAACACACTCCTCAGAACACAGCCAAGAAATGGTGGATTGCTCTGAAAAATTTAACCAAGTGCAAAGTCTATATGGATATAAGCAATGTATACATGCCATGCTTACTGTAGACTGTTAGTCTGCATCCCCCATAAGACAAAGCAATTAGAAAGTCATGTGTGTTTGGCTATGACGTGCAATGCAGTGATTTAGAAGACTTTAAAGGATGTTCGGTCTTCCTCTTCACTTTACATCATTGCTTAAAAATGACAGCAAGTCACTGATATCCCCATTCTCTTTGTGCAGCTACGAACCTCAGAGAAAAAAAAAACATTTTCAAGAGAGCCATAAGTGAATCTTTGGGACTTGTTTGGAGTAAGTATACAGTAGTTTAACATATTCATAACAAATCAGCATTTGGGATTGTCTTTAAAGATGAATACACAGTATTTCAGATAGCATATTCACTTTGTTTTAAATAGTGCTTATTAGTTTAAGATTATTTTAAAATCTATCTGCAAATATTCTTCAGTTAAAGCTTATCATTTTGACTCAAATATCTTAGAAGATACATTGTATTTCCAAGGAAAGTGCCTAAGAGCTGCTATCTGCCTTTGATGTGATTGTTTTAATTAATCAAGTAGATAAGTGTCTCTTCATGTAATACTTGAAACTGTGCCAACAAATCAAATTAATTTAACTGCAAGTCAGTGTCACCTACAGTTTTTCTTTTTGTAGTTGAGACTGAGTGCACCAGAGATGAATCTTGTGATTATAAACCAATTACCCACAGAAAAAAGTCAATGCACTATTGTCTGCTCAAAACGATTTACATTTTGAATGTGCATGAGTTGAGCGATGAGAAGGTATTGTACTATCTGACATAATATTGGTTCCCTTATGATTTGTGACTGACAGCTGTACAATTCGTCCTGGCTGTAAATGTTATGGGGCCAGGGGCTGTGAAATGGAGTTTTTCTCCTTGTAAAAAAGGCAGGATGCCAAGACTACCCACTAGAGAAATATCTGGAAATGCAGCAAGCTCCCCATGAAAGTTGCTTTGCCGGAGACCCATTGCTCTGTTGTAAATTGCCAGCATTTCAGCTTATGCAAATATATCTGGTAAAAAGTGATATTTTCCTCCGAGGTGCTTCTCTCGTTCCCTCTATCCCCATGACAATCCATCAACACAGATAAAACCCAACCATCTCCTGCTTCATTCCTACTCATAGATTTTCCTTGGCAGGGTGAGACTGTCTTGCATCACTATTCTCAGGACTAGTTCACTTCATCCATAGTGAAAGAGATTTCTTGGAGGGTATATTTTTTTGCGGTCACATATTGCATCTCTGAGGCCTGTACATTGATCCATCCCATTGTTTTTCTTATTGTTTTGTCTGGTCAGCAGGAATAATGAGACCAGCTACAGTAACTAGACTCAGCAGGCAGAGCACTTTTGCTCAGATATAATATATGCATACATGTACTGTGGGCCGCTCTGCTCCCACTGCTGCAATGAGCTCGATGGGCCTGTTCAGGATGAATATGTATGACAGGAAGAGAGAAAAAAGTTCCAGACTGCATTTCTTCTCTCTTTAAAGCACAAGGAAGGTTCATGAGGAGTTCGCCATCAAAAATATCCCTCAACACCTCTAGCACAAGCCCTACTTCTCTGTTGGGCCACAGTTTGAGGAATGAAAGGGAGAGTAAAACGAGCAGAGGAGGGCCAGGATCAGGACGAGCCACACTCAAGCTCACATCTCATGGACAGAAGAATCCTTTTAGTGTTATCATAGGCTGCAGATATGTTCAGGCTATGAGGCTGCATGGGAAACTATTAACACTTTCTGTTGATAACAAAAGATGGGGTCTTATCAGGATGGTAGAAGTGACACGGAATGCATTAACATTTATGGTGCTCTCTTCTCTGCTTTTGTGTCATCTCCAGAATGCCCACTCTGCTCCTCTCTCCTTAATGCAGTTCAGCACTTTGCCCATTCACCCCTTACTGTGTGAACTGCCGCAGAAGAAAATAATGACCATACAAAATCCCCTGTGCATGTTTGGCATAAGAAAGTAGCCCATTTTCTAAAAGTGGAAATTACCCTAGTTTTCTCAAAAGCTAAACATTAATCAGTAAATAGTCTGTTGGAATTCTTATTGTGTGTGTGTGTGTAGTAACTGTATCAGTCAATGCAATACTCAACAGCATGCATCCTGGTAGAATTTAAGTGCATTGGTAAATGTCATTTATTTTTTGTTTGTTTGTTTGACTTCTTGTTGATGTTTTATTTAGCAGAACACAATGTTTGTTTGTTGCTCCCTCTAGTGGCACATCTCTCAAATTTTAATGAGCTTTCACTGAACTGCCAGCCAGATGTCACAATGTGGAAGCTCCTGCTCTTCAATATCAACAGCTCTTGACTCCCTCAGTAAAGACAGTATATACTGTATTCAAAGCAGAGCTACTGAAATAAAACTTTGACCAAGTCACAACATATCAGTCATGAGTAACAGCGGACAGAACAGTCTGAAGCTTCACTTTGTTTGATGTGAGAGTTTACAAAGCAAATTATGTCATTATTCTGGCAAACGCTGTGCTTCGTGAGGACAAAAATATAGCACATAGCCAGGAAACAATAATGAGCTGGAATATGAATGCTGTGTGAAAGCATAGGATAAAAATGGCCCTGCTGCTGATGATAACACCCACCTTTAAACGTCTCACACCAAGATTTTCCTGGATTCATTTAATTAGCTTAACAGATGGAATGAATTATGCATCTAACGCTGTAAGATGTGAATGAGGAATGTCATTTTGTTTGACTTATTGTGAGTTGAATGAAATGAAGAGACCCGTTATTTAATATTCTTGAGGGGCCATACAAAGTTGACAAAAATTCATGGTGCATTTTTCTGGCTCATATAAAACACAAAATAAATAAAGAGGTGGAATCCTACCGTCATTACAGAGCGGTCCTCCAAATGTCGTCATGCTGCAGTCACAGTTGAAGCCCTCCCACTGCTGAAGGCACACACCCTGGTTGGCACATGAGTCCTCTTGGCACGTAGTGCTGGGACCTGAATGTGGAGACAAATAACAACTTGGTGAGCAGACTTTTATATTAGCAGGCAGCTAAGTCTTCAGATTGACTGCAGTGAAATTAGATGTCACGCAGAACGTACAGGCAATAGGCTTGCAATGCAAGCATACACAGGACAAACATACATATTCTATGCAAACACAGCTATGCATTAAGTCATATTTTATATTCTTTCTACAAACACTATTATGAATTTCCTGGTAACTTACTGCCTGTTAATTCTACTGTATTCAGTAAACAGTCACAACAAAAACCTCATAGATGTATTAAGCAACAAAAAACATTTGAAGTATTAAAATTAGTTCAAATATTTTTAACACATGGATTAAATTTATGTTAGTGATTTATGAAATATTTTATTTAATTATTTTCTATTTAAGAATAGCAGTACACAGATTATTAAATGGAACAGTACAGATTAGTTTACAGCCTCCATGTACATTAGTTTTTTGTACAGCACTCTGTAATCCAGTTCTTCTTTCCTTCTCCAAACTGTCACACATCCCTGACCACAGGTGGAGATGGTTTGTATGATCAGATTACAATCTGTCTTCAGTGCATCTTGCACACCTGTATTTTAAGCACAGTCTGATTGTAATCAGATCACCTAAAGTGCATGTTATTACCTGCAGCGAATGGGGTCACAGGACAATGGTTCTCAGTTCTTAAGCAGTAGAGTCATCCTGAGTTATTCACAGCAGTATCAGTCAGTCAGTCCCACTGTCAGTGTGAGCTAATATGCCATAAGAATACAACTATACAGACTGTATCCTCTGGCTGTCTGTATGACAGTGATGCTGAGTTAGTTTAGTTAATGGAGTTAGTGGAATGGCAAGGGTTAGCACAGATGAATGTTGTTATTATTATATGTATTATTTATTAGTTTATGAGATATTTTAACTTTATAATTGTATTCATTTTAGACTATTTACTATACAGTTCTGGACACTTTCTTCAGACATTATTTACCATTACCAACACCAGTTGTCAATACACTAATACTATTTTTTGATAGTTCAGTCATTACTACTGCAATGGTGGAGTGTGTATTTATGTTACTGTTATTTATTTACTCTTGTGATATTTTAAAAGGAGTTGCTCAGCTGTTGAATACAGACATGCATTGCCATCTCAACCTTATATATGATCTTTTTGTTACTGAATAAAGTGCAGCAACAGTGGGTGCTGCTCAGCCTCAGAGTAGCTATGGTAACTGCTTAATAGTTTAAGCTTTTGCTGTAGCCCACTCAAGGCTGAAAAATGCAAAAAGCGAAATGCTGTACACAGTGTACAATTTGCCACAAGAGAAAAAAGAAAAAAAACACAGCTTAATTCGTGATTACAAATAGTTCTGGAATACATTTGAATACATATGAATTTAAATTGCATGTAACTACATGATAAACTAATGATTCCATTGCTTAGTCTTTCACATTACAGTATAATGTGTCAGAAATGTAGTCCTAACACCATTTGACTTGGATTATCAATCAAGTAAACAATGAGACAACGGATGTATTATGGCATACTTGTAAATATGTCTAGTTAATATAAAACATATGAATTTCAAACAATGAAGGTATAGAATCATACATTTCTTTATAGGCTTTCCCATTTCTGTTATGGTTTGGCATTTATATGTAAGGCATGAAACACTGAAAAATTGAATTAATTAATTTGAAATGTAAGTTAATTTTTAATTCAGTAACTATAATGTATTGCTATTTATGTATAAAATGCATCTGAATTTGCTTTGCAGCATACCTTTAACTGTTAAATTTTAAAAGGCTTCAGCCTGCTGCCCAACATAGTTCCTACTTACAAGGTGGTAATAGAATGCCAGAGACTATAACAGGAGTATGGCACTGATAAACACGGGACTTATTACAACAATGATTAATTTAATGTAAAACATAAAAATGACTTAAGTTTGAATTAAACTTCAGTTTACAGATATGAAATTCATGCAGGAGAAAACATTGTTATTAAGACTAAGTCATGCAAAAGAATCATTTACATGTATAGAATGTGAACAAAAAACATAACCACAGCAAAAACCAAAATTATGTCCAATAAAAACAAAGAACAGCATAGGTTAGTGCAAATCAAAATGTGAGCCCCATAGACTTTGATACAAGATGGCAATGATACTTGTATTCCTATGGGACTGAAGCCCATTCCATATGGCTGGTGGGTGAATAGCAAACTAGGCAGTTATCTTGCTCAGGGAAATGTGAGAAAAAGTGTGGAGTTGGAGACTGTGAAGAGTTGGGGGGCAGAGGAATTACAGATGCAAAGAGGGGAGGGACATCAGACTCTGTATCAAACAGACAAAGCTATCTACCTTGCAAGTCAGCTTTCATCAATGCAACTTTTGTCGGCAAAATAATAGGAAAGGAAAAGGCAAAGTATACCAGCTGTTAGTAAAGCACCAAAGACGTCAAAGATGGAGTAACAGAGGCACAGACTGTTGAGGCAGGAGAGACAGAGCGAGGAGTAAAGTGTTTGTTTGTCCTCAGAAAGAGCCAGAGGGGAAAAACTGTACTGTGTAATGGAGGCCGGGTTAAGCCAAACTGTAACAGCAGCTACGCTGAAAATGGCATTGGCATTATGAAGTAAAAGCATGCAATTGTTAAGTCATTATTATGTGAAGTCGATATGCTTTGGCCATAATATTCAGTAAAATTTTAAGTAATGGAAAAACTGAATATTTTCTCGCATGCATATACTGAAAATGATCCCTGCTTTATTCAAATACAATCAGCAACTATATGCTGCCTGCTGACTCTATCACCACAATCCAGTAAATGTGTGGTCATAGAGGCCATTTTCCATTGAGAGCGACCATTGATTCTGTGTGGTACATAACGAAAAGAGCAGGGTGCCGAGCAGGGTGCTGAATTTGATTACATTTGTAAAGTTGGAACATGAAAAGATCAGAAGTTGCGTACTCAATAGAAAAAGAGTGGATGAATTGTGAAATTAAACTAAGTGAGTGACGGTGAAAAATAAATCAAATATTGTCTCTGGATGTGGTGCACACATTAGACTGGGCAAATGATATTCATGCATGCAACAAAGGCTTCATACATAATTCAAAAGGATTGCTTCTGGCAAACTCTCAGATCCAGCAAGCATGCATAGAGCAAAACAGAATGGGGATAAAATGGGAAATAACACTGGCAGTACAAATATGGCAGAGAGAATAATCAGATTATGGCCAAGTGAAACAGAAATGATTGCCTGTGGAGGAGTGTCAGAGCTTGATGCATTCTAACAGAATACTAACGTACTTTATGGATGTTAAATTATATGCTACAGGTTGGCAGCGTGGGTGCACTTCACTGTGTGTGTGTGTGTGTGTGTGTGTGTGTGTGTGTGTGTGTGTGTGTGTGTGTCCTTGTTGGACAAGTATGAGAATGGGCAAACTGAGCTGCAACTGCATGGGTGTCGTAATGACACCCTGGGTTAGTGCTGTGATAATGAGGGAAAACCAGAATAATTAGGATAATTAAAAGAAAGATTTTCTGATTTTGGCAATGAAATCTGATTTTAAAGAAACATTTTTTTATTTTTAAGCTTCTATCAATAATCAAACTAATGAAATTCAGACCAAAGTTTCAGTTAGAACATGTAGTTAACCTCACAAACAATTGAAATGTGGCAGTATGACTTATCATCAACAACAGACTTTAAGTGTCCTTAGTGGGCTGGGAGACTACTCACCTTCACATCCTCTCTCTATCTGCCCCACACAGTCCAGAGCATCTGACATCAAGTCTGGGAGCCGCCCATTCAGATCCACTGATGCCAGACAACCTTGAAAACCCTCCTTGGCATGCACCAGCTTGGGTAGCTCTTTGTACATCTCCTTAGCCACCCCACCAATGTAAAGGTTACCTGTACAGAAATGAGAAATATGACAATACTGACCCCTAGTGGAAAGAAAACATGGTGCAGCGCTTACCATATCAGGCTTTTTAAGGTGAAGTCAAAAGCACGTAATTGTGGACAGCAGCATAATTGGCCTAGCACTGAATTTTACAGACAAAAGACCAAAGCGTTGAGGTTATACTTAATTAATGATAACAGTTGTTTGATAAAGTTTTGAATGCACACAAAGGAGTGCAGAAGGTTAATTAATGTCAGTCTTAAAAAAACGCTTTTCTAATTATTGTGCTATGACACAATATCAGTATTTTTTTCATGTTCAAGCCATAAATTTGTCATCCACTTTGTACCCATTCATCAAGATTTTCAGTAACGATAATTACAACACTCTTCAAAGTAAAGCACAAACTATGCCAATATTCTTCCAGATAGAAAGGTTTTTATGTGGTTAACTAATAATTTATTCTAATTACTTATATCCAAGGTTGGTCTGCTAATCACAAATGGTCTTTTCTATGAACTCTCAGCTCCACACGCACACAATTAGTGTTGGCTACTGAACAGACAGGGGTTGAGCTCCTGCTAAAGGGTACCTTAGTGGTGGTAATGAGTCAGGGCCAAGCATTGCTTTTTCCCCTTTAACCCCCCAAGGGTTTATCCTGCTGCTGCAACCTTTCAGCTCTGAACCTGCTTTTCTCACCTCCAGGCCATTGCTCACCCAATTTAATGAAATCTTAAAAGATAGCCTACACACCCTTCAGGTCCAGGTTTTTGGCTCCTGTGGTCGTCTGTGTGGTGATCTTGGTATCAATCTTGACAGTGTGGAGGTTGTTGGTGTCCCTGGAGATTATAACATTGTGCCAGTGGTTGTCATTCAGTGGCTTATTGGAGTTGCCTTTGATCAAGTGGGCTCCATTCCCCAGGTCAGACACATAGTGCAGGTAACTGCAACCAGATATGGAACAACATGAGAGGATGCAACCATGGACACAAACAGAAGGACATGAAAGCATGGCATTGGAAAAAAAACACAAACAAACAAATATATAACTGTGCATTAGATGTTGCTGTAATTCAAAAATATGCAGACATTTTTAGATATGTATTCTAAGATGTTTATGTCCAAAAAAGCTTGTCAAGTGATTAACAGACAACACACATCAGTCTATAACAAGAATAATAACATAAAAAAAGAAAGAAAAAGTCTGAAAACTGGAGCGAGACTGTGTATGTGTGTGTTGCTGGTGTTCCCGTGCTTTCAAATATGAAGATATGAGAGTATCAGCAAGTGCAGCTGTCTGAAAAGACGCTAAATAATTGGCAGGTTGTGAAAGGTTCTGGGTGGTGCTGAACAAATTGGTCTTAACTTCTTTGGTTTACAGGCAATTTATGATTTGCATGCCCATTTTAATTAAAATGTATGCCTTTAATGTTTAGCACATTGAATAATACCTTTACTTCAGGCATTACTTAAAAGAAGGTCATTCTATAGCTGCATTTCAGCAAAAAGAAATGTACCCTTGTGTAGTTGATTCCCTTTTATGTTAGGTATTTGTTGTGCCTTCATGAAGATTTAAAGAGAACAGTAATAGCCAACAGCTCTGTCAGAAAATATTCTGGCACAGAGGTGATAAGAAAAGAATTTGAATTCCCATAATAATAGCATAAAAGGCTGTCAAGAATTATATTCTGTTTGGAAACTGTCATATAGTATGAACAGCTGCATTATTAAAACCATAATCCATTTTATGGATACTCTTACATAAATAAACATCTTGCTACACTAGTATAAAACTAATTCAACACAGTTTAAAGCTTTTTACTTCTCACATTTGCTGGTCTTAACACCTGGTGGCAGGTAGGTCTGCTCCACAAATAAAGTCATGTGTAAGGAGAAGAGCTGAGCAGCCACTGTAACCTGAGCAGTGACAGCCACAACAGCTAAATAAAAACATGAATGCCGCCTACACTAAGTCAAACTTCATGTACAGGAGAAAAATTCATCTGGCAACACTGTTGTTTGACAAATCATCTCTGGGCACAGTTGCAGAAAAAACACAGTAATGACTTCTGCACCAAATATGGAGTCTACCAAAAAAGAACAAAATATCTTAAAATATCCACACAAAAGCCCAGTTATAGCACTTGAAGATTTAACAGAGATAAATGGGAGCATATTCAGTCAAATTTTCTGCACTCATACTTTGGTACGTCAGGGAAATATTCATTTACCCTTTGACCAGCTCCACTACGATGAAGTCATTTCCATCCCCGCTGTTGTACAGGATGAGGCCATCGGAGGAGGTGGTTTTGAACTGAAAGAAAAGGTGCATGGAGTAGTAGGCCTGCAGAGTAGTGAGGGTCACATAGCTGGAGCGTGACTTGAAGGTGACGGGGTCAGCAATGATGTTCTTGAAGCCAATCATGGCATTGAGCTCACAGTAATCAATGTCACCATTTTTACAGAGGTCTATGTAGGCCATGCCATTGAAGGAGAGGCTCTGGAGGTGGCCAATGAAGTTGGATGGCACCATGGACAAGAAGCGCTTCTCTGTCACTATGCCCGTCTCAATGTTATGGAACTCCAGTTGGGTGTGGTCGCCCGCCATTTGACCTTTGATCAGTAGAAGAGGGGGAGAGAGAGGGGATGTTATTGGGGGTATATGACAATTAAAAGAGCCGATGCTTTAAAAACTAAAGGGCCACCTACAAATCCTCTGAATGATAGTAACATCACATTGTATGACATGAAAAAAATCTAATATGAACTCCAGAAATCCCAAACTAAATTAGAATTAAATTATGTATGTATGTATATATATATATATAATATATATATATAATATATATATATATATATATATATATGACACTTGAAATTGTCTTTTATTCTGTGAAAAAGCTTGTGTCTTACCTAGAATCTGAGAGCCCAACACATGTTAGGGGTATTTAAGTTTACAGGAGGAAAAGACTATTCTGACAGAGGAACAGGGGATGAGAAGTACCTTCTACGGGTGGGAGATCATCTACGGTCAGTTTCAAACTCTTGCCCCTCCTGAACACACGTACTGTGTGCCACTCATTATCGTTCAGATTCTGACCCGCAAAAATAGTCTCTGGACCTTTGCCTGCAGGACAGTCCAAATAACGGTTAACACACATGCATGCGTATGCACACACACATAATAGAGAGGCTGAGAGACAGGAGATATAAACAGAATCAGAGAAAGGGGGAGATTGAAAAAGGAAGACGGAGTGAACAAGTTAAGCAGTTTCACAGAGACAGAAAACATTAAAGGTAAACATAGTTAATGATCCATAAAAACACATCATTCTGACTTGCATTTGCTGTACTGCACCATTAGATGGGGCATCAAATTTCTGGATTCTCACTGAACACTATTTTCATCAAACCAAGAGGAGGGAGGCAGTAATCATATCATTATCATCATCATTGTTTTACTGTAAATGTATACTGTCTGTGTGGTTTTAGTTAACTAAAGAAACAAGGGATGAACAGACTTTTCATTACGGCTGGTCTCTACATTTCTTGTAAGATTTTTTTCTTCATTCCTATCATGCCACTTGGTGGCAGCAAATTACTACCAAAAGGCTACAACAGAGCAAGGCACTTATCTGAGCATCACTCTCCATCTTGTTTACCTACAGACAGTGCAAACCAGTATTTGATTTCTCTCATGTCCACCACATAAAATGAAATAGTGATGCGGAAAGAAATACTTGCATAATAGAAGCGGTGTGCTTGTTGGTGAAAAGAACCCCTTTAAAGCAAAACAGACAGGCTATTGTCCCCTGAAAGTGCAGGAAATACAGAATGTGATTTTCATCAGCAGCCTTGAAAATGAACGGGTGTTTTAGAAAAAGCAGCAGCAGTAGCAAAAGTACCTGCAGTAACACTGTACTGTACAAATCCTACAATAAGTCTCATCCATTTTCATTAAATCCATTAACAATATCAGATAACCATTTAACCTCTGAATCATTCCTTCACTGAATCCTGAAGCCAGCATTTTAATATTCCATGACGTGTCACTGCTGGCAAGTAGTGATGGAGATGTCACACAGAATCACGGTGATAAAATTTAATGTGATTCCAAATAATCAAATTTGCAATCACAGATAAATCATTGCAACTGCAAAAAATCTCTGTGATCTCATGAGCAGAAAGAAAGCAAAAAAATCTCTCCCAGATACAGTTCTGCATTTAGAAATTCTAACATTGGTCCAATTGGGGCAACGCATTATTTTTTCATGCAGCCTCCGTCTTAGAGCATCTTTGAATTGCTATATAGCTCTGATGTTCCCCTCCTGGGCACACATAACCAAACAGACCAATGAGGACGTACCACTGTGACAGTATTAAAATCCCCAGGCTCTGGATGCCTTGCCCACTGTAGGGAGCATTTCAGATGGGTGCCAGGTTCATTCCCCTGAACCCATTTATGGCTATTTATTTCCTCCTTTTCTGCAATCTTCAAAGCCCCAATGCAATGTGTATGCAAATCTGAGGGTGCCAAAGTACTGGGACACACTCAATCTCAGAGGCACAGTTCTGCTTTGTAAGCACTAAACACCGGGGCAGGATTGAAACCAGACGACTGGCGAGGGATTAAGGATGAGAGATATGAAATAATGGGATGGAGTTGGACTTGAAAGCATGCTTGATCTTTGCCTTCCATCATCCTGTCCTTGTTGCTCTCCAAGGAGGAAAGAAAGGGAAGGGGAAAAGAGGTCAATCGTATTAAGCAGCACATTCCTGCACAACATCCACTACTGTAGGGCCTGGTTTTACCGCCTGTTGTGCGGTCCAAGCTGCCAGCTGCTGGACAGACATTAAGGGCCTTTAGTCCACTGTCTGCAGCATCCAGCCCTCTCTAGTGCCCTCGCCGATGGTGATCTATCTGCAGTGATGGATCTACAGTGATCTCTCCCTGCCTCATTGACTTCAGGCCCAAGGGAACAGTGGAGAAGTGTGGCACAGGGCAGCATGAGAAGATGTGATTATCCAGTCAATCAGCTCTGGCTGGCTGGATGACAGGCCAGATACTGGTGCCGCCTGCCCCAACACTGTGACTCACCCAGGTGGAGCGGGGGGAAAAAAGAGAGACTCGCTGACCAAGCAACAGGCCAACGCTGCTGGATTACCATCAACACAGACATCAAAGCCAGTACACATGGAAGGGAAGGAAAGGGAAAGCAAAGCTTAGTAGGCTGCTGTGCTAGGCGACCTGCTTGTCTAATCAATGCCTTACTAACTGAAAACCCACTGTGAAAATGTTTAAGCAAGCAAAGGTTAAACAGTGTTAAAACAATAGATGACAATCACTACTAAACTGCTGTTTCATACTGTATTTACATTTATGGTTCTATAACCTGAAACTGCTCCATACTGAACATGTGAGAAAGTTGCTGCCTGATATAACTGCCATCACTGAGATCTGAGTACTTTTAGCAATAACTGAATAATCATGTGTTAACTACCTGCTGGCTTGACAGGAAAGTCCCTCAGCATGGTGTAACTTTGGGGGATGTTCAATGTTTATTCTCAGCTTTTAATTTAAGTTGCTAATGTGGGTTACACAGACTGCTGAGCCAACACGTTAGCCTCTTTATGAAACTAATTCATTGCAACCATAAAGAACATCATCATAATTACTCCTTATTTTAATGCACCTCACTGTTCTTTCCCCTTACTGGATGCTCAGTTCCAGACATGCATAGTAAGGTTTTGATCTCATTGCTATATTGGTGGTGGTTTATTTTTGCTGAAGGCAGGAGTAATATAATTTTTTCTGGGAGAGTAAGAGAGGGTATTTTACGTTCTTATCCTATATTTATATCTCATTTCAGCCCTCCCTTGTAAAATTTCCTCTAAAATTTTCCCTAAATAACAGATAGATTCAAGCAGTTGGCATGACACATTCCTTCATTTGTTGCTAAAGATCAGGAGAGCCTCCTTTACTTTTCCTAGCATAAAGGTGGACCCCATTAAATTCTGTTATCAGCAGTTTTAATCAGACCACAGACTGATTACTGTTCTTAATGTATACACAGGCAAGATTTGAGCAGTTTAACTTTATGTATATGTATATATATATCAATGTTAGTGATGATGAAAATAGTTTTCTTCAAAATGTATTTGTCTATATGTTTAAATCTAACCACAACTACCTAGATGTATAATGATGTAGTAAAAATCAGTCTGAACTATTTTTTTTCCAAAATATACTGTGCATTATAAGTGCTCAGTAATAGTGGCAAATACATGTTAGTTTTTGACTCATAAGCACACAGTGTGTACCTCACCATCTATGCATCCTCAAATCTTCCCCTCATCTATCATTTTAACATCCAAACAGGTGTAATATCTATGTAAAAGAATCTCCTGCAGCTCCTTCACACTAAATAAGCCAAAAATAAAAGCTTAATGTGTGGAAAAGATCAATTATGAGGGAAGAACTACCTTGAGATGTTGCTCAAGAAGGTCAAGGAGAGAATAATCACATGAAGTTGCCCTCATCACTGCATCCTGGCTACACTATAAATTGTGATTATCCTGCAGTTCAAATTAATGAATAATAGAAGACTAGAATGGCAGACAAAAAAAGACAATCTGTCACAAGATATATTTAGATCATATTTTTAGTTTGTTGTCACTCAGTGCCTGTTAACAGTGCTTAAGCTGAAGTGGCAGTGTTTTATTCAGACAGCTCTGGGCAGCCCCAGGGAGCCTAGGTCCCTAATAGACAGTGATGTGTTCTTTGAGTTGGTGCTGAAATTCTTCATCCACTGAGCTGACCGGAGCTGCAGCGCCTGACAAGACACATTAATTAACACAGGGAAAAAAAGAGGACAAAAATAACAGGGAGAAAAATAACAACCTAGAAAAAAAAAAAATTAAACACTAACTCTTCATAAGTGGAAATGCATGCACTGGCTTAACACAGTTCTTTCCAAGAACTTCAATTAAACATTTTCTTATGACACAATTAGGTCTGGATCTATTAAAGAAAGACCAGCTAGCTTCTTTCTCTGTTTTACTTAAACATTAACTTTCATTATGCATTATTCCCACAGCCTGAGTGAAATCATCCAGCCTATTAACACACACTACACACAGTCCATTTACACTACACCCTTTGATGATAGTGACTACAGCAACTATTGTACCTTTAGTGCAGGGAATCTTAGAGGTTATATATTTTGTGAAACTCTTCTCCTAAAACCAGCACTTATTCTACCCTGGCTCTGGCTGTTTTGGTAAAATGATGCATGAAACTAAGCAGAATTGATTAAATATTTGTAGAGAAAACTGAATAACCGGAGAAATAAAGCAATCAAAATCTACTGGTGTCCCTGCACACAGAGATTATGCCTTCACACTATCCTCATAAACCAAGACTGACCTTTTAAAGAACTGGAAGGGGGAATTAGAGCTTAGAGCTTTTTATTTGCATACACAAACAAGGGATGCAATCCAAGATGCATGAACAATGCTATTTAGCATTTAGAGAGGTGTTAAGAAGGGCTGGCTAGAGGTCATATCATGTGATTCTGTGTGCAGGCGTTTTGTTGTGTAAGTATTCGCTTCTCATCAGGCAATGACCTTCAAATACTGTATTAAGCTCTGCACACAAAGAGATCCAACACTCTTTCCAGAGAACAGTTTGTCCTTCTATACAATATGTGACACTTGCACTCTATTACAGAGCTGTAACTGTCTAATTTCTGTCGGTATTTACTGATACTGAGAATGTGTCTGTCACTTCAGAATCGTTAAACAGGAAGAGAGCTCACGTATTATGACTCCGGAGAAGTAATTATTAATTCATCACTGTTCCTGAATAATAAATGTCAGGGATATTTACCTCCCAAAATATTGCAATGTAACCTCTTTGTTGAAACACACACACACGTACACACATATTCACCATGAATCCCACAACAAGATCTATTCTCTCTCCCTCCCTCTTCATCCCTTTCTTTCTGCTCTGTGAGGCAGGTTAATGAGAATAATAAAATCACACTCTGTATTTCCTCTGTGCCTTGAATGGCCTCATCAATTTACAACTGGCATGAAATACTGAAGTAGAAAGGAAACAAAAAAAAGAGAGACGGGGAGGGGGGAGGAAATCATGCATGTCTAAAATACCTGCACTTCCAAAGCATGCGTTTTATATCAGCCTGAATTCATGAGTGAAAAGGTTCGTTAATTAGAAACAACTCAGAGTGTAGAATCACTGCCATATTTGGGTTTGTCATTAATTCAAGCCTCCCTCCACCTCCTCCCCTGTGCTCATTATTCTCCTGGACAGCTGATGCACACAAGACCACAGAGCAATTCTTACATACCAATAGCTCTTTGAATTGGTATGATAAAATGTAATGTCTATGTCAATGCAAGGTGCAAGTCAGATATATTTCAGTGCACTGATGTCACTTTTAATGTCTGGATCATATACTGGCTGCAGAGGAGAAATTGTAAACCTGGCTACATAAAAACACAGCTAGGGACTAAAACATGAATGTCCAGAAACAGTAAGAGTTAGAGAAGAAGAAAGGTGAACAGTAACTTACTGGAGGTACAGTTAATCCTGATACAATCTAGACGGGGAAGAATAGATGAGAGATAAATTCATCTTTCAACGTTACGGCTGCAGACATCATTAAAGCATACAGTCCACCCCTCTGGGGACACACACACGGACACTGTCCGTCCTCTGATGCTCTCACCCATGGCCCCGAGCTGCAGCGAGCTGGTAAAAGCACTGCAGTGGAGCTGCGCCAGAGGAGCACAGCATGGTTTACAGGAATACAAGTTCCAGCAATGTGGAATAGAGAATCATGAGAGGTGAGGTTTAGTTATACGACACTATTTGTTTCAGTTTGTTTTTCACCGTAACCGAATAAAATGTTTTACAATTTGAAAGATGGGGGATTTGTGTTCATTTTTGGGATGTGATCTTCTATTCAGTATGAGAGCATCAGATTTTGGTCAGGGTCAGACAGGGCCAGGTGGAAGGTATTACAATTCTCTCCACCCCCATTTCTCTATCCATCTCTCTAGCTATCTATCCACACATGATAACTTCAACATTTTTTCATGCTACTTGTCCACCTTTGTATGTTGTCACATTCACTAGATCATATTATGACTTTACGTAAGTTAATATTATGTTAAGTTGTATTTGTACTACCGTTGCTGATGCTGTAAACAAGAGTGGCGGTGGCGAAAAATCATTTATTAAATGGACTCAAGTACTGCACTAGAGTACTATTTTAACATACTTGTACTTAGCTTTTTTCCATTGTATGCGTATCTACTTCCAAATATTACACTTATTTATTTCACTATATTTGACAGCTGTAGTAATATGCTAGTTTGCAAATTACCACTTTATATACAAAACATATGATCAGCTTGTAAACAATGATGCACTATTATAGATTTTACTACCTTCTACAGTATAAAAGGTAAAATTATCTGTACCTTAACTAGCATTAAAAAGCTGCTTTCATATTAATGCATCAATTACCATGGTAATAATCAGATAATATAATGTCTTTAATAATATAACTCTCTTTGGTACTGTTGTGCATAATGAGTATTTTTATTCAGTTTTCTACTTTTTATATTTTTTTTTCCTGGTAATAACTAATGATAGCCTAGTCATCATTACTGTTAATACAACAACAAGCTAATCTTCTAGCACACACCAGTGCCGTAAAGACAGACACTATTTTCCCTATCTTTATTTATTTATTTTTTTTACCTTTGCTTCCTAAAGCTTAGCTTGTGTCGTGCTCTGAGAAAGGTGACCCAGATCAAACTCCCTCCCCTCCTTCCCGTTTGGCCCTGCCTGTCGTGTGTTGTCAACCGCAGCAGAAAAGTGGTCGCAAACTGCCAGAGACCAACACCAGCCCGACCCTTACAGGGAATGCTCTGCTTTTTGAAGGAGGGACGAGGAAGACAGGCTTTAAGGGCTAATGGCCAAAAAAAAAAAAAAAAAAAAAACACTAATATGTGTCAAAATTAATTCAAAAATAAAACAAAAACACAGTGGACTGTTGTATTCATCTTTTTGTAGTTTCAGCAATCTGACTTGAGAGCCCTGTCAGCATGTGGCGCTGTTGACTGCTGTGGTGGAACACATGCTTCCTTGTGGTTGACAGCAGACACAGACTGTCTACTTTGTATGCACGGCTAAACTGCTCCGCTTAGGGAGCCCATTTCTGTTTAGCCAGTGGAAAGGAGAAATAGATCGCTATCATTTGTGCGGCACTGCTCTGTTTGAGAGATATCAAACTTTTCACAGGCATCATTGGATTCTTTCCTGAGCAAACAAGCACACACGTACACACACTCACACAGAGTCTTTCATTTTGTCCTCAATTTTCTATTTTTGCTGTAGGCAGGGGGAGGGGTGAGGCATGTCTTTTTCCTGTGCTCATTTAAGACACATTTGCTGATTTATGTGCAATCATGCATTCCTCCTACAATGATTAAAGTGCATAGATGAACAAATGATTAAACTAAGGGCTGCATTATATTATGTAACCACTAGCTGAGAGGAGGTGTGATATTATAAACACACTCCTCCATTGTCAGAAGAATTATTAGCTTTCTCATATGAATGATAACTGGATGTATTTGAAATGAAACCACACTAGGAAATAGTACAGCAGTGTATGCGCTGTAAGGGCAACTCCCTTCAGAGCAATGCACATGTATGGAAGTTGATCTGAGGTTAGTTGATGGAGTGGGCAGCAAGCATTCCCCGCTGGGCAATGGCAGCTGTGTGCTCAACTGGCAGTGAGCGGAGAGCCGCAGACTCTTGCCATTGAAAGTCTTTACACCATCTCCTTCTATTCAAAATACGTATGATACAAGAATAATTGTGTGTGTGAGAGAGAGGAAGAGACTTTGTCTGTGGCTATGTGCATTTGAACATGTTATCAAGCTCAATATAGTTTTATTTGACATGTGACTTTGCTGCTGCAGCCAGTGTATGTCCGAGGCGTTACCTAAATTGACAGTCAGGCGGACGCGGCCACTCTCCAGCTCTAGACGCAGGCTGTCAGCCGAGTCCTTAGACGTGGTGGCGATGAGGATGCCATAGGCTCGCTGGGAGCGGAAGCGCAGGGAAACATCCTCAGCTTCTGTGTGCATCACCACTGGCAAGTTGACCTTCATAAACTTACTGCCGTCGTAGCTGAGGATGGTCGCCTCTGCAGAGGAAATAAGGAAGAAAACGAGATGAGTGATGGGTAAAATGGAGTGAAGCAGTCTTATGGTAAAGCAGTGACTGGGGGTGTCAGCTCAGCTTAAAATGATGTCTAATTTGTAGATGTAATTTAGCGTAGTAGCTTTCAATCATGATTAAAAAAAAGATTAGATGAAAAGATATTCAGTAGTTATTATGTATGCAGATAGAGTTCTGTGATTCAAAGGTCATCAACCACACAGTGAGAAAATTTATATGTGTCTGTTAGAAAAATGCACTGAGATACTACTACTGCAATACAAGCTTCTTAGTGAGTCTGCACTGACTTGTCATCCAGAATCCACTCCATTCACAGAGGAGTGATTAAACCATGAAGGTGACAACTACATTGTTCCAGGAGTGTCTACAGATGAGTTCTTCAGACATGTGCTTTGCAGGTTTGTTAAGGAAAGCTACTCACCGACAGCTGTTGAACCCAACAATTAGACTACTAGAATTACACATACAGCACAATAGGAGAGGGTAAATTCAAAAGAACAGTCAACAAATTGCATGTGCACAGATATGCAATCCAAGAGCATTGTGAAAAGACTTGTCACTAGTCTATAGCATCACATAGCTCTATGTACTACAGCTGACAGCTACTCAAACTCCCTCCTGTCTTCTCTGTGTCACTTTAAGTTGTGGCCTCCATCAGTGAAAACTTGGAGTATGGCGATAGGTACATGCCAGGACAGTAGTATAAAACACTCAGACTGGCAATAAACACATCATGGCAAACCAATAAATATTTTACTGGAAAGGAAATCAAGTTAACTATGTCATTACAAACTAACGTAATGTCTTAGAGAACGTGGCAGCATTGCATCCACACTTTTAAAAAAAAAAAATCTGCTATATAATAGTAGCAAACTACAAAAGGACAAATTGGTATTGACTGAGGAAAAAAAATACAAACAGCGATCAGAATCGTAATAGTCTGTGGACCTTGAATATTGAGCTTCTGCTCAGGGTGACTGCATTTACTCAAAGCATTAGGCAGCCGTCTGGAGAAATGCTGTGGAGATTGTTTAACGCTGGCAGGAGGTTGTAACAGCATTTCCGGTAGTGTAACTAAACCAAAACCCAATAACAAAGCCATTACCGCAGGTGCAGCGCTGAAAGAGATAGAAGGCGAGTTGGAGGGAAGGGAAGATGGAGAGTGGTGGGGGTGATAGGGTACCAATGTACACACACCACCTCATCACCACTTCCTCGTCACACAGAGCCAATGTCACATCCATCCCCTGGGATGACTCCGTCACATTCCTCACCCAAATCCAATTTCTCCACGCCCTCCTGGGGTATGCTGCAGATGACAGGGGCATGTGACAAACGAGTTCTCACTGCTAAACTGTCTGCTTCCTGCCAGGCAGCAAAAGCAAAGAGCTGCATTTGGAAACTGTTAGCAGATGCCAGAAAAAAACTGAGCAACTGCTGAAACTCCTAATACTTGAGAAATGTTTGTCACTGTAATATTAGCTAACACTTAGACCCAATGAAAGCATTTCCTAACCGTATTTGACTTATTCTCTATATGCACCTGTGCTTCATACTGCATACAAATACAGACAAACAATCAAAGGTGTATGTTTACGCTGGCGAGATGGAATGTAAAAATCATTACTGCCAAACAATGAGTGACAGATCTGAGTGCCACACTGTATAGAATTCCTGCTCTGGCATAAACTCTACTCCTTTTAAAAAGCCTCACTTTGAAACAGGATCCATTGTACTTGCAGAAAAAAATGCTCAATTTAAAAAGGAAACAAACAAAGAAAGAAAAATCTATCACTGCACTGATAATGACAAAAATCTTATCATCTATCCTTTGAAAGGCTGTATCAGTGTGTCAGCACCAGTTTGTTAATTTCAAACTGTATATAATAAACAGCATGGAATCTGATCAATTGGCTGCTATTGTTATATAAACAAATACCTACTGATAATCAATGTGAGAAGAAAAGTAATGATGTGATGTGACATTTCACAACACCTCACATAAATAAAGAACATTTTACTCATAAATAATAATCTTTTCAGACTGAATAGAAGGATAAAATTAATCACAGCTGGAGTAAATATTCCATTCCATCCAAGATGTCACCTCTGCTGAGATTCAAATATGAGAGGTTGTCTAAAATGCTATAAAAAAAGAAATGTCCAGATAGATATAAAAATATGGAGAATGACATGTGAGGGAAATATTACCTAATGCAAAGTGAGCATCTGTCAAAAATCCAATCCTAGAAGCCCAGTCATTTTTAATGGCACTTGCGTGTTTAATATCAAAATAAATTGAAAGGACTGAAGCTGGAGCTTCTGTCTGTGCCAGCCCAACAGGGGGCTGTCAGAGGGGAGATGGAGCATACCAAACTAAACCAAGCATTCATTTTCTGTCTTGTAAAGCACAATAAAACATTGTTTTCTGATTTTCACAAGAATACAAGGAGCAATTTGGGGGGGGGGGGCACTCTCAGAGAAGTAACAAATGAGGCTGTGCTGCTAACAAGGGGGAGTAAAGGCAGACAGACACACAGTTCTTCCTCCACTCTCCCCCAAGGAAAAGAGCCTCTGCAGGAAGCTAGGGCTGTCAGCTGCATGTCACAGGATTGTGATGTCGCACAGTGTCAGGGCACCAGGCCCAATCCAATTCAAAATTTGCCGGAAACAACTGCCAAAGGCTTTTGGAGAATGTATGTTCAACATCTACAATAAACAGGAAGAAATGGCTCAGAGATATCATAAATAATTCAGAGCTGCTCATGTCTTCTTCACCGCAGCCTTTTTTGAGTATCTTAGCATACACTATCCGAGAAATAGACTCACTGGCTATTAAATGTGTGGAAACATCCTGCCATCTGAGTGGATTTCTAGAGACAGGGAAACTATTCTCTCGCTATACAGAAAGAAACAGCGTCATCATGGGCCAGCTTCACATCTGCTGCTCTGTGACCATACGGCAACTTCATTAGGGCTACGAAATGAGAGCAAAGACAGAAAATGGATCAGTGTGTCCGTTCGGAGTGGTGGAATCTGCACCTTCAGCTCGTGCTGTCGTGAATACACACGACAGCCAAGATGGTAAAGATTTAGTATGTTCAAATTAGGTTCCTCAGCCCACTGAGACTATTAAACGAGAATTACCACTTAGTTTAATGATTTACAAGTTAATCTTCAGTCTTTGGGCTTTGCTGTACTATAGACTATTATCAGAAGCTGTAGACACCAGAAATCAAAAGCCCTAATGTACAGCTTAAACACAGTCCTTTGACAAATAGTGTGAGACTAATTGAATGTTACCTTTAGGTTTGTGTGCTTAAACAAAATTTGATTGTTTATTTCACTCCTAGCCAAACCTCTGTTCCACAACATGTGCATATATCCCCAGATAATCAGCCCCCAGTGCTCTTACAGTCACATTTTCCATGTTTTTCCAAACAATTTTCTGCACATCTGTGTATATCGCTTCAGGGTGCGAGACAACCAGTTCTCTCTAATTTGTGACTATATTCAAGTGTGGTGAATAGTGAGTAACACAGAGTGTGCTGTCAAAGGGCATGGATAAAATGTGTTTTAATGCTAAAATGCAGCCATATTCCCCTTTAAGGGCATTTCACAATTACGCAATAACATTCTGCACCTCTTGGCTTTCGCTTCGGACCAATGGCAAATGGTTTTATGCTCTGAAAAGCAATAAATGTGCTCAAAGAACCAGTTTTTCCACAGTTCTACCAATTTACATAATGTTTTGATGTATTCCATTGTTGTGGTTTATGGTCTGTTTTGGAACAAGATACCTAACACCTATTGTAGATACTATAATATATTGCAGCATTATGGATTTATGCCTTTAGTGAATGAAACAAAAAAAAGAGAGATTTTAAGCTCATAATATCACTGCTGAGCAGGTAAGAGCACTGTGCAAAGTCTCTGCTTACATGTGCACACGTCAGCAAGTTGTATATGTATAGTGGGCATACTTGTGTGTTGATCTATATATTGATCATCAGCACCTATCTTTATTCATCGGGGGTATGTATAACTGTCCATGTGAAATAATGCAGGTGCTATCAGTGCTGGAATCCAGCATGTCATATCTCATTAGGGAATACGTGCATGTGCTGCAACGCACCTACTACACCATCTGGGAGGCAGCCTTAGCCTCACACTGCAAGACTAATATTTGGGCTAATTAGCAACTGGAGGAACAATGAAGGGGAAGACATTTGGGATGCAAGGGGGAAAATTGCTTTGTCTGCTTAATTAAAATCTCTCAAAATAGGGCGAATAGCTCTATGGTTCTCTTCCGAAACTCCACCTCCTGTTCCTTCCATTCGTTGTCCTCCTCCTCCTCCGCCATATGCAGTAGCTGTATTTTGCCACCGGGTGGTACACCATGCATGGATAAGTGAGAGCTGGGGTAATTCTTTTGACAGCTCCTCGGCCTGCTGGTGCCTGCTTCATCCTACCAGTGCAGAGGCAATCTGGAGCCATCAAAACAGCTGGCAGCACGCCGGGGCCCATCCTCCGTACCACTGCTCCCACTCACACTCTTGCCGAATGCCAGTCTCATACACAGACCAGAGGAAGCCAGAAAAAAAGAAGGTTGGATAGAGTAGCCGAGACACCAGAAGACGCTCGAGTGTTAGGAGGAAGAGGGGAGGAGGTCAGAGTGGCGGAGACTTTTGCAGCATGCAGTACTTCCTGTGCTCCAAAAACAGAGATGCGGGTTTTCTGCTTTTGTTGTCAGATGAATTCAGAGTGGATTATATCTTTTTGAATTCAAGAACACTCTCAGAATAAGTAATTATCTTCCTGAAGTGAAACGATCTGTATCCCATGCCCACTCTACCTCCCTCGTGTACTATGCCCTAATTCCTGTCAACTCATTAGCTAGAATGGAAATGCACATGTGGAAAATCAGAGCAGCACAGAGCCAAGCCCAACTGACACATTGATCAGAGATGGAGGAGATTTAGATTCTCTGTTGTGTGCTCTTTTAGTTTAAATATTCATCTCCTGTCTTAGCATTAACTACATTTCTGCATTCACAAGACTGGTCATTCATCATTAGACATTCGCAACTGAATAAACTGCATTCATAACAGTGAACAGGAAATGCAATATCTTTCTGATATCATGTGCTTTTGTTATATTTTGGTTCCATTTGACTCAGCAGATTTCTATCAGCATTAAGCCATGTCTTTAGCATGTCATTAGCCAGGCATATGCCACACCCCAATTACAAGATATTCAGGCAACAGCATTTTATAAGATGAATGACTTAAGCACAGAGGAAAGAAGAGGAGGAGACATGTAGAGCTGACACATGTAACTACGTGGGATGTGTTACATTCCAACTAAGAGTTCTTTCTTTTTTTTTTTCGGTGATAACCTGTTCCGGCTGTCGTTCCTGAGCAGATGCATCACACTGTGATAACGGTGTCACATGCTTGGGCTCTTTTTGACATTTGCCTTGATTATGCATATGCTAACTGTTTTCGCTCATTTGCTGCTTTCGCTTCGTTGAGAATTTGTGATGAAAAGTCCATACATGCTGCTGCAACATCAAATCTTAAGAAGCAATGGAGATTTATATAATAATATATTGTAAACATTGGTCGAGGATATTTTTTGTGTTAATGTGACATCATTATAAATTCACAGTATACAGTAGATTTACATACAGTGAATATCCACTTCACTTGATAGACTTATTAATTCATGAATACAAAGAAGACATCATTAGGCCACTCATCTGTGATTGAGTTCAGAAACTACTCAATAATATTCTCAGACTGAACTGATTTTCATTACCCCCAAATCCTGGTCTATTAATATAAGCTAATATTGCAAATCTCTTTGGTGAATGAACTATACATTCAACATATTTATTCACTTAGTCTGATTATGTAAATAAGCCTGAAATTCCGATTTTAGAAATAATTGCCTCACAGCAGACTGTATTAGCAAGTGAAGGATTTGGCTTCCTCACACAGCTGGATGTTGTTTTAATCGAGCTAGATTTCAATCACAGGGGTCAAAGGGCAATCCTCTGGTCACCAGGCCAACAAACTAATGCTGCACAGGCAGAAAAGCAGGTCCATGCTAAGCTTTGCATTTGTAAGCAAAGAAATGTCCTTAAGGATAGTTCTTATTTTCAGCAACATCACAGATGCAGTAACAACAAAGTACAAATACAGTTAAAAGATCTGCAGTGGAGTGTTAAGGCCAGGTTAGCAAGATGGTCTCGAGACTTCCAAGCAAATTACTACAGACAAACATGTAAACAGATATTGGTTATAAAGCCATAAGTTATAACCAACATGAAACACTGCTGAGGAATTTGAGAGGATGATTTTCTTTTTTTTTTTAGTGCGAGTACCTATATAAATGGTGCTTTCCATGTGATAAACTACTGCAGAGTCAGCAGGAAGACAGCTAAGACATGGAGCTATAAGAGTTCTCTGTGTGACACTCACTTCTCCTATTTCTCTTCTATGGAGGAGAAAGGGATAAGTATTCTGCACCAGGTCTGGTCATGAGCGAGTGGTTTGATGAGCCAAATGGTTAGCAGAAGACAGCCAATTTACAGGGTAGTGTGCATGGTGGACGTGACCAGGAGCGCCTCAGTGGTGCATCAGTCACCTGCCACTCAGCATGGTCTAACATCAGCCAGTCAACATTTTATGTGCCCTGGCTCATTCTGTCTGCCTCTCTGTGGCTGTCCATCTCCACAAGCACACTTTCTTTCCCGTATTACTTTACTTTCAGTTTGCTGTTGGAGAGCTGCTGATGTTCAACCATCAGCCTAGATAGAAAAGGCCACCTGCAGGCTTTTGTCTGGTGATGCTGCTCATCCTGAACTTGAAAGGAGGTCCCTTTCAGACAAAGAATACTAAATCTATAGCAGATATAATTAAAACCATTCTTTCTCTGGTTGTCTTTGATGTCAATTATGTTCATATTTCTATGATCGCGTGCCTACCTCAGAAGACAATGCATAGTGTGTGTCACTGTGCAGCATCATCAACATTTCACACACAGCAAATCCAGATTATGCCCACCAGACAGAAATGGTGTGCTTCCAAAGAGCTGGGCAGACAAAATGAAACAAAAACAAAGTCCTACCTCTTTCACAGGAGCGTCCCAGGTATCCAGTCCCGGAGCAATCACACACGTAGCGGTTCCAGCCCTCTCTACAGATCCCATTGTTTTGGCAGGGGTTGCTCAAACACTGTTTTGGAGGCTCCTTAGAGCACGAGGGCTTCACCCCGGCTGCCTTCTGGATCTCGGCCAGGCGCCGGACATCCTTACTCTGTCCGTCAATGAATAGATCCCGGATGCAGCCCACGTAACCATAGTTGAGTAGTGCTGTCCACACCTCAGTGGGGAACACCAGCCCCATTTTGTTCTCTGGCAGACCCCCGAGGTAGAGATTGTCATCCAAGTCCAGGATCTCACTTTCCCCAGGGGCTGTGTAGGCAGTGCGGAGGGTGTTGATAGAGATGGTACCTAAAAAATAAGACAGAGTAGGAAGAGTTTATCTTTTCTTCTTCGAACTACTCTATGAGGTTATTCACCAGATGGACACCCATTGACTGTAACTGACAAAAGACACTATTTGCCCTGCAGAAAACACAAACATTCAGAGAAGACCCACTTAAAGATGGTTTGATGAAGAAATTAGCTTAATTGGTGTTATCCATCTGGACAGGGTCAGGATTTTCTTCATTTAGAATGACTGATGAGTGCTGATAAGACACATTAATCACAGGACAGCTAGTCTATTAGTAGCCTAATCTGGGATCCCTAAGAGTATCCTCTCCATTTTCCTTGGATTTCCCGTAATAAATCTCCTTTATCTATAACGCAGCAGTCATAAAATAGAAAGGATGGGAAGAGAAAAATCATTGTCCCCTCTATCATTTCAGCCAACCAAACAAAACAACAACAACAAAAAAAAAAAAACATTGTAGCCATCTTTTTGAACTTGATTAACGGACTGCAGGCTGTTTTTTTCACCCTGTCTCTCCTTCTGTTTGCCTCTCCAACACATAAACCTGCAATGAGAGTTTGTGTGCTTCCCTACCATGATTTATCGCTCTCATTCAGGTTTAATTCTCGATCTGGAGCACGGTAAACAACAGCGGACATGACTGGACTGTAAAGCTGATGGAAAAGGAAAGCCTTACTGTGGGACTCAGGCCGGGTGATTAATTTGTATATGGATCTGTTACTCTCAGTGCAGGAGCCACTGTGGATCTTTAATTAATGGCGGCTGCGTCCACTGCCTGCATCCTCATCCAGTAATCTATATATCGTGCCACTGAGGTGCCGTGCAGGCTACTGCCTTTTTGGAGAGTGGCAGAGAAATGGCAAGCTAAGGGTGCTCAAAAATAAAATTGCCATAAAGTCATGATTTGCATTTTGAGTGGCAGATGCATGCCATGGCAGATATGAAGGAGCTATTAGCTGATTGCCTCAGGCTAAATGGCAGAGTCCTAACTGCTTGTATGTGGAAGAGGAGTGCAGCTTTCAAGTTACTTTTCTAGTTCAAGTGTTTATGTTGGGGAAACAAGCCCTAAGCCACGCATGAATTTTCAGCAGGGCTGCCTGAGACACATTAGACATTAAATGGGGCCTTTCACATTTCATTACAGCTACCATTAGCATGCATGAATGTACATATCACAATTAATTATAAGTATGATAAATATCTCTATATCTTTTTTCAATAAAGGCACAATTTCCTCTTGTTTTTCTTGTGATGTATTTTGTGATCTGTTAAATCTAAGGAGACTGCCACAAAAGAAAAGATATTAAAATCAGTCTATAAGCTAAAAATAATCCTGGGTGAGTAAGTTTTTTATTGCCAAGGTGAGCCAGCTTTCTTGCAAAAGCGCTTGAAAGAGACAGCTAAGGACCTAGTGCACAATGATTAACCTGGTCCCACAAACATGTTCCAGCTCTTTTCTCAGGGTCTTGGCCCCAGGCATCTGTTCCAGCACTTTCCTGCAGCCACCCACTGCCCCTGCTCTCTCCAGCCACAGCTGTTGTGACTTCCAAGCTTTTGCACACTTGGCAAGGGCCACCCGTCACGCAGCCAGAACAGCTCCCTTCAGGTTATAGCTAACGAGCTCACTACATCAAACTCATTAGCGAGGAAACTTTTCTCGGAGTAGAGCAGGTGCCCGGTTAAAGAATGATGGTCAGCAGGAATCGTGATGGAAAAATCGACACTTCACTTATGTGTAAATGCAAAACAGTCACTGTCAGATCTCAGCATATGACAGGTAGAGGATAGAGTTTTGAAATTGATTTTTGATGTAAATTACATTGTGAATAACACATTCACAGTGTAAATACTTCAGGAGTCATCATCTAATGGCTTCTTCTCATGGTATCTATACTTGGGTCTTATAACAGCCATAAACAGCAAACAAGGATGCTGCAGTAAGCATGTCTGTCTAAACTGATGTAAGTGCAAGACAAGAGAAGGATGTCAGCATCTTTCAGGCATCTGCTTAGAGTGCTCTGCTCACTTGTCAAAGTCCTGTAAGGAAGTGTGTAAACACAGTCAAGCTATGTTAAGTCATATGGCACTATACAATCCCATGGGAACAAGTGCCATCGCCAGGCTTCTAGCATGGGCAACATAACACACATACACACACTGTAAGACTGCCTATGTTTGGAGCATTAGTCATAGCCAAAAGGGGAAGGAGATATGTCTGTATGAATGCTACTCAGCATAAAAGAGGAGGAGATGGATGCAGAACAAGATGGGAACATGGAGATAAAGATGTTTGGAAAGAAGACAAGGGAGGGGTATGTGATGACAGATAAGAAAGCAGATGAGGGGAACAAAGCAGCAAATAATATCTTGAGGAGCAAGTACAGGATGTACAGTAAAGACAAGTTGATCAAAGTGATGATGCAGGCAATAAATGAGGATGAATAATGATGACGAAGATCAACAATCCAGGAAACTTCACAACACTTTGACCAGATTTCTCTCTCTCCCTCTCTTTCTCTACAGGCCGACCCGCAAGAGGTACTCCATCATCAAACCTGAAGGCAGGGGTCCAAATGACAGCTCAGATCTGTCTCACACTTTCTGCATCAGCAGCCAGGCTCAACTTGGCATGGTGTCCCCTAACCCCACTCACACATCCCCAAAACATGTTAGACAGGGGATTACTACAATCCAGTTAGGGCGATACGGCCAAATCTCTCTATGTGATTGGATTCTCTGTAGAGAGAGAAGCTTGTGAGTGGGCTGTGAGGATGGGGGATGTGTTGTCTATACGTGTGTGTAAGTACATGCGTCTGTTTGTGTACTGTACGTGTGCGCAAGCTTGTGTGTTGAAGTAGTGGTGTGCGTGCCTGGGCAGGAAGTGGGGCTACAGAGCGATGTCCGTGTAATGTCTCTGATGAGAGACCCATGGCACTCCCAGCCCAGAAGCCCTCACTTAAAAGCAGAGTGTCTCTTAGAGACTCTAATGCATTGAGGTTAGAAGATGTTGTCTGAGAGCGAGACTCCATTTACAGACTCACTTCCTGGAGGAAGAGCTGGCTAAACTAAATAGGGCAGGGATCATTATCCGCCATTGTCACGGCTGCAGGAAGTGCTGCACATGGAGGACCTGGCTGCAGATAATTACGTCTGGCTGTTGTGTTTCACTTTTGTTTTGAGTGATGTGCTTGGTGGTGTGTGTTAATAAAACATCTGACATGCAGATGACTCACGCTTTCAGGGGACTATTGAATCATTTTCTTATGTTTAAAATACCTTACCTTAATTCTATGGAATATTAAAAAGTATAACAAAAAGCCACAAGTCTGGCTAGCATTATGTCACAGAGGGAACTTTTTTTTTTTTTTTTTTTTACCTCACATGAGATTTGCATATGCATTTTTAAAATGGAAAATGTTGTTAGGAATTTATTATGTTCATTTAGGCTCCCATAAAGTTAAGAAATTGTTAACAGCATGTCGCAGCAGACACTTCAAACATTAATATTCCCTTGTGCTTTCTGAAGATAGTCTGTTATTCATCTAAAGACTCACACTGTCTTTATTTCACACAGCTCTACATCAGCTCAGCTTTAATCCGAATATCAATATGTGTCAATAATTTATGAAAAATAATTCTAAAAAGCTGCATTTAGAAAAGCTATTTTCAAAGTTTTTTTAATATCACTCTATTTGCTCAAATCTGCTATTTAATGCACCATTAAAATTACATGTATCCTGTGGGAATGGAAATCACATGAGGCCTATTCGGTACAAAGGAACTGCAAAAATTCCATTGCTTCCATTTGAGGTGCAGTGCACACATCATTACACACTGCAAACAACAGTGCTTTGTGAAGTTCATGGAACTCTCGAGATGTGAGATTTTAGATTTATTAGCATACTTGTAGGATTTAATTGGCTTAAATTTAAAGGGTGAGCAAAGATACAACATGGCTCTGGTAAATTTGAAAATTACTTTGTAATTTGAAGCACTGTGTCAAAGCATTCTTGCCCTTCTGTTACTCTTCTCACAAAGACCGTTTTATGTCCCCTTTACACTCCAGTTCGTAAGTGTTGACGCCTTAGACTTGAGGAGAGGAAGAAAAGTTATTCTGAAATGTCATTAGTGCACAGCTCAGCACAGCACTGTGCAGTAACTGTCTCGGTCCTGGGAGAGACCACCTCCTGTTTCCATGGAAACTTAGGCAGGGTAGACAGAGAGAACAGTGGGTAGAGAGAGCTCGACTAACAAAAAAAGATGTTCGATAGCTTTTGTGTGAGCATGTGTTAGTGTGTGTGTGCATGTGTGTACTGTGTGTACAGTAAGTATGTGGGGGTGGATGAAGGGAGGTTACTAGACAGATAATGAGCACAATGTAATTTAGCAAAACAGCGTTTCTTCTAGTTTGGTTTTCCATAACTAAATGTTGTAGATTTATGTTATTTGAGAAATCACCCACAGCTTTCCCCCCACTCTTATGTTAAGTATTATATTATTGTATAGGCTGTATTCAGTAATCTCAACCAGAGGTGACTTTTTATATAAATTTACAATAAAAACAGCAACAAAAAAATTATAAAGGAGAACCATCAATGATTAAAGCTATACTTGAACAGCAAACAACATGAACAGACTCTATCACCATTTTAACAGTGTGTATAGCTCAATTTAGACCACAACCCAGTACTGCTTTGAGGGGTAATGAAACAGTTAATCTAATTTCCACCTCTTGAGATGGAGTGGAAAACATGGTCAAGGGGTATATCTAATTTGCAGCATGACATTGCAGGGCCTTGGCTCTAAGCACACACTAACAAATTGCTGCTTAGATAAGCAAATCAACAGGGACCAGAGCAGAGCAACCCAGGGCTTAGAGGACACAATGGGAGACAGGGCAAAGTTATTTTGTGGCAAATATGTGTCTGGAATCATGACATATGACACACAGGTAACCACTATATGAAGTTAGGTTACTAGTATCAACCTTTTTCATATTAATTGACTACAAATGTTTACAACAAGCATCTAGTGTGGAGACATATTTACTTCTCAATGGTAATGTAGCATCAGATTGTTTCATTCACAAAAAAGTTAACTCTGACTGCAAAGTGGTAATTGTGCTGTATAAATAATTTATACACACAGTGTACAACAGAGCTCTTACTCTAGAACTCTGCTGAGTGTTATATTGTATGTATGTATTCTATGAGATTCATTTAGACTACAGACAAGTCCATCATCATAACAACAAGCATGCAAATATTTATGAATACAGTGGCCCTGGGAGCATAACACACTGCAACTAAACAAAACACATGAATATATGCTGTCAGATTGATGTTTTCTTCATTTGCTTGTGTTTTTCTATTTGCATTTGTTTTCTTAAGAAGCAACATATTGAACTCTCAGGGCCACTGTAGATGGAATAGGAACCCATAGTTTCCTGTTACATGTTCTTCATCCTAAGATTTTATGTAATAATGGAGTTGAAAGTCACCTGATCTGCCATCTCGCTGGAAGTCCACATGGTACCACTCGCCGTCATTGACTTTCTTGTTGACTGCCTTAGTCTTTGTGGTTCCAGAGCCCATGTCCAGCAGCAGGTACAGATGACCATCCAGCATCTCAATGGCAAAGAAGTCCACCTTGAGAGTCTGGGGACTCTTGGAATCCTTGGGCTGCTGCTTGGGCTTGCCATGGCTGAAGAGGAGAAGGCCGTTGGGCTCTGTGGTACGGAAGTCAAAAGATATGGAGCCTGTCTTCTTAGCGTTCCACTTGTTGAGGATGATGAGAGACTCTGGTGTCTCAAATGTGATAGGGTCCAGAGTGGCCACGTTCTCACACTTAAAGGCCACAGTACCATGGATCTTCATCTTGGGATCACCCTGCCTGGCCAGCCTGGATAGCTCAAGTCTGACATCATTGTTTTTGTACACAACCTGAATGAATAGGGGTAGAAAAAGCGAGTCAAATCTACAGTCATACGTACAGTAGCATATCTCACCTACAAAGTGAAAGATTGACAGCTATTGCTGTTTGCAGAATGTAAATGTCACAATCTTTCAAAAACATCTCAGGTTCATATTGTCATATGTTAACCTCAGCTGCACTGACTAATGAAATGGAAAAGTTGCCTAAACTCTGACACTTAAAATGAAAAGTGATTCATAAAAGGACTTGACTGAATCACATCTTGGCAGAGTGCACTGTCAGAAGTTGTCTGCGCCCAGCCAAGCATACAACCATGTATGAAACCAGTTAGGGCAGTATCGGTCAAACATCTTATCTTCTCAATTGCCTAAGGTTAGTGAAGCTCCAGGTCTGAATTGCGCCAAGGTGTTTGGACCCCGTTACATTTGCCTCCACATCTATTTCTTATGTATAATTGCTTTCAAAAATGAATGAGCTGGATATGAAAAACAGCAGCTGTCCATGTGGCATTTCACCCCCTCAGGACAGTGTTTCATAAGCAGGGTTTGCACAGCTCAGCCCTTGGTCATTTTTTCTACACCACACCTACAAATGAGGATCTGTGTTTAAACAGGACCAAATGACAGTTATTCATTTTATGTTTGTATATATATATATATATATATATGTATGTGTGTGTGTGTTTGTAAATGAATTTGAGGAGTGGTCGATGAAGTCACTTTCTAACTGTTGACACCTGTGGTTCACGAGAGCATAGTTTGTTTGAAGACACATATTTGTCTGCCTGAGGCTTCAACCAATTGGTTTCTGGTTTGATTTGGTTACAGATTGCTGTAACACAGGTGATCAATGCCACTTTTGTGAACACTGTTTTTTGTCTGTCTGAAGAAGATCTGATTGACTGAAACACTGCACAGCTATAGTCAGTAAAACATTATGATAGCACAGCAGAGTGTGGACTCTGCCTCTTCTTTTTCTTTTTGTTTCAGCACCTGCAAAAACGTTTTTGTGTAGTTCTGTCTTTTCAGTGTTCACCAAATGTCACTCACATCACCCTGTTTTCTTTTCTCCCTATTTGAAGTTTTCACAACACAAGTGTACTGCACTCTGGGTGGATTGAGTGTAAAGAGTTGAGACATCTATTTTTGACATTTAGCTCCACTGTCAACTAAAGGAAGAGACAGCAATAGTGATAATGGTAGGAGAAAATGATTCCATCTGGTAGCATCTCTTGGGATGGTGTGTGAAAAGTGAGATGGTGAGTGATAAATCTAAACTGCTGCCTTGATTGCAGGTGTGGAGTAAAATGCTGATTGAAGCCCCTGTTGGAGCCTGTGATTAGAATAAAAGTGGGCAGATGATGGATATGCCTCTCTGAAGCAAATTAAAAGTCAGTGCATGAGCTTACATATACACACTGCAACATTCAGAATGCTGTACATAATTTAGAAAATTGATGAAATGCAAAAATCTGCATATTGTCATGCAGAAACCCTCATATCAGTACCAGTTCATATTCCCAGACACTGTAAAGCAGACACAGTTTGGCACCAGGGTGCTTAAGTAAATGAAGTGCATTAGTGCTGTGACCTTTGAAGTGCCAAGTGTTGTAGAGCTCAAGTGCAGAAGTGACAGACAGTAGCAGCCCATTACAAAAATTGCATCATGTCATTAAACTACCAATTAACCAGGATTAGGATCATAATCATATGGTACAGTGAGAGCATCAACTGGCAAATTTGACACCCTGGTCATTTTTATTTACTTTTTGTCTCACTAGTGAACTCCCTTTGTGTATAAAACTTTTGATCTCCTGTTTCAGTTTTATGAAGATACCATAAGAGCATATCAAATTCTGTTCTGAACACTGTAGAAAGCTGCTCCTGAAGTAAGCCTTAAAACTACTGATCAAATTGTAGAAGCAGCTACAGTGTATGTATGGGGGCTCTATATGCCACAGTGTAGAAATCAAATGGGAGTGCTACTGTAATTGGCGACAATCTTGCAGAAATTAGAGACATAACCCTGTCATTATCCAATATCTGTAGTAAAAGAGTGTAAGTGTAGGTGCAGCTGGAATACCAAGGATCCCTCTGTCTAGTTCTACCCAATTTCCATTTGAGAAACTAATTAACATTTTGGTGAATGTCAAATTTTTTTCCACTTTAAACATCAGTGCGGTCATGATATTTTACAAATTACCTCAGCACCAAAACACACACACACATTAGAAGTGTTTTAAAATAATCTGTAGTTGAAGTAGCAAAGCAAGTATTATGAAGACAACTAAGACTTTAAACACAAAGCTGTCAACAGTGTGCCAGGGAGATGGATAAAGGAGCAACTAATATTTAACAACAACCCCCCACAGGCACAGGCCGACTCCTCCACAGTGCTCTAGCACTACCAATTGGTAGAAAAGATTAGCATGTGACGGATAGCCCCATTATGGTTACAGCATGCATACAGTACAGATTTACATAACAAAAGAGTTCTAATAGTAAATCTGTATCACTTTCAACGGGCCACATCAAATGAGTTACAGCTGTGAAAACACTGGCCATGTCCTTTATTTGCTGTCATGCTAAGCGTTCACCTGAAAAAGGGGACACCTCCGATGGGATTGCATTTGCATGGAGCATTATGTTTATCACTCAGTCAGATCTACTGTGTCTAAGCACTCGGGTAGATGGAGCTCATAGCGGTGCATCAGAATTAGGTAAGCTCAGGCTTAGTTTCTTGTAAATGCTTTGTGACTGACTGTATCCGGCTGCATTTAACTACAAGGGAAACAGGAAACAAATAATGGCAAGCTTTTATTCTCACATCATTATCTTCCCTTTAACAAAAATGTACAGGACAGCATGTTCTCAAGTCTGACGCAGAGCCAAATTGAACGCTTTAAAGATTTTATAGAAATAGAAATGTAATAAGAAGGTAATTGAACAAGAATCTCCTAATACCAGAAAGAATATAAAAGGGACTAAATGATGATATCTCTACTGGACTTTAGTCATGTAGACTAAAGGTGTTACAAATACAGCCAATAAACCAAAATCAATTCTTTATAGTCAAGACAAAGGGCACCTTTCAGAGTCAACGGAGCCTCGGTCTGAGCTACGACTGGTGCTGCACTAGTAGTGCTGCACTAATTTGTCATCAAGCTACGGCTGTGACAACTGAGCTATTACTGCACCACCGTTTGTTTTGCCATCAGAACCAACAGGCAGGCGTGGCAACTCAGACTGGAATCTGCACACAAATGCTGCAACAAGCCACTTGGGAACAGGCCATCAATCAGGGCCTACAGCACATGCTGTTAAAGCACCACTCATATGTTATCACGACATACACAGAAGCTGACCTGACACAGGGCTTCCGTTTAATTCAACAGGCTGTATGATGTGATGCAGAGAGCTTGTCAATGTAGTAAAAATGTCAGAAATAAATTAAAAGCCAAGTAGATTAAAGTAACTATGGATTTTACAGTGTATGGCCTTTTTTATTTGGTATTGACATCTGCATTTGTCTGGTAAAGCTAAATAAGGGATATTAAATGATCCCATGAGCAAATAAAATAGGGGAAATTCGGTCTGTCTCACATCTCCTGGGAACTATCACAGCTCCGCACAATATTTAAAGGTTTTTGAGCAATTCAGTACATTGATCTCAGGATAGCGAGAGCAGCAGCTGTGGTTAGGCTGATCTAAAACAGTGGGGGCAGCTCAGTGGGGTGGATGTCCATGTTTAGGGTGCACCAATCCCATTCCTGTTGTCACCACATCTGCAGAGACATGTAGATAACTAAGACAGTCCCCTTAACAACTAGACCTCTAATGAGCTGAACATGGCGTGTGGACATGTGGTCCACACCCTGCCTGCTCATTAAACAGAGCTGTCTCAGACCTCTCCTAGAGGTTCAGCGAGGACGAAAGCCTGCGCTTGAGGTGAGAGACAAAATGTAGGACACCAAAGGAGCAAGGGGAGCTACAAAAAAAGAAAAGGGAGAGCGATGAGGAAAAGGGGAAACATCTTTTGAAATTAAAAGATAAATGAACAGATAATTTTGCAGTACTTTGGAGATTTGCCTGGTAAATATCTTTGTATATCCCTTGTGGCTCCTGGGGTAAATGCTTTAGGTCAGAATCCCTATTAACCAGCAAAATAAAAAAAATACTACTATACAGCTGAAAGTGAAAGGTATAACTTATGAACCCCCTGGTGGAAAAATTACCTCCTCCTCTATCTCTCTCGCCTCATCTCTAGGGATACAGTATAGATGATATACATATGCCTAGAGTACTACAACACATAAGTAAAGGTCTGAATGACAGACTGTTAAGTCATGAGCCAGATTCAAAGGGCCCATTACGCCACGGAGCACCCAAGATACAGAATGTGCTGAGCTGAATACATCACCTGACAGCGTATATGTCAAAACAGTGCTAAACATTCCTGCACTTAGCTCAGGTACCTCAAATTGCACATTTCAAGCACTCTGAAATTACATACCGCTACTGACAGTGACCAAAGATAATAGCAATAAGGTTAGTCATTAGATAAGCAGTCTAAGATACTGCATATTCCCCAGTGGAAGGACGGTGTGGTGTTAAGTGTGTCACCTGGCTGACTGTTCATGAAAATCCAGCCGCCTGATCTCAGGATCACTGCTCCTCTTTGAAGTGCAGCTGACAGAGCTGTATGAAGCCTGTGGAAAATTCCACTCCAAGACAGAGCTCTACATGTGTGCACCTCGATGTGCATGTGTGTGTAAAACATTATGAGTCCACCGAGGGGGTGGCAGAGGCAAAATAAAGTTTGTGTGAGAGCATGTGAGGAAAAGAGGAGAAACAAACTAAAGCAAAGTGTAAAGGATGAGACAGGGTCAGTGTGTGGGTGGAAGGGCCTGTTTTGGAGTCCTAAGGTGAAGCCAGTCATATCCTGTACACCCACCAGCCTCAGAGTGCACACAGAAGTGGTGTTTACCTCCTTGAGGCAGCCCATGAAGTTGTTGCTAACCGGTGATCCAGGCAGGTCAGCTGTGCTAGGACTCCCTCCAACATAGAAAAAGTCGTCAGAGCCTAGCATGGTGTAGTCTTCCTGTGTATATCCTGTGGTGGTCAGAATCCCATCCACGGATATCGTTACCTAGACAACAAAGCACAGGGAAAGGACACGCTATACTCAGACAGCCTATATACTACAATATTATTGCCTTTCCTTCTTGTTGTCTATGACAGACTTCCCTAAATGTTTTTTCTGAAACCCATTTTCATGTCTGTTTTCATTGTCTTTTTTCTTGTTTTTTATTATTATTTTGTCCAGTTTGATTAGTTGGAAGACTGCAAGCCTTCAAAGAAATGCTATTCTAGTTAGAGAGTTAGTGAACTGCCCACACTACAGTGTTAGTATTGCTCCTACTGCAACTTAAAAGTACTTTAGCAGACACAAAAATGGTGTTAGTAGAATGTTAACTAGGTTAGTTTAACTATTAATTCCATATTAGTACGTCCAGCAGATCTACAAAAGAAATCAGAACGTGCCACTAGGTTAGAGAGGGAGCACATGCTATGAAAAGCACAATCACCTTTTCGTATAGGACAATGACTGAGGGTATTAAAGAAAAAAAAATAGCATGCATGCATTTGTTTTTTCTTTTTGTTTACGAGCATACAAAAAGAAAATGTTCCCAAATTGTTGACTGGGATACAGAATCAGTATTTTGACACTTTTGCCAGTGTCTGATGCATGCAAATGCTTGAGAACACTGCAAAATCACAAAGAGAAATAAGAAAGCACCAGAGAAGCACCATGACAAACACAGCTCAACTGTCACATTCATGTTGACAAATGGGCAGTGTGACATTTGCAACACGTAGTCAAATTGCATGCCATGCAAAGTGAATGGGGATACAACTGGCTGAGCCAAAGAGCATCAGGCCAGCCAGACAGGAGAGGGTCCTCATTATTAACCACAGCTTGATGCAAAAGGCTCGAAATGATGCTCCTAAAAAGGTGAATCAAACAGAATTGGACAGGAAACAAGTGAAATAAAGAGGGTGAAACCAATGAATGAACCAAGAAATTAAAAAGGATTCGAAAAGTAAGCAGAAGAGTACCAACCGCAATTTCCCTTTTTTTGTAAATGACGTCTACAGTAAAAAAAGAAAGAAAAGAAACACACGGCAAACCCAAACTAAGAAACAATTAGAATGATATCTACCGAACAATGTAGTTTGTTTACCATAGCGTGTCCAATGCCTGAGTGCTTTGTGGAAAAGGGGGGAGAAAGGAAATTAAAAACTGTGAACAGAATAACGATTGTTACTCAAATAATATATGATGGTCAATACTGTTAGTACATTGTTAAACGGCAAAACCATACTGGTTAGTAGAATGGCACATTCCATGAATGATGTTAGTTTGTTTCCAAAGCATGTTAGTAACATAGAGAAAAAAGGGCAAAATAAGTTTAACAAGAAAAAAGCAGACCAAGGAAATAACAAGAATGCTCCACAAGAGGTACCAGAGCTCAACCAGTGACTCCCTAAGTTCCTCATGGTGTTTTTGCACCATGTTCTGTATGTGACCAGACCGCTGAGTAGCAGAAAAAACTCCTTTACCCAAGTCCTGACAAAAGGTAATGATTGACAGACATCAAATGGTTCATAAGAAAGAATGCCTAAAGCACATCAGTTGACCCTCTTCAACAGTCCCAAGTTCAAGACCATTTTAAAGCTTTGTTTCTTTTATTGGTATTAGTATTTGCATTCTTTTGTATTTGGTTTTAGGCTTGAGACCAATCCATCAGACTTTCCGGCGTTCATACAATACTGTACCTCCGTTTGGTCTTATTGATGAACTTTAGGATCACTTTACTGCAATGAGACAAAGCAAAGAAGACCCTGACACAGAATGAGGAGGATGGCAATTTTGATTCCCCCACAGAGCATGCACTCAATATGCTTGGTTTTCTTTCACAATTTGAATGCAGTGAATGCAGTTCAAGCTGGCCAGATCCTGAGGTTTGCCAATAATCAATTTCCTGATTATGCAAAAGCAGCAGCTTTGGTGGTGAGGTGAGGTCAAACGTTTCCCAGCAAATGAGCAGGAACAAATCTAGAGATGCTGTCTTAATGATGTGTTTGGTCCAGCTTTCCTTAGAAATCTTAACAAGTATCTTGTGTAGGTAAAAATAATCAGTTTAACACTGTAAAGCACATTGAAAACAGTGCAGTTCTATTTCATTTAAAATCTGTACATCATCATCTTTACACATTCTTATCTTAAACAGATTGGATCTACTCCAGCTAATTAATGTATAGTGCACATTTTTGCTATTTTAGTTGGTAAAACCAGATGTTTACCTCAAAGATTCAAACAAAAATTTAGTGTTTCCTTGAAAGGTTCCTTCAGTTTTGTTTGCTGGGGGCATCCTACAAATATCTACTTATGCTATTGCCAGGGGATTTTCTTTCACCTAGATAACATCCAGAGATAGCATCTCTGAACCCAGAGACTCTGAACATATTCTGGGAATGATACACTACATTTTACAGGGCCACAGGTCACTGGCCTTGCTGTTATGTAGCAACTAGGCCCAATAGCAGGGTTCAGCTCGTTGGCCTCTTGGGCTTTCTTCACGAGACACCTGCATCAGTCGTTCATGCACCTGGGATTAGATCCCAAATGCCACACCATCAACTCAGTCTTCCACCAGTGGCCACTCAGGCCCTGGAGAACTGGAGAAAAGCCCATGTCCTGCTGTAATAGTCTCCTTGGACAGATTATACTATAGTATACTGTAAATGGAAGCGATCAAGATCCTGCTATCGTGGTGGCAACTTTTAGCCAACAGGGATTTGAAATTCTAACCAACAACTGACTCAGTGATGGCTTACATCAATTGGTACTGTTACTGGTGTTGCAGTGCCACCGACAACATGCTGATGTGCTGCAGCAAGCCTTTGGTGTGTTCAGATTGGCCATGGGTCCGACAGATTGTCTTACAGAGTGGTAGCTGCATTCTGATGCCATTGAGTATATACTGCCCTGGTACAAATCAGCGGTGCTTAATCTGTTTGCAATACAACAAACACTTTCTGATCTCTGTAGCTTCACTCCTAACCAGGATGATCTGTTCTTGCAGGTGGATGTGTCTGGATATAGCCAAAGGCTCTGCTTTACACTTTTTCCTTCATCTCATCAGATTCCTCTGCTCTTGGTGAGAATCAGGAAAGAACCAATTCTGTTGATACCCTGGCGAGTCCGCCACTTATGAGCAGCATTGCCAGCGGCAGATGGCACAATCAGAAGGATGGCTAGAATGGACCATCCTCTGATGTTAAGTAATGTAAGTGTTACAAGCTGCTGGATGGGATTTCTAAAGAAGTTTAATTCTTAAAAAATCTTATGCTTTATGACCCTGTTGCACTGTCACTACATAACCTCTTAAGAGTTATTAATGCAGAGGTGATTCCTCAAGACCATGTAGAAGAGCCCATTAGAGCCTATAGATCCAGTTGGAGGGATTTGCCTTTGCTCACAGAACTTTGACTTCAAAGTGTAATGCTATATAACTATATAAACATATAACCCTGCATATATATTTATACTTTGTCTAGAAAAAGTACTTGTACTGTGTGTGTGTAAAAATGTTCCCATTAACTTAATGCTTTCACTTGCAACTGAGTTATTGCCTGAAATAATTCCTCAACCATCCTTAATAGAAATGAGAGCTCATAACTGTACTAACATTCCTACAAGCACAGAAAACCTAAATTAAATGTGGTGACAGGGTTAAATGTTTTTTTGACAGTATAATAAACCACTTCCCAAAAGTAAATGTTGTTGGTCACAATTCCTACTGCACTAACATTTGAATTCACTCATACTTCAATTTCAAATTGTGAAAAATGTGGTTAATTTCAAGGCTACATTATAGTAGTACACAATGTATAAATGAAACAAAAGAAGAGCACATTGACTCCAAATAAATGCCATACTTTGCCTTTGTTGTCAAATGTCTAAGTGAGACTGAATGGTTTGAATGCTTGTCTTTAAAAGCAATGTCTCTCTTTTCTCCCTCAAACTGTAACTTAATAGAGGTCTTGATTCACATCTAGATGTCCCTGCTCACTTGTGGCTCTGTTTTATCTCCACCATAAACCAACGTGATTCAATTTAGCAATCCAATTACAATGTCTGGAAAAAAAATAATATATTGTATGATGGTAATGATTTAAGTGCATTTGTTTTGATTCATTTACTGAGTCTCTGCATCATCCTCTGTACTGTTACCTGACGTAGATTCCTTGTTACTTTGACATCATGCCAATCATTGTCATTAAATTTCCCATTGACTGGCTCCACAAGAGCTTCAAAGGCTCCAGACCCCAAATTAATGACGAGTGAGACAGCCCCATTTTTCAGTGCCAGGTTGACGTAATCAGCTGATTTGCCCGTGTGCAGCATCAGTCCATTCCTCTGTAGGGTTTTGAATGACAATGTGATTTCATCACTGCTGCTTTGAATCGGGTTCAAGGACAAGTCGTAGCAGAAGAACTCCGATCCTTTGAAGGTTGCAACATACTCTTCTTTTCCTGCGGAGACAAAGAGAGAGAAATGTGTTGCATTAATATCGCAGCCTCTTGGGTGCCTGTTGGGAAGCTGACGGAAAAAATGAGAGAGAATGTTCCAAAAATGTTAGATTAATAATACACACATTGATATTGGAGAGAGGTGGCAAGCTGAAATGTGACATTTACAGATATGCTTACTAGTTTTCGATGACCAGATACCAGGTACCTACCTTAGCCAGATAACGCAGGTGTGTAGAACATAGCACCATATTAAGTCTTATCTATTATATGTCAACTTTTAATACATTTGTAGAGTAATTACACATACACTACTGGACAACTGCTATTTTTAGACTTCACATGTCATGCTAAGAAGAGGTCTACCTTGTACATGCTAATTGTATACTCCTTCACTGATCTATCATACAAATGAATTATTGCTCTGCTATCCCTTTGTTTAATTTATGACATGTACTTTTTCTTTTATCTCATGCTATTGTGTCTCTGTGATCAAGGTTGGGCGACTACAAGTTCTCACTGCTACATCAATGTGCAGTTGTAATTATAGACAGGCACATACAGAAATCACAAACTGATTGTACTCTCCCGTCTGCTAAAAGAACTTGAGAAAAAATGAGAAATGAGAAAATTTAAAAATAATAACTTAACATCACCTCCTCTCATCCAACCCCATTCACACACACTCATTAAAAACAGACATTTCATGATATGAAATCAGCCTACAACCATTTATCATAAAAATATATCCAGCAGCACGTCTAGATCAATTATGTGACATGTATTATTGTCAGCAGGTAATTTAAAGTCTGCACACACTCCTCAGCAAACTACACAGACAAATGCACAGAGCCATGCACACACATTTAAACTAACCACTGAGCAGCAGCAAGCAGCACAAAGCCTCTCAACTAACACAGACCACAGGCTACACAAACACTAAGGGATACACCTCTCTACACAGATGCAATGGTCCACAGGAGTCAGCTGTCTATAGGTTAATTACTTGTAAAATTATGCATAGGTGTGTAAGTTCAAATAATACACAGACATTTATCTTATATCTCCAAGTAACAATCATATTTGAACACTGACTCCAGTGACTTTGTGGAGATGAGAGCTGAAGTGTGAATTAATTTATATTTCTTACAACTTAAAACAACATTAATATCTTTATACTTCTACAAATCAATATTTGTGGAAGTGTAAAGGTTTATTAATAAATTCTCACTTCTCTGTGACTCTGTGTTGCCCATCTCCCCCATGCTTCCTACCACAATATTCATCCAGATTCCTGACAAGCAATCTACCACAACATAACTGTTCAAGCAGAAAGCATCTGTGACAGCTTCATGTGGACTCCACTGGCCATTAAAGACATACTCATTTAATTCAGCTACATATGTTTCTCCATATACTTGAGCATGGCAACGTCCATCAGCCAGCAGACATCCGCAGATATGACAGGGACTTGACAAAGCAAATATAACCTTGAGAAAAACCGTAACACTATTTGTTGTGAGATAAAAACAAAGTGGCACTGAGCGTCAGGGAGTGATGCATGCGAACACTCATTAGAAAGCATTTAAAAACAGGTTTAGACAGATAACAAGCCATTAAAGCCACTAGCAGAAAATAAACCACCAAAACACAAATGGACCAAAGCATTCAATTATCATAAATGGGAAGCACTGCACATTTATATTTATGCTTGCCAAACACACTCAGACACACACCCAAATACACGTACACGTGCTTAGAGTAGCATCCAGGCATGGATACAACAATGTAACGAATAAAAGGGGTTGCTGTCCACAACAATTTGTCACCTCATTGATTCCCCCTTAAAAGCACTATAGTACACCTCTGGGAAAACTACAAGAGGGTGTAATTGAAGTTGACTGGATTTCACCACGCTTTGGTCATTCCCTCAATGTCTGAGCCCTCTATCAGTGAAAATGAGAGACCTCTACCCTCCTCACTAAACCCACCCATCCCTGCTCCATGCACTCAGTGGCCAAATAACAAATAGAGCCAATAGTTTGGGGTCATTCTCATCACTCTCTCTCCACACATCCCCATGCCTGCACTTCATAGTTAATTCCCCTAACCAACGGAGAATGAATTGTGTGTGTACAGCAGGGGCATTGTTAGGAATTTACAACACCTGGGGTTCAGCCCAGAGGCAGTTTCAGGACTGAAGGGGCGTACATCTCCTTAGAGAATTACATTTACATTCAAATACTGGCTGTCTGGTTCACTCTGATGTAAACATATGTAGGTTTAAATGAAGCAGAATAATTTGAGCATCAGTCTGCCCTCAACTGTTTTCTAAAAAGAAAACATTCAAAATCCAAAAACCAACCAGCTCATTACATGATATCATTTTAACCACCTAACAGAACTGAAAGGAATGAATGTGAGAGGATTGTTCTAATAACTCACTGGCTAACTAACTAGCTGGCATGCTGAACACACAAGAGACATTTTTTTTACAATATTGACTCTGGCAAAGCATGACTTGTCAAGCTTTAGACATTTAGCTTTTGGACGCATTTCATCACAAAGCTCTCAGCCAAGTCAAGTGTCAGACCAAGCTAACACTCAAGCTTCCATCTGGCCACTAATGGCAGTCAGCTCACAAGAACACAGCTGGCTCCTTTTAGCTGTCTTTCCATATTTGGATAATAAGTCACTCTTCTGTGCTTCCTTCTTTTTGGAGAAGGTGCTGTGGTGGCATACACTCTGCTCCGCCATTCTTTCTTTAAGCCAAGATCCAAATAAAGCTGCATTTGAGTGATTTTCTGACCAGAAGGGGGCAGACAGACTTCATAACTTTTTAAAAAAGATTATGTATGAGCAACTTTGCAGTTCTGATCACCAACATGTTAGCATACAATAACCTGTGTGCTTAACCACCCAGCTGATTTGAAGAATTATGGGCTATTCAGATTCCTCTTTAACATCACCTTCAACATTCAAGCACCTGTATTGCTTGCTAAATGTTCGACCTTCTCTGACCTGAAAGCAGCTTAAACCTGCAAAGTTAAGAGGAATAAAATAACATATAAAAGAACAGCATAAAATACTGCCTAAACCAAATGCTGTAGCTTTGATTTCACACATACTGTAAAATATTATATTTGTGCTACTCAAATTGCATATGACAGTGACTGGCAGCGCCCTCTCCCTAACAGAAAATAGATATAGGTATTACAAATGCAGACAGGTGGGCTGGTTTGCATCGTGGTGTGTAGCTCAATGCACACCTGCCATACTTTAAAGCAGGATCATGTAAAGTATGGACTACTAGATCAAACAAATCCCACCCTCTTGAGAAGTAAGCACAGGCTGAAAGTAAAACGTAACATTTTTGACAATTATCCCCTTAATATATGCTTAAAGGAGATCATGACTTCCACCTGAATTCACCTCATTAGACAACTATATGCAAAAAGTGTTCTGAATATTTTGTGGAATCAGAAATATTCTGAGTATTCACAGGTAGCCTATAGCAACTAGTGAGCAGTATGTATGCCTGTGTATTCATCTCTTTCAAACACAGGATCATAGCAGACATAGCCACTTGCAGTGTTAATATTTAGCAACTGACACGTCACTCAGATGTGTCATTTTCCTGCAGAGGAAAAAAAACTACTTGATCTTGAAGAAAACAATTGTTTTGTCATTGTGTTCTCCCGGGGATTTGGGCGTGTCCCAGTTGTCTCCCTGGGTTGTCCTACGGTCTTCAGTCAATCAAACTACAGCAAGCTACTGGCACCTTAATGCCCTTGAGTCATGACACTGAATGAGAACATGGATAAGTGCCAGCTCCTTTTGTCTTTTTTCAGAGAACAGAGGACAGAAAAAGACATGAACTGAGTGAAAATGTAACTCCTAGGGAAAGGCCATAAATAGACACACAGGTAAAAACTTGTCACAGACTGTTGTTGCGAGTCATTCAAAACCTTTTCGAATAGAAACATAATATCAGTGTCTTCACTCACATCCAGTTTACACCAAAATCTACACAGGATGTAAAATCTCCCATTAGCAGCATATATTTCAAACTGCGTGTGCCATTTCTCAGATTCTTAAGAGATGCAGCAAATACAACTGTGCTCTGACACTCCCATAATCTCCTCTAAAATTTTGGATTGTCTTCTGTGACATAAATAATTGTTAATCAATAGCATGTAATTGTTGATGCCATTCAGGAACCTTATTCTCTTTGGTCACATTACATTTGTGGCTATGGTGCAGAACAAACTACCCACATTGATGGAAGTAATACAATTATTCGCCACTCAAATTAAATTAGTGTCACAGAGTCAAAAAGGTACGGTGCTGCATGTGGATACTACAAAAACCTAGGTGTACCTCACTGAAAAAACAGAGGAGGCAGCATAAATGTCTACACTGTATCATTTAACCCTCAGTTAATAGAAGCTGAGGGTGTAGAACCGACTCTCTCATTTATTATGAAACACCAAGGTGCTACAAGCGGGAGCACGTCATATGTACAACAGTGCCAGCATGTGACCGAGCGACCAGGAGGCTCCTCATCAGTCACTTTCCTCTGACACTAATCTGGCATCTGCTACTCTATGGCTGCTTTTTAAATTAGCTTGCACCCAGGGGAGCACCCTGCCTGTCAACATCAAATCATGACACAACAGTCTGAAACAGACTTGGCAGGATATGAAAAAAATCACCTATGAAATGGATGTTAAGACAGGTTTTAATTTTAATGGTCATTATTCTAATATGTGACATTTTGACCTGATGATATTAGTAATAAATTTGTCAAAAACGCCATTAAAAGGCAAAATGGTGGAAAAATTACATAATTAAATGCACCATTATTTCTCAGTTCAAGTACAAATTAAAGCTGCGAGCAGCGTTGAACGGGCCCTCGCACCCGGCGCCCGTCGGGGGAGCGGCGACCGCGGGACCCCGGCAACCGCGGGGTCAACGCAGGTCGCAGGGCACACGCTGGCGTAACAGTTCACACTTCCCAGATGTTAAAATTTTAAATAAAAGCTTTTACGCTAATTATTTTCTGTGATAATATTTTTCAGAGCTCATCATCTGTGACAGCTCTTGGCTCTCCTGACTGTAACCTCTCTGTGGCAGCTTCTCACAGACTCAATCAACTCCTCTTCCCCTCCCCCTCAAACACAAACACAAACACACCCACACACACACACACAAACACACAGAGAAATACCCCCTCCCAAAAGGAGATAAAACTCAGTTTTAACTTGAGTTTACAAGCTTTGAGCTTTGAGCAAAAGCATTTTTTTAAGTTCTGTTATTGGGTGCATATATAAATCATTTATGCTTAAACAAGGCTTATAATGAAGTTATTTGAACAGTGAATATCTCAGCTGCCTAAAGTCAGGGCGAAGCCACTAACCAGCTGTAGGGATGGGTATCATTCGGATTTTATCTTTATCCATACAGACCCCTATCAGTCCAGCTCAGACTGTTACTGGTTTAAGAGAGTGAAGTTTATAGCAATTTGCAAAATTTGGAGATTAGTGACAAACTAACCAGTTAGACTACATACAGACAAGCTTTCATTTTAGCTGTTAGTAACAGTTTGCCATGAGCTTAACCAGCGTGCTGTGCTTCCTGTTAAACATGTCATGAGACTGTGGACAACGCTGAAAATATTACTTTACTAACTACTGGCCAAACAGGCGCTTTGACAAAGAAAAGGTAAAGGCCAGCAGCTTTTACTTTTCAATGCACTTGTCGTCAACTTGAGTGGCTTATATTCAGCTGGTTCACCTCGACGCTGGAGGACCTAGTGAACTTTTCCTGTCGCCGTACACTGAGTAACACGAAAAAATCAGCTGACCCCGTGTGAAATTTCCTAACTGATCAAAACCAAACTGTAAAGACAGCATCAATCCACGCTCAGCTTTGGTCAAGGGGAGACATATGGTAAGATTACATGAATTCATGTAATCTTCTTTGAGACTACAATTTCAGACTTAACTAAGTCATTCACTAGTGTCTTGGCAGCGTTTATGGGGTCTTTAGACAGGTCTCTAACTGGTTTTCTTTCCAGGGTCATTGAAATCTTTGGCTTCCTACCTCTGCCAGGCTTGTTCTGCACAGTGTGGCTCTCCTTGAATTTCTCGGTGGCGCTTCTCATTTGAGTTCTTGACGCTTGGAAATGCTGTTATAACTTTGTATATCCTTCTCCTGCTTCCTAAGCATCGACAATTCTTCAAGTCTACAGTGATTTCCTTAGTTTTTGGCATGATGCTTTCTCAAGTGACAGCTCAAATCTTAACTGAAGTTTTTATACCGCGTGTAAAGCAGCTCTTGGCTCTCCTGACTGTAACCTCTCTGTGGCAGCTTCTCACAGACTCAATCAACTCTTCTTCCCCTCCCCCCTCAAACACAAACACAAACACACACACACACACACACACACACACACACACAGACACACACACACAGAGACCCCCTTCCAAAAACCCATCAAAGAGTAATACAATGGCTCCATCTGTAGGATAAAGTAGAGAGTCGCAACAGGAAGTTACCCCAAAATCTGAGGTTTCAAACAGGAAGTTGGGTTTCCGAACTTTGACGGGCCAGAACCGGCACACGCTTCGACCCAAACTCACAATTTTCGGAGGACTTCTTCCAAAAATTGTCAAGGAGGGGCTGACAACATTTGAAGTGAATCTGGTCACCCGTCTAGAAACTGGACATCACACTATAAAATATGTCATTTCCTGCTATAAATAGGTGGTGCTACAACAATTGTATGAATATTGACATATGGATGTGTGCAGATAGGTACCATTAACAATCCTGTAAAGTTTGATGCAGTTTGGACAAAGTATGGCCGAAATATAGCAAAAATAAAGCAACTTCCTGTTTCGTGGCGAGTAATCGAACTTTGAGGGGCCATAACTTCCACGCCCTTCAACAAAAACTCAAAATCTGCCGCAATTTAACATCGTCTATGTCTTAAGAACATACTATTAAGTTTTGAAGTCAATGGGATAATGCGTCTAGGACTAGTTCGCGTTCAAGCGACCCCTGGAAATGGCCAAAAACACACAATTTTTTCACCTTCCGGTCAAAATAAAAATACTTTCTGTTGGGTTTAGAATATGGCTCCAAGAGACTTTTTGGTGCGTCATGGGATGTTACATATGTGTGCAGATTTTCAGATTTTTAGGCGCAACGGGCTTGAGGGGCTGTTCCGTTTAAAAATGTAGGTGGCGCTACCGAGGGCATTTTACCACGCCCATGCTCAAGACCCCTAAATTATTAAATTTTTCGCCGTGCCTGACGCGTCTGCAAATTTTGGTAAGTTTTCACGCATGTTAAGGCCCTCAAAAAGCCGATCTAAGAGGCGGAAAAAGAAGAAAAAAAAAAATAATAATAATAATAATAATAATAATAATAATAATAAACAGACCGAAAACAAGAGGGTCCTTGCAACTCGTTGCATGGCCCCGTTGGGCCCACGCAACTCGTTGCTCGGGCCCTAATAAACTATTATTGTGCATACACATATTTTATCTTATACATACATATACATTACGTCACTGAAACCATTTTGCACATAGCGCATGCAAAAAGAAATTCAGTTACTATCATTATAAATGACAAAAATATGATTGTCCTCCAGTATCTGTCAGAGACAGAACACAGGATGACACATAACAAGCAGGACCCACAGCTATTTCAAGGGGGCTGGAGTAAAGGGTTTTATAGGCATTGCTAAAACAGACACAGTAATTATATTGCCCATCTCCAGTGGTGTCATCTTGTTCATGACAGTCCCCAGCATTAACTGTGACTATAGCACAAAACTCCATACATCACTGTTTCCCTGTCAGAAATCTCACTAACACCCACCTTCCTCGCACCACTAGAAATACCCTTCTTCAACTCTCAGTAACAAGCTGAGGTAAAAAAGAGCTTGTTGTGCCATGCACAGTTTTCTAAGGTTCAGAGGGAGTTCATAGCTCTAGAAAAAAAGCAGATGCACTTCCAAAGTACCACGTGTAGTTTTTTTAAAGACTGGATATGCCATAAATAAAATAGGATGCCAAAGCCAGTCAATGTGGTGACCAAAGTCATTTAATCATCTGAGGCAAGGCTCAGTGACTGACACTGGATTTCACTCTGCTCCCATTCACTCTCTGTTTCCTTGTTTGACTGGAGGCCTATTAAAATGATACAGAAGTTAGTGTCTGGCAGCCTATTAAAATGATAGGAAGTTAGCGTCATGAAGCCGGCCTAAGCCTCTTACGTTATGACAGAGCGAAGAGTTTCTGAAGTGCTGTATTCTTTGAGAACATATTTTATTACATGATTATCATGCCATTCAAAAGACCTAATAAAATGTTTCAAACTGCTCTCTGCTTGAAAGGTAGGATTTCCCAGCTCACTGATTGTTGTATTTCATATCAACTCCTGTTGTTTTGTAAGTCTGCAATAACAGTTAATTCTGTGTGAATCTTTTTGTTGCTAACTGTGTTGACAGAACAGCAGTAATGGGAGAGAAAGCCTCAGTTAGTTCAATTAAATGTATCCAGACATTAAAATGATGGAGACAGTATGTGTGGATGTGTGTGTGCTTACACATACTAAGTTCTGTCAGACACCATACTGTGCTAGCTCAACACACAGTGTCATTTAGATTCAAAGTATGAAGGATGTCTTGCTGTGCTCAGAGAGCGGGCCCTCCCTCTGTGTCAGTCAGCAGAAACACTCCGTCCATAGTAAATGCACTCATAATTGGCTTTGCCATTCAGCTTGTCATTAAGGTTGGAAACAGGCATCAATTAGACACTTATTAGAACATGTGGCTCATATTCTGTAGGCTGATAGTCATTCAAAGAGTGTATTTATTTTTATGCAGAATGCGTATATGGATGAACTGTTTTAGTTTACCTTGGTTATTAAGTTACTAAATTTACAAATCCTATGCTATAAATATAAGTTGTAAATCTTCACATTTAAGAAACTGGAAGTGTTTTTGCTACAAACATTTTTCACAGTTCTACAGTTATCAAAATGATTGCATATTACCTTTCTTCTGGATTTCAAGAAGCCATATTTATTCTGTGCTACCTTATGAGTCTCCTTCTACATGTAGGCAAATGTAAAAGCCCAAACTCATTCATCAAATTCAACCATACAATGCAATGCAGAATGCAGAAATGTGACCACAGGGCTATGAAACAAATAAATTACAAACTATCGCGCAATACAACAAACAAACAGTTGACATATTTAAATGTACTTACACATGATGCATAAGCAGAGTTACAGGGAGGTTCTGATGATCTCATGAATACACATTTACCAGCAAGTGGTGGCACCATGCCCACAAAATTAGCTTCCTGACAACAGCACCTGATTTCTTGCTTGACCTCTGCAAGTGTAGGAAGCATGTGGGCAAACCTGAGAAAAGACTCCCCCTGGTGGCTGGGAGTCAAAACCTGGGACATGAGAGCCAGAATAATGTTCATTCTGTTGACAGAACAGAAAAATGTCATTGGCTTGGTTTCCTTTTGGGTCTGTTGTGTTTGTCTGGTATTTTGTGTTTGTTTTATTTAAAAAATAGTATCATCACATTTGGAGATAAAGGCTGAGACAAAATAATGGAATGGCCTACATATAAGGGAACATCAAGACTGTAAAAAGGAGTAGCTTAAATCAAACAGCTTAAATCATCACTGGATTTCTGTTAAGCTGCATGCTGAATCATGTCTTTCTTTTTTTCAAGTGACAAAGGGTGAGAGGGTTTAATTTCCATTCTGCTTTTCAGAATGTGCCCAATCAAATGGATTCACAGTCTATTTAACCCTGAAACCACTGAATTTGTGCACATGTAATGGTCACACCACTGTCATCTTGGAATATGGGAACACCATCAGACAAAACTGTTTGATCCACAGGGTGTGTTTGGTCCTGTAAATTAACTGCATATTCCACATCTTTTACACAGTCATGCAGAGCAATCGCCACATCAGATTACTTTCACACAGTTGCTGCCAACAGCATCACAGAGCAGTGGCATCATGTAAAACAGCTGGCAACAGGGACTGCAGGTATAAGGCACACTTTTACTGTCTCCAGAAAGCCCAATGAGATGCAGTAACAAGGGTGAAAGTTGCCTCATTAGACCATTTCCTCATTGCTCAGTGGTCTTGTATGCTCACTATGTCAGTATGTTATACTGACTTGATTTGGGCAACATGCAAATATAGTGTATACAATAACAACCATAATGATGGTCATGGTAAAAGATAACAATTATGTGTTTTTATCATTGACTGACATACATTTTTATTAAAATGATATGCATACGTCACAATAATACAAAGGACAATATATTTATGTTTTATATTTATATATAAATGTATATTTTATATATTTATATTTTATAATCCAAAAGAAAGATTGACACATTATCATGGTATACAATAGCAAAAGTGGGATTCATTTTCCACTTCATGTACCATCTCCTCTTCTCTCTCTTGGTCTCTTTCTTTAAATTATGTAAATGTATCAATTTATATTTATAAAGATGAATACACTGCTGCTGAAAATTCACCAGTGGAACTGCAGCTAGACAAAGTCAAAGCTAAATATTAGCTTGCTAGGCTGTTCATTACAGAAAACAGAGCTGTGTTCACAGCAACTGCTGGCATGAAGCTAAGATGAAGGTCAAAGCTATATCCTGTTATTTATAGCCACTATCTTTATCAGCATCTCCCTCCATTAATGTATGATAGTGTGATGCATTATATCGCATTTGAAAGGAAATGTGACTTCAAGCTCATGTTTATTATAATTTTCTAAAATAAAAAAATAGCAATTTGGGGGTGATGGTTTTACAAGGAGAGGATACCAGCTAATAAAATCTAATAAAATTCTGCAATAACAAAAACTCAAGTAGTTATTCAAGTGTGCATTGGGCCAGATCACACACAGTCCATGTCTGCTCTCTCTAATTGGCAGCATCTCAATCAGGTGCATGGGTAACCAAAATCACCTCATCCACAGCTGTAAATGGCATTGCAACGCTGATGACACATATACCTGTGCGCACATTTATGCAGGCATGAAAACAAACACACAGTAGGCAATGGAACTGATGAAGAAATGCAGCAAAGAATTTATTCCCCTGAGTACCTTTCACACATAGACTGGATGAAATTATATATTGACTCCTATAATGTCCACATCACAAACTGCAATTTCTGTGTAAAAGAAAATCAGAAAGCTTACAAAGCAAGGTATTATGTGGAGCCTCACTGACCAAATTTACCTGTGTGTCAGAAAAAAAAAATTAATTTTATTCAAAATGGCTACTCTATGATGCTTTTAGGAAATTTGATGGCACTGAAAACACAATTATGCAGAACAAGCTGTGTCCTCATGAATCACAACATCACAATCACAGATTTTTGCACCAAAATAGAATATGTGGTGATACATGTGAGTGTCTCCACTTTAGATTCTCTGCTGATCAGCAGAGGGAAAAGCATAGAAGACTTCTTGTTTGAAACTACAGGAGATACTTGAAATCAAATATATGTCTGAGATAAAAACAAGCGGACATTTATAGTTGGCAGCTGGGCCATTAAACTGGATCTTTTGGTGCACTCCCCCACCAATGAGGACATTTCTGTGGAGTGGGTTTAACAAATAACTCCCCCAAAAGCAGCATCTTGAGGACTTAATGGCGCTGGCAAGAGACAAGGTAGTCAATCTCTTGACGATATACGGAAGCGAGAAAGGGGTACAAGTATCCAAGCCTCTCCAGTTCTTCAAGTTTAGAAATAGCAAGATCCAACAAGAGGAAACTAAATGTAGTAGGACATCAAAATAAGTCAAAAAAACTGGAAACACAAACACTCACAGACAGGCAAATATGCATGTGAATAACCATGCACTCTGGCAAACAAACTCTATATGAATACACATACTAAACAGCACACTTCCAGCTGCAAGGCTCTCATTTGCTCTCAGCCCATTACAGAATCACAACAGCATTACAGTGAAGAGGGAGTGTAATGTGCTGAATACTAATCTGCAAAGCCCAATCCATTTCTGCAGAGTAAATCCAGAGGATAATAATGTAAGCCTTGGGGAGATGGGGGAGGATCAATATCCTCATCAAAAGAGAAGCATTTTGATATTAATATATAGTTACTACTTCACTTACCTATACATTTATATTTATACTATATATTTATATTTAAAGAGCAGGAGACCATAGACATTTTTTTCTCCCATAGGAAATGTAATGAGCCTATCAACACTAATCTATCATACCTGATGATAATATTATTTAATATCAGAAGCAATGAACAGCATGAACAGGTGTGTAGTAATATTTGATAGCAGCTTTCTGTCTGAATGGGCCCTATTTGAAATGTGCTAGCAGCAATAAATCTTTGCCATATGCATCTTAACAAGCTGCTCAGTTTGGATGTAACCTTGTCAAGGTTGCCAGCATAGACCTAAAAAGCATGCTGCGAGAGAGAGCGGCAGAGGTTACTGTCCACTTTTGATTACTGGTGCATGGAAAGCAGTGTCTGACTGTAAAGGACTGGCATTTGGCAGATGTCTAATTTGCGCCACATATATGGAGACGCTCCTCAGACAAGAGCAAAGTCAAGAGGCGCTGAGGCATGTCATTGCACAGAAATAATTCATGTGCTAATTACATTGCCAGTGTGTCTCAGGATGATTTCTGTGCAGAGCTGCTCTTGTCTTCCCAGCTCTCAGCACTGAGATCCACTCTGTCTGACACAGCATGAATGCTTGATAGTGAGCAGACACCCAGACACATCAGCAAAGACACTGTCTTATCCTTATCCTCGGTGCTCATCCCTCATTGCCCAGACAATGCATACATCAACTTAAGCATTAAGCTACACAGCTCCAGTATGTCCTTGGGTAGACTGTTTATTGCACAAGCAAGGAATTACACTGCCATTATCTGCCAATTCAATATTTCAACTAATTGTTTGTGCTTAGTTTAATTGTTAATTGTAGTATTTTAACACATTAGAAAGCTCATTTATGCTAATACAAACATATAGTTGATGTGTATGTGTACATTCCTGACATAGAACTATCACATAAACCTCCAGCAGAGCACGCCTTTATTATTTTCTATAATATGAAATGAAAAAAAAAAAAAAAAAAACAAAAAAACAAATCACAAAGCTAATATGACTTAATTCTGTGAAGAATTAATTCCCTAATTTCAGAAGAGAACCATAACAGAGTGATTCAAGTAGAGTTCATTGTCAAATATTCACCACCATTAGCAGAGGAGAGCAGCAGGGGAAAAAAACTCAGAAGTATTTGCTCTGCCAGAAGTTTTCCACAAAAGATTTACTGCTGCATTATATGTCTGTTGCACTCAGACCTCAATAAAAGTAAAATTGCTTAATCAGCTGTGGAGGAAACACTTTGGGTGTATTTTATGAGCTGCCAAAAATAATTAAACCATATAATTTGAAAAGTAATCATCATCTGGGCCATTGCCATAACCTTCATTTCCCACAAGATGAGAGCATGACTGGAGAGGCCCAAATACCGAACCACTTAACCCAAATGTTTGTAAAAATTCTGAACATAAGTGAAGCAATTATTAAGTCAGAATAACTCATATTTACCTTTCAGGAACCACCAGACCTTGTATGAACAAAGATTGAACACTGATTTGATTCTAAAACTAATGTATTGGCAATAGGTAATTAGCATCTTTGGACATTTCTGAACAAACTGAGAAAAACTATGGAAACAAACAGCATTTTCCTTTCATGTCTCTGCGATAGGAACTTCCCAGCATCATGTCCTCCAGTGGTACACATATACTCTTTTGTTCTTTCAGTCCTAAAGTCAACACAATGAGATCTGATTGTTCATCCATGCCTTACAATGGCGAAGTGGCCTGTCTGTCAGGACCAGTTCTTTCAGGTGCAGTGAGGTGAACTTGAGATAAATGCACCCTGAATCTAAACCAAATCTTCCTGGCACATCACCTCCGCTCTTTCTTACTCAGACAAGAGAAGGGGACAAAGAGCCCTGCACTTGGGTGTTGTGCACAGCTTTTCTTTTTGTTTTGTTTTTTGAACTGTTTCTTTTTTTTTTTTTTAGTGGCCACTCAACAGAGGTTTGCCAATAGCCTACGTGTGTTAACTCCCCTGTGGTGAAAGAACACGGTGCAGCACGTTGAGCAGCATCATTGCGTGTTTAAAAATGTGCTTCAATGAACAAATCGCTGCAGGACAGTGAAGCTTGACAGAATCCCAGCATCACCTCACTGAGCTGCTGGGCAAGGTCACCAACACCAAAGTGGGTTTTTGTTCTCGTTGGCTAAAGGATGGCAGTTTTCAACTTCCACGGTTATATTTATACCATTTCCAGGTTGCTTTGGTTTTGATATCTAATGCATTCACATAAAGCAACTGAGAAAACAGCAGCTGTCCAGTTATGTGCTTAGTTGGACTGGGTAACAACTGTCCCAAACATATCCTGAAGATAAGTTATGGGCTTTGCTGCCTGTTTGTGCACCACATACACTGAGGAATTTCCTCCAGACCTATTGTGTACATCACAGTAACACCAACATATCCAGTGTCTTTCTCTCCCAAGATGCCTGTTGCGAAGCCAGCACTGTATTGAGGTGTATTTGAGCAAGTAAAGATAATACATTCCCTCTTTGTGTCTGAGAGAGCCTCCCAGCTATGACTAAGATCACACTGAGGTATCTGTAGCATTGGAGAACCAGAGGCACAGGCGTTTGCACTGAGCCAAACACTCCATGGCAATGGAGATGAAACACAGGTAAAAGCAGAATGCCTGATACTAGAAGAGGAGCATTTACTTTGTCACCACACCACTTCAACTGCTAAAACACCTCACTAAGGTTGTGCTAAAAATAAATGCTACAGCACTGTGTTTTCACTTAACAGGTGATAGGGAATCATGGTCTCACTTTACGGCTCAGCTTCAAAACAAATAGCACTCTCGAGGCTTTAATGAAATCCAGTCTGCTAAGAGGATAAATAAATATATAGACTAATTAAACGGCCCTGAAAGGGAATGCAAAGCAAAGATGTAATTGTGCTATTGTTAATCTATTCCTCTGTTTTGCAGTCTGCTTAATCGGATCAGTCCATCGCTTTAATTACATTGAAGCTGCTGTCCTCACCAGGGTTTGTTCACAGAGGGTTGTCTTATATGGCCACCCCTCCTTCCCTTCCATCACCTTAGCGATTGCTAGTGGCAGGACCCCCTCCCCACCTTTATCTACAGGGGGAGATTGTCTGCCTGCAAAGATGCTGACCTGTGGAGGGAAAATTACTCACTTTGGGGTGTTACTGTTTCAGCAGCACTATGGCCCCGCTGACACTAGACCAAGGTCATTTCATAATGGGTTGTCCAGCTGCCACTCTGCTGTCAACAGGCCTGAGTGATGAAGCAGAGTGCAGCCAGTTACGGTGACAGGAGTCAAGGCTACGGGAGCTTGATAAAGATCAGCCTCTATCAGGAGTGAAAACAGCAAAGAAAGAGGGATAGAAAAAAGATGATCCTGCATTTTGCCCCCTAAGCCTTCAAAGTGGTGACAAATAGATGTGCTTTGTAGCTTGCGTCTGCACAGCCGCTCTGTTTTGCATTCTGCTGGGACATGCAACAGCCATGCCACAGGAATAAATGCATGTGATTGGCGAGAGCAGTCATCAGAGTGCAGCAATACCCTGAGAAGTATTGACTGTGTTACAGCTCTTTTCTCTGGTCGCTGTCAATCCTGTCAGGCCTATGAATTGATCAGTGGGGGTTCACATCCATCAAAGTGACTCATCCAACACAGATATGATGTTTCAGAGTCCAATTTCTTCTGTCCCCTGGGCTGAAGTAGATGGAAGTTTGTAGTTTTATCGGGTTGTTTCCTATTTTCAGGAAAGTCTTTCTTGTATCTCTGCTTTTAACATCTTCATACATATATATCTGATTTTTGCAAATATACTCTGTATCTGGTGCTGAACTGCATTTCTGATCTTTTAACCTCCCAGATTAGCCTGAGATGCACTATCAGTGGTTGCTTGTTCATGTGTTTGATCAGAGGTGACCTGCACTTTGGAGCAACCTTAGTTTTTTATTCTTCAATTGACATATTAAACAAACTTGTTTATTCTTACTTTAAACAGAAAATCTACTTATTTTACTGGGTACAAATACAGTTTTTGTATTCTTGTCCTAAAATTCTCCTTTTTTTCTGTGAGGCTTGCTCATACAATTATTAGCATAATCAGCGCCTTTAAATCTGCCATATAAGGATTCCACTTTGTTTATGAGAAAGTTTCATTCACAAAAACATCAGACAAGAGAAAATAATTTTGCACTGCAGAGCTTTAAGTGTGTGGTCAGAAATCAGAAACCAAAAAAAAAACAAAACAAGTTTAGCAGACTCAGTAGTCATATTAGAGGATCCAAAATGATTGGGAAAGGTTAACACGTGTCAGTAATATGTCTCATAAGAGCACTGCACAGCCATCTCTTTCCTGCTTATGTGACGAAAATGATGTTAAATCTATTCCACAAAGAAAGGCTTATGTAAGTTAAATTTCTATCTATGGATGTGACCTAGGGGGAGGAACATTTCCTTAACTTGTATTCTTAGTATAGTGTTTCCTGTTAATCATTTAACTATAGAAACAATTTATGCATGTCAGACTGTACATCCATTATGTAATGGAAGGAGGGGGCGGGGGGAAGTCAGTAGACTCCAAATCTCTTTGGTTGATCCAAGACAAAAATTGTTATTTGCTGTAAGTCACAGGAATTCTTCCAGTCAATCCGTGTGTATTTTCTGTTTGCTTGTCTGCTTTGTGCTTATACAGCGTTATCCTGGAAGATACCATGGACTTAATGGGATTTCCTTGTTTCAGCAGTTTAAAGACAAAGGAATGATTCAGTACATACATAGCCTAATTCCGTTTTATTTCTTCTGCTGTAACAAATAGATATACAAAAGCTGACATGCATACGGTATGCAAAATACACATCCTCCAAAATGCACAAAAAAGTGCACATTTGTGTGTGTGTTCCCATGCCTCTGCTGATGCCTCTCAGGAGGGAAGGACTCCATTTCTACAATAAAAGCCTGGAAATTTACAAATTAATTAAAAGAACAGGGTTGCTTTCTCTGTTCCTCTGAAGTGTGCTCCAGAGACTCATGAAACAGCCCTAACAAGGGTCCCAGTATGTGTTTCTTTAAGAAATACATACGAGACAAAGAGAGACAGGGGACAGTGCAGATTGTTAATCATTTTAGTCCCCCTTTTTAAACTGTGTTACTCCCCTGCTCTACATAAAACACGGTCACTTTGGTCCACGTGTATCATTACAAGTATGCTGAATAATATATTTATTCTGCTTTTCTCATCATAGAACATGAGTGAAATAGAAAATGATTACATATAATTCAGGCTGCTCTGCTGGAATTCTGTAATGTCACATAAAACCTTGGTGACACTGACAAACGTGCAGATTACTCAGCTTTCTGGCAGAAATATGAGAGGAGAGCAGTAAAACGAAAGGATCATGTTTTGTGTGCTACTTTCTGGAGAGTCCTTCACTAGCACTCTCCATCAGGGCCATAGCCCTGGGTGAATGAGCCTTTTACCTTTCTGCAGCATCCAGCCACCTGCCATGGAAATCACGGCTGTTTCCGCCATATGCCTCAATGTTCTGCCAAGCCACTCTGGTCTGTTCCGCCTTGAGCAAATTTCATTACGGGATGGCTGTGAGCGCTCTGCGCTGCTCATTAAGGCAATCAGCATGGCACGTCACCGTTTGTAACACGAGGGATGCAGGAGGTTGCATACCCCCAGCAAAGACGATTGCTTAACAAATTTAACAACTTTTCTTCAAGGATTAGGGTATGATAACATATGGTTGTCTCTCAAACACATACAAAGATGATGCTGAGAATTAAACTCTATTTGAATAATAAAATAATAAAAGGTGTGAGTTCGGTAAGAATATGATTAGAGTGGGAAATAACTAGATTTGCAGTATGTCATGGGCACAGAAAATGGCTAGAAGGTGTCCATTAAAATCATACCACAGGACATCTCAAACAAAGATCTAATCAAGAGTGTTACAATTGTTCTACAAGGTAAGTGAGACTATGTAACTTTTGAAAGAAGATTTAGCACAATTGTCTCACAAATGAGAAGATTAATTCATAAGCAACAAAATGCATACTTCAGTATAGTCAAGGATTTTGTTGCTACAGCTTTGGTCTGGTATGTCCAGAATCTTACTGTTAAGACTGTTACATTGTATTTTAGCATTAACCTATCCTCTAAATGTCACTGGTCATCAAAGATATATTCTTGCTTTAAAGTCCTGAGTTTCTGAACTAATGGCCAATTGTCCACATGAAAGTATCTGAATTTAAGTGCTTATTTTTGCCACTGACAGGCTCAGATTGTTATTATATATACTGACAACATTATGGATAGGGTAACCACAGAGATAGAAGTTTTTTTTATAAAAGAGTAAGAACCTTTTTTTTCAACCAGAAACATCACTATATATCACTACCAGACTCCAGTGGCAAAAATTGTTATTTTACCAAGCAGAGCAAGGAAGCTGCTGGAATACCATTGCCTCTATCAGGTGGTTTATTTGTGTTGTTTGTTTTATTATACACTGCTCTTGCTCAGTAGTGGACCAATTCCAAAGATTTTTATCCCTAACAATCATTTACACCCAAAACATGGGAAAATAAGAGCTGGGTTCAAAAATAGTGGAGTTATCCTTTAACAACAGGTTACTAAAGACACAGCAGTAACACTGCTTGATGCTATGGTGCAATATGATGACCCTTACTGAAAAGGAAATCTGCTCATTCTGCATTAAATTATATCTATATAACACAGTGACTCAACTACACATGCTGTTTTGGCTTTTAAATAACAATCCTAATCTGCTGTGGTGTATGTGGAGCTAAACGGCTAATACAGCCCTGGCAGACTATTCTGGCTATGCTGGCACACAGTGTGTTTAATAAGACAGAGCTGATTCACTAAAAGATAAGACATCCTCCACTATCATACATGAGCCAGTGCTGTGTTGCCATGAGGCAGTGGCAGTTGTCCACTAACATGGTCAGCGTATAGCCAGATGGAGCTGAGCCACAGGGATCAAATGGAGAGTTCTGCTGCTGGAGGTTTCCTGCCAGCTAACACCCACCACCCTCTGACATTTCACTGTCGCACCATTCTCTATCTCTATAATACCCTTGAAGACAAAATGAGTTCACTTTGCTCAAGTATTACAGTCACAGGGCTTGGAGGTGATTCTGAGCACCAAAACAATAATAGCTTATCTCCCCGCCTGTCTTTTGCATTGTTTACTCACAATTGTATCCTCCTTTGTGTTCTCATGCAAGAAGGCCAATCTGTGGCCTGTGCATTGGAGAGGCAGAGTTTAGCCTCACAGTGCCTCAACGTGATGTTCACTCAGCCATACCAGTGCCATGCACCCAGAGCCATCACAGTGCATTAACCCCTGTATGCTGCCTGGCACTGTCTCACTGGACTGCAATTCCAGACTGCTTCTAGTCCTAAGGGTCTGTGGACCTCAAGTTGGCTCAGGGAAGGGAAGCCAGGGTTAAATTAAACTAAAAAAGAAAACCAGACAAGTAGAAGGGTAAAAAGAAACAGGAAGCATTACTTGGCATGGATATAAATCTGTTGTTTTGTCCACCTGACTGAATGGTTTAATAGTTATAGCGTGTGAGTGATGCATGTTAAAAAGCGTATTGATCTCTTCTCAACAGACCTTTGTCAGAGATGGATGAGATACAGTGGTGACCAATCAATGTAGCTAGTTATTTACTAGCCTTAACTGTCAATAAGCCTGTGCAAATAAGGTGCATTAGCTGTGGTACATTCTTGCCACATTTCTGTGGTGACAATACAGAAGGTTTTTCGCACAAAGCACAAACCTCACCTCTGTTTTGTGCAATATTTTACATTTAACATCTCAATCATTTCAGGGACTGTGCTGGACCAAGGCTAGTGATGGATTAGAAGGTGTCTGGATGTGGCACAGGCTCTGGTCATTAACAGGAATTCTGAACTCCAGGTTCACATTACTAATACATGGTCTGGTATTGCCTGTGGATTAGAGAACTAAAAATAAACATATAAAGTGTAAATACAGTCACTTTGGGGGCAGTGAAAACAAGCTACAAGCACAACACTGATAATTACCTTTTTGGATGATGGGGAACTTCTTCTCCTATTTAGTTATCTATTTGTGTGTCCACCTGGTGACCGTAAGTTGAATAGTCACTCTCCTATAAGTTCTGTTTTTGTATAGCAGACGGGAATTGAGCTAGGTGACTTATCAATGTGGGATTGTCATTACTAGTAAACCCTTTCACATTACAAATAGTCATTTGGGCCAATGTTATTATAAAAAGCATATTTATTAAAGTGGCTTTAAACCACCAGAGGATTTTACCTGAGCTTGCAAAATGACCTGTGCTGAGGAAGTGACACTATAAAAGCTCAAAAAGCAGCCAGAAAACTGCCCCCTCCATTTACTGTGGCTGCTTATGATGATAGCAGATACAAGCACCTTTTCACGAGTAAAAGAAAACTTTCTCCCCTGGAATTGAACCGGAGCCAATCCAACATTGTAGATGAGTGCACAATCAAAACCAAGGTACTGCATCTTACAGACAATGACAAACAGTGAAAGTGTTGACAACTGTCTCCCTCCAGGAACCTCAGGCAAACAGCAGTAGCAGTAATCACGGGGGGGAGGGCATGATGGGTTGGCACTCAGGCATGATGAAGGGCATGACTTCACATCCAAATGACCCTCACCAGCAGCTATCAGCTTTGCACTGTTAGAGAGGCAATCCACACTGACGTCTGCCCTCATTTACTACAATGCATACAGAGATTAAAATAGCCAAGCAGCTTCAACAAATTTAGAGAGCCAAGGGATACAAAGCTAGAGGCGATAAGTCATTTGTGGAAAGTCTGCTCTCGTTGTTGTGTCTTTGCAGATCCGTTTTTTGGAAGCTAAGACTGTCCTTCTCCTGTGACCCCAGGGTGGCAGTCTGTCAGGCAGGACTGACACCAAACCAATGTCTAATGGCTCTTAAGCCATAAATATGGCTCCAGAGTTGACAGCTTGGATCTACAGTTTCCCATTATCTTGATTCATTCCACCACAAAGTCTGCAATGTATTGCGGCCAACTCAAGAGGAGATTTTGGAGGGATCCACAGACATACCCTGGTGGATTGCAAACTGTCTGAAGCCCACTCCCAACTAATTAACATTTACAAGCCTGCTTGAACAGTCTGTTATGGTAGAGCACCAGGAGTGGCTCTCACTTGAATATTGAAGTTTAAAAAATGCTTTTATAAGAGACCCAGATAATTTAAAGTGCATTTCAGCACCTATGAAAGATTCATAGTGTGGCCTTTATTGTATATGTAAATGTCCTGTTTTCTTTGAGTTGGCCTTGTGGACACATTTCTGCAAGACATTAATTGAAATGTGGGGCAAGAGTCGGTCAGTTCAGCAGCTGGTCTACCGGAAGGATGCTAATGCCTTTCAGCAACATCAAACATGCAATGTGAGAGACCAGGTTGATAAATATTTCACTGTTTCTCCCTGAGATGCTTATCTAACACATTTTTGCCATTACAAGGCTACTCTCTTACAGTACATCTGTTTGTGCCTACAGCTGTGGAGATCAGGATCATTTCCCAGTAATCAAGATACATGAGTGAAACATCAAATCTCATCCTACAAAAGGACAGATTCTCAAAATGAATAATTGAAAATGTTGAAAATAAAGCATCATGTATGTATAATTTCTGATACCAACTTCACAGTATACAGCATTAGAGTGTGAATAACACACTCAACAAACAAACACGTTGATGTTAAAATAATAATATTAAAGCAAATAGAGACTCAGAGTACATTCCATTTGCATTCTATGACTGAGTGAGAAGGGGGAGAACCCCAAACAACTTGCCTCTGATTAGCTGGTAGGGCCATCTGTCTCATGCAATCACCCTACCTATTTTTTTTATTTAAATTTTTTTGTTACAATGCCAATTTAGGGCTAATAGTTTTTTTCTTATTCCATATATCCATGTGTATAGCAGTGCTGTTCTACAGTTTACAGCTATGCTCACAGTGGTGTGAGGCTGCTGTTTTGAGCTAAATGCTAACATTAGTATGCTCATATATGTTCACATTAGACCTTGGCTGTCACTCCCTTGTTGACTCATTCACTACTTAGACATAAATTTAAACTTAAATAGACATGTATAGTGTAGATCCCATGGACAATACTTCATTCTTTCATTGTGGAACTGATTGACCTGATGATGGAACTGAAAATTCAGGAGATCAGTGATAATGGTTCATCTCAAGCATGTCAGTGCCAGATTTCATGGCAATCCATTCAATAACTCAAAACCACAAACATAAATCTCATAGTGGTGCTACAGAAGAAAAGTCAGATTACCAAAATCACTAAGAAATCTGACTAGATGTTGAGAATGAAAACTTTGACCTGCTGTCAGACAGTGAGTGATCCCAAATTTCTGGTGGTAAAGTCAGATACTCATCCACCACCTCTTACTTTTCACTGTACTGCATAAACTGCATAAATAACTTACTACGTCACTGGCACAAAACATTATATGCAAATCAGGTGCATCAGAATTCAACTCAGTAACTCATTTCTACAGGAGACTTAATTTTGCCCTGCTGAGTGTCATGTGGTCTTTGCTGTGTGTAGTTATCTGTGAGTGTCCCCCACTGCTTATTTACACAGCCATGTCATTAGATTACACCACTGAATGTGCAGCTTTAGCGAGTCAATCTTTCCATTGTGCACCCGCTCATAAAACACAGGCTGCTGTGGCAGTGGTGGCCAATTACAGTGCAGATTAATGTTGTTGACAGAGAATTTATTCATACAAGGTAGTGGGTGCCCAAGCTTTTCCCCAGGCCCTGGGAAAAGAGATGCACTCTATGATGTTGTGCCAGGGGGAGCAATTTCATTACTCACAGCAGAGGTTCAGCCACTGGTGTGAAGGCAAAGAGAACAAGGGAAGGGAGGAAAAGAAAAAAAAGCAGTGGCGAGTAATGCAAAACACTGAAAATGAGACTCAGCTCTGCCTCATGACAAAAGTACTTAAAAGATGGTGCTTATCGGTCAGTGTAATGTAAATGGCAATGCTCTGAGGGGCTAATAAAAATGTGATGGATGTCTCTATCCTTCTGTCTCCCTCCATCCATGTAAATGCTGTCTGCGCCTTCAGCCCCAAGGTCACCTGTGTGAGCCTTGGCCCCAGCTCCCTCCATCCCCTCCCAGCTTAGCATGCTGACCATCCCAGGAGCCCTGCTGACCACAGCTCACTGTCAGGACAGCTATCAGGGCTGAAAGAGAGGAGGGCAGGCCAGCAGCTATAAAAACAGGATGGATGAAGGCAGACAGAGGGATGGAGAGTGGGCACAAGCAAGCGGCAGATCACAGAGGAAGAAAGAGCAGCCACCCAACTGGAGAGTATCATAGTTCAGAGTGTATCCTATACCAGACTGTGTGCTGACATCATCAAGCAGGGCCAGGGATTTCTGAGAAAATATGCCCTCATGTCATACAAGGCCAAGGATCCTTCTCGTGGCTAAAACAAACAGCTGTGATATCAAAGGGCTGCTGACGGGGTGAAATTGAACTGTAAAACAATGTGCCACGCCTTGCAACCAGTGGCTATCTAATACTAGTACATCACCCATCATGACACCTCATCAGAGTGAAATACAACCACTGTGTTTATACAGTAAATGCACCTGGAAACTGTAAAATCCTTGTAATTTATTGTGGCAAGTCTATTAAAAACAGAGAGGGAAAAAAAACAAGAATTTATATTTGCAACATAATCTAATTTAATTCTTTGTATGGTAGTGTACGGTTGGCTCATTTTTACAGCCCTTATTCTGATGCAGAGAGGACAGCTTCCCCACGGCCCTGCGTCTGGTCATGCTCCCTTATAGCTTGTCACAGACCTCAATTGCGGATAGTAAATGAAGCCATAAATTTGATGGAACCCCATAAACAGGGCTTTTAAATTGGCATGCTGTTTTTCCTGTCTGCTGAATAATGATAGGAGGCACTTCAACACTGGTAAGACTCAGGAAGATTCCTTTTCTGTATTTATTTCCCAATTTCCTCTCATATCATCAGTCTGCATCGCATCACTTTCTTAGCGCGTTCAATAATTTCAGAAAATGCAGCGGCCGAGATGCAATCTTATACTGGAGCTTAAAAGGTGCACATTTCTGTGTGTATGTGTGTGTGTGTGTGTGTGTGTGAGAGAGAGAGAGAGAGAGAGAGAGAGAGCATGTCTGAGCCCAGGCAAAGACCTTGTGAAACAAAATGGCTGCAATGAATAAAGAGTGAGTGCAATTTATGAATAAATAGAGGCAGATCGCTTGTAGACTAGAGTGATGGACAGATAGATGAACCATTGCCAGCTGAGATAGGGAGCTGATTTGCACTCTGTATCCCTTCAATCCCTCAGTCTGTGGGGGAAAGTGCCATCTCAGCGTGTTGCTGGTGAGGGGAGGTCGGAGGGGGAGTATACATGCCTACTCACCCGCAGCAGACCTGGCTGACCTGTCTCTTACTGTCTGTCACAAGTCCCAAGCAGAGGGCTCCAACAACCAGTAGCTCCGCTTAACATCCCGCGCATCTAACATTGCATTTCAAATCCTATTGTCATATTTTAATTTAGCTAGTTGTCATTCAGACCTGCACTATTTTGGCCAGTGCTCTGTGTAAACTTAACAGATGTGTCCAGAGATCACTAAATGTAAGCTCTCACAGCTGTCCTCTGCCCTTTGCCAATGAAGTGGCAGCAAATAGGAAGTCTTCATTAAGCCACAACCCTACAGCTAAAGTCACAAAAAATCCCATTCTTTTACATTTTAATTATTGTTACCTTTTCCCATTAGTGGTGTACATAACACTCCTTTCTTTCAGCTGCCTGATTTTCCATTTCAGTTTTTCTTACAGAGTGCACATCTTACTCCAAAAATGTTGTGACTGGTCATGTGAAGTGGAAACCCTTGGTGCCCCATGCCAGGGTAATAAAAAAATACAACACACTCCTCAGTATTACCAAGCAGCACACTTGCAAACTATAGAAACATGGAATTAATTTTTGATTAAAGGTACCCTGTTTTTGACCACTAGCAGCACTATGCATGTTTGCATCCGCTTTTTTTTCCTGCAAGCTGAAGACTATTCCAGTCAGGGAAAGTAAATGCAATGTGCCAACAAAAGGAAGGGAAGAATATGACTGCCAGCAAGCACATCATAAACAATGTAGGTTTAAAAAGACATTAATATCAAAACCTAAAGGTTACACACAATGTGTTTTGGTGAGAAAGACTCAATCTGAACATACCTTCTTAGTAATGAGAATTGTTAAGCATTGTTAGCTATATTATACAAAAGAATATTAATTAAAGAACTTGAATATCTTTATCTTACAATAGTTAGATAGAATAAGGCAAAGGACCAGTAAAAACACTGAATCCCACTGATACAGCTGACAAGGTGCTGTCAAGGAAAGTTAATGAAAAATAGACAAACACACATAAGAAAGTATGCCATTACTGAAGAGAAATGGCTTGAGGAGGCAGAGACAATTAAATATCAGGGAGAAAATACTGTGCATACTGTACCACGATTAAGCTAATGGGTTGGCAAAGATGCTGAGATCTCAAGCCTCATTTGCCTGCTCCAAATATGATTAAATTATCAAATGTTTAATTATTTTGTCACTTGTTACTCAAAGTTATCTTTGTCTTTTTTCCTGGAATCCATTTTGATCTCTGTCCAACTACACAGCAACCATATCAGTACAACTTCATCGTCACCACTACTGTACGTCTGAATCTCTGAGTCACCTTTGTAGTTACGCCTGTCATTTGAAATCCTGCCAGAGTTACAGCCCCTGCAGAGTTAAGTAAAGTACTAACGAATAGCCAAGTGCTAGAGGAGGGCAGATTCATCCTTGAGTCACAAGGAAGGCTAAATAAACTAATTAAAAAATATTGCTGGGAGCATGCTGTGTTCAAGGGGAATGGGTTTGAGCTTAATGAGCGGCTTAACATCACGAAACATAGCTGGGGGCACAAACATACTGAAGCCCTGTGACAAAGCTTGTGTGACTGCTGCATCACCTTTGCTATTTAAGTCTGTGTCCGATTGTGTGTGTGTGTGTGTGAGAGAGAGAGAGAGAGAGAGAGAGAGAGACAAAGAGAAAGAGTGTGTATCCATCCTGTGGTGAATCCCTCCATAGTTGGGGTGGACGGTTGGCTGCTCTAATCACAATGCGAAGGAGTCTCTAGGTGACTGGTACATCAATCTGACATGGCTCCTCAGGCAGCTGAGAGGAGACAAGGCCCCACCAACTAGTGCCATGCCATGTGATTCATTATGCCAGTGGGCAAAAGAAAGAACCTCACTGCATGGTAAAACTGACACCTGAAGATGAGGTTAAAAGAGGTAGGAAGGTAAGGCAGGTGGGAAAATGTATAAAAAAAAAAAAAAAAAAAAAAGGTAAAGAAAAGTAAGTGAAATTAATAGAACCCTGCAGCTATTTCTCTGTGGTGGCCTTTGTAACAGAAAGATCATTGCTGTGATTGTCTTCCGTGCTACACAATATGACAAGGTCAATTTTAACCTCTGCTGTACTATAATAGCAGCAAGAACATGGTACACAAAGGGCAGCCTGGCACACAGCCGCACAGATAAGTTTACTAAATGAAACTGATGAATGTGACCCGATGGAATAGAAAACAGTCATTTTAATCATACATGAGTTGTTGCGCTGTTACAGACTAATGTTGCGAAGTGTTTTCAAATGGAGCAATTATATTAGTTCAGTAACCACAATACAACATAAAAGGTTTAGTACACCTCTGGAGCATCTTTTGTTATATGATATTAAGCTTTATAAACAGTCAAGCCTTAATGGTGGATGACAATGGTGAAGTGAACATTTTAGTTCCTCTAATTTTATTATGAATCCTTAAATGAAAGTCAGTGATGTAGATTAAAACCCCCCTCAGCATGAGTTCCCAGTCATATGCATCTGGCATATGAGTCACTTTTCTGAATGCTAACTACTGTTATCTGGATTTTATTTAGTTTGCAAACAGCCTGGACTTTGGCTAGCTGAGACAACAAAGTCATTCTACCTCGCTTCATAGCAACAGCTGTTCATTTACAAGTCACAATGTATAGGAGAATTACAGTAATTTATTGTGATTTTCATAATAAGGGAAGTGAAGTACCTCATATAGTAAATGTAACCATTTACAGTACAATTTGGGTCTGACTTTCTTTGCATTAAGCAAACTGATCTGTGAGCAAGCACCTTTTCTTTAGTAAAGGTGCCAATGAAAACATTTTCATTTTCATCAGCAGCATCTAAAAACCAGGATGAGATTCTGGACCACAAGCAAATTCCCTTCTAGGGCTGTGTATCTCTCCCTGTGTGACAGATTCAATATGCACCTCAATACAGATGTAATAATTCAGAGCACCTATAATATATTTGAGGCAGTCAGTTTGATATGATTCAATTCAGCCCTGTCTCAGTGCAATACACAACAATATAATGCAATGCAATTTGTTTCCGTTCAAATGTGGTTTTGTTACAATTTGAAGGATCTTTCAGGATAAATCAATCTGAAACTCCTACAGAACACAGAAGCATTACTGGATATGTGTCATTTATTAGAGAGAAGCCTGTGATTGACTGTGATTTCCTAAAGCATTTACCTTTATCACAACCTTACTTATATCACACAAATATCCAAGAAACATGCAGCAAACTCAGTCAACATTATAAAAAACATTAAGCTCTACAGAGAAAATTTTATTTGTGTTTGATAACCTTACCCCCTGAAAAAAATCTAAAGACTGAATGAAAGTTATCAAAACTCTGCCTGACTTCCTCTTGGACTGCACATGGTTTTATATTAAAATCATTTGATGACGTTTGGCTTTCCCCTCTGTCAAACTGCTTCATAAAACTGCTTGGCCTCTGCTGTCTCACCTGCAGACTGCAGCATCTTAAGAAGCTGCTGTCACTGTTTGTTCAGTGTAATGCTCCACTCTGTTTCCAGAGAGGAGCAAACAGACTCCAGAGAGAACAGTTCATAATGATATCACATACTGCCGCTGTTGACTGTCTATCAAGATGACAGAGTGGCAAGAGGCAAGAGTTACTGTGGCAAAAGTAAAATGTACACCTGGACAAAAGAGTGAAGTAATTATGTACTTTGAAAACCTTAATGTTCTGTAATAATATATACTTGTAACTGATTTTTCAACATTTTATTTTCTCATTCACATTATGGTACTCAATGAAATTATATATATGAAAAAATTATAATAAACATAGAGATGGAGCGCCTGTATTCTACCTCACATCTGTCTCCAGAGAATTAAGAAATTGTCTCATCTCCTTTCCACACACACCTGCTGCTGCCCTGCAGGGCTAAAGTCACCTTCATCTGGTACATAATTGTGTGCTTTTCAGCAGCTGTCCTGTCACACTGACAAGCATCTTGTGACACACATACAGGCATGCATATTCTCTTTCTTTGTCCCCTTTTTTTGTTGTTATTACCCTTTGGTCTTTGTCCTCTCCTGGTCTCATCTGTACCTGCAGCATTTCATTATAGACCAGTGGCAAAATATTTAAAAATACTTAAAGGGATATATTGGTCTATCCAGTCAGTGTCTTCCAGTGAATGATGTTAGCCTATTAGGCTCAAAAAATCTCAAAAAAGGTCAACCATTCAATTAAACATCAATTATTAAGGTATTATTATTGTACTTGTATTTCATTGTACTTTCAACATGAGCTTCCTTTCTTATTTTACCTTTAACATGTAGGAAAAGCTAGCCTGCAATAATGTACCATCAAGGCCAAAGCAAGGTGAAAGCTGAAAGCATATCCCTTCAGCAATACTGATATCATAATGGGGCTTGTCTGTATCTTATTTTCTGGTTACCATTCAATTGACAGTGGTCTACAATGTGGTATTAGATAATGTTATTTCAATTAGTGTGACCTAGACCTACATATCAGATAACCTGCATATCAACCTGGCTGTATCTGAAACTGATTTGAGTCAAGAAGTATGGTGGACATTCTAATAACTGATTTACTCTATTTTAATTATTTTATTTTATTTTATTTTTTACAAAGTATAATTATCTAACCCATTTTAATGGAGTGATGATACCATGAAGACAGTTTCATGAAGAAATCTAATCACCAATAAACTGTGATTTCTCAGTAATTTAACTTTAACTAACAGTAATTCTTGTCACTCACCCTTCACTGAGCCTGTCCTGACTGAAACAGAGAGGAGGATTGGCCTCAGATTAAGGTGGACAGGTTAGCAGTGCAGGTGATTAATTAATTAATTAAGATGAAATAACTGGAGTATAAAATATGAACAAATGACATTTTGAGGTATTGAAAATGAAAATACAATTACTTCTAAAGCACTACAGTGCAGCATGTATTCTATCTGTCGTAACCTCAACTGAACAGGGCATCATATGGTCTGCAAAATTCATCTCCCTATTGGGAAAAGCCATTTTCTTGTTGAAACATATTGTACAGTGAATCTTATAATGCACATAACAGTGGCCTAGGGGCAAACTGTGACAGGGTTACGTCACTGACAGTGGACAATTTTTCCCAAATGATCTTGTTTTTCTATAGCTTTTGCATGATGCTGTCCATAGACATGAGTTCTAATACTGTACACTGTGTTAGATTCTATATATAGCTGTTTTGAAGTTTCTAAATCTATCCATTCAAGCCCTCTGCATCTCATGAGTCAGATAGCATGTTGTTTTCCTGTTTTTTTTCCTGTTTCTTTTTGCTACTCCACAGCCATCTCTGTATTTGTTTGAATAATCTGCAGTCCTGTTGCTGTGCTCTCTACCAGAGTCTAGTGATGAGTACATTTACTTCTGCTTCAAGGTGAGTTTGTAGGCCCTAAAAAGCATCAGGGGTTTTCCTGGCTCTATACAGTATTTACTATTATCTACTCACTACCTCAGCCTGACTGTACTTACGGGATTATTCTGACTGTGGAAGCATACACAGTGGAAGACCATGAGATATTGCACACTGAGGCTATGCCAATTTAATGCTGAGCTTTACACCATGTGTACCAATAATTTTGTTGTGCAAAACTGCAGAAGTTTATGATTGTACACAGGTAGAACGTGCTGAATGCTTCGCAGCACCAGGAGACTATGTCTTAACAACAAGTTATATTAAGGCTGTAGAGAAGACTAGAGACAAATGTCACAACTCAGAATTCACATACAATCACCACAACTTCAGGCTGAAAATAACAGTGACTTCAGTAGTCATGAAGTTAAAGAGCAAAAGGCAGCTGACGCCACTGAAACATCATCTGAATCATTAAATGAAATTTAAAAATTCAGCAACATCAAATAAATGAAAAGCTACAGTATAAGAATAATAAGAAGCTACTGCTTAGATACAGGTAGAGTACAAATACATTTTGCTATTTTATTTTAAAAAGGTAGTTTCAATGTCATGTATTTTCTACATAATTAGAAGATTGGCACTGATTAGCAGTGTTTCGTGAGTTTTTGTCTTTGAAATTTAGACCATTCAAAAGAGTTTTTCTGTACAGTAAAACTGAGAAAAGGATGAATTACAGCATAACATCAGCAGAGGAAAAGCCTTTTAACACTGAAGGGAAAACTGACTGACAGTCACTGTAAAGCACAGTAAGTTGTGTCTCCTCTTAATTTGAATTCAGTTACATGATAAAAGAAGAAAACCTTCACTTTAATAACCTATCAATCACATCTGGTGATTGCATAGCTTTCAAACAGACTCACAGAAAATTATTTAACTTTTATTTTTTTTTCCCCTTGTCTAATTTCAAATAAAAGATGTAAATTATCTATTTGGTGAATTTGTCATAATCACATCAAGGTATCAGGTTGAATCATCCACCAAGGCTAATAAATCACATGAGATACATGCAGAAGACTACTGTATTGTAACATAAAAGCCATGAGTTCAAATGTTGTGGCTCCTATTTATGGTGATTCACTTTTACAGCAAGGTTTTCACAGTGATATAACATTTGATGTGAATGCCAATGAAAATGCTAACAAGCTGTTGTGTACTTCTCACGCTATCCATTTTGTTTTCTGTTTTCTAAATCATAAGCCAATACCAGGTCTACTGAAATACTTTTATGTTTTTCTGCGGGCATTCTGTGATGTGTTTATTCTGAGGAATATTAAAAATATTTCCCTCACACAGCCTGTGTTTAATTTGCATACTTTTCAATGACCTGGGTCAAGGTTGGAATCTTACTTACTCCACATTTTCTTGTATTTAATTAACATAAATCTCACAATGTTCTCATCTTACTAGAAACACTTTTATTCCAGTACAAAACATCAAGTAAGAGCAAAATGTATGTTAAGAAGGCCAGTGTATGTGGTTTATGGTGGTGTATGTGTGTGAGTTTGATTGTTTAGAGGACTCTGATTTGCATTTAATATAACTGATTCTCTTCTGTTTCTCTTAATAAATAATAGTGTAAATATAGTCTAAACATTTAGCTTCTCTTTCTCTCTACCAACCAGTTAGAGAGATGTGGTGTTGGTGTGTAATTGGCAGATTAATTTGCTCTGTCTCTATGGCAACAGTAGACATATCTGTTATGCTTAGAGTCAAGGCCAAATGTATCTTAATGAGATGACCATTTTTAGAGACTATACAAGTCAAGTCACACTGACCTACAGTGCTCATGGCACATATACAGATATTTTTATTCCTAAGCAGTGCAAGCATGTTGAAACCATGTGGTCTAATTGGAGCCATGTAGATGAAGTCCATGTGTGAAGTGAGGGTCAATAAAAAGCACAGAGCAAAGTCCACCATATTGGATTTCTCATGGGGGGCGGGGGCACAGTAGGGAGCTGTTGAAGCACAATGTCTAATGTTTAAGGGGCACTTGTAAAGAAAGGTGAGGAACAAACTGCCAATCACTGGAGTCCGAGGGCTGACATTTTGGAGAAGATAAACATGTAAGATTGCAGAGATCTTTTCCTGATCTCTCCCACTTTTCCTGCGTCTGAGCAGTAAGATTCACTGCTCGCCCTATTAGATGAGCAACCCCTGGCACAGAGTATTAAGTGGATATTAATTTTCCCCAGGGCACTTATTAAAGACCTGAGCATTAATGATCCAATTCCCCATCCCATGATCCTCAAGGACCTCTCAGCTGCTTTCTGACTGGATTCTCAACTCAATGTAGTGCAACTGTAAGAACATTTACCTGCCTAAGATACATGATGTAGAGGTATCAAAGCATATGTGTACAGTGGATACATACAGGCAGCACTTGTACTCAATAAAAAGTACTTAGAGTAATGATTATTTTAGAATGATAAAACTGAGGTGTATTAAAAGGAAAGTCTGCCAGGTGATTCTGAAAAGACAAGTCACTTTTTGCTTTGCAATATTATCATGAAAAGTCATCAAAAACTTTAAGCAATTGCACAGCTGGGATTTGGGACATCCACCAAGATACCAGACATAAAAACAGCACTTGCAGAGAGAGTAAAATACTGTAGTTTAGATCTGAATGTGAACCTTTCAATTGTTCCCATCAGCATTTTGCCTGAGAATTTAAAAAACGACCTGAAAATAAGCGTATAACCATCAACAGTTGTGCAGGGACTAAAAATTAGTTTATCACTACTATTCAGACTCAATGTTAAAATGTTACTGTTAATGTTCAATTAAAGTTAACAATTTCATTTTAATGCATTTCAAATAATGAGAGCAGCATAGTTGAGAGATTAAACAAAAACTTCACTAACCTCTTGTATATTCAGAAGGAACACAATTATTAATAGCCTGCTCTTTAACTGCCCCCCCCCCCATAGTTCACAAATCAACAATTGCCCATGAGTGATTTAACAAATCTAATATGGACAATATCAGCAATATTTAAATATTGCATATCTATCAATCAAGTTAAATCAGCTGTCATTTTTGTGTTTCTGGCCACAGGCTAGGCTGATTGGGATGCAAGCAACTAGGTGGATTGTCAGCACATGCCCTGCACTGGCAAGGCATAGTCTGAGTCATTAACACTCAACAAGCATGGTGCAGCCCCAGGGCACCCTGCTTTCTGACAGTAATGCATTCTAATCTTGTCAGCCCATTGAGAGCTTCAGCTACATTACAGATAACAGGAGCAGAATCAAACGCCGCTGTCTGTCAACATCTCAGATCAATCAAGAGCTAAAAGTCTGTGGGGCAGCCATGCATGCTAGACAACTCAGGCCAGTCACCATAAATCCGAGAAGAGGAATCAGACTCCAGTATTGCAGGACAAGTCAGTTCAGTCATGCTCAAAAAAGAAAAAAAAAAAATCTGTGCTGTCTCCTGCTAGTCACAAACACAAGCAATGTCCCAAAAGTGATTTCAAATGATGTCCTTCTTTTGCCACTCACTCTCAGCACAGAGGGAAGCTGGTATATTTTATTCAGAGCGGAGGGTGTTAGTAAGGCTCCAGTCAGTGGTGAGAGAAGGGGCAGGGAGTGGAGCTGTGGAGGTTTTATTTTGAGGGTTTGCCTGTGCATTATTCAGCAATCCGCATGGCAGAGTTAGACATGTCAGGTTCACCTTCTCCAGCACTATTCCTCCCTCTTCAGTGTACAAAATAGCCTTGTAGTTCAATCCAAATTAAATAGCATGAGCTCTAGCTATTAGTAGGTAATGATTACTTAATTTAAAAAGTCAACAAGCTCAATCAGCTCTAAAGGGCCTAGCACTTGGATAGAGACAGGTATTTTAAAACCATACAAGCATCCAATGTTTTGCTGCAGCATGTGGAGCAACTCCCCAAACAAATGTGAAATAAATATATTTAATATAAACACAAATGGAATGAAAGTATTTTAGGTAACTTCTGACTTGTCTGTTTCCATCACTTTAGGTTTCCAGTCATCAAGTATACATACAACGATACTCCAGACCATTAAGTAGATTCATTATTCATAAGGAGATTATTACTTTGCTGGTCCACTTCCCATAGTTGTCCTGACATTTTTTCCCTGTGAGACATGGGTACAGGAAGTGCACAAAAGGGAGGATAAACATTATGAATAACATTATAAATAATCAAAAGCATGACATCAACATAAACAGAATACATACAGAATGTACAGAATACAAAGATGTCCCCTGGCAGACAAAAGGCACTGGCCTCACAAGATACATAATGTACGCAATAATCACATACATACAAATACACACAAATACACCAAGTACTTGTCTTTTAAGCAGCAGAACTGAATCAAAGGCTGATCAGAGATTGAAAAGAGATAAAACAGTGCTACCTCATAGCTCTTTATGGCCCCACTTCTCTGTAAATACCCAAACTAATAGTCCAGGTATACTAATATACAGTTGATTTATTAATGCAAACAGAAAATTCATATATATATATATATATATTTATATAATATATATATATATATATATATATATAAAGATGCTGTAATGCAAATTAACCCACTGAAAGTACATGTGCCATCTATCTCAACACAGAGCTATGTCTTTAATTTTAGCCTGGCAAAGCAAACCAACAATTTATGGTTCATTCATTTTGTTCTAGCAACATCATGCATGAATTAATTTGAGACAAAAGTTCTCAAGAGGACTATACAATAGATGACTGACAGTTCTCTCCTCACTGAGACACCAACATGACCTTTTTCCACACCTGATTGGAAAAACACACCACTTACTGAGTTATTTTTGATTCAGATTTCAGTCTGGAAAAATATGCAGGCTGTTTCGAAAAAACAAAACAAAACACAACATTTATCATAAACTAAAATTAGTTAGTAAATACAGTTTGGCAAAGCATGTGATGGATGATGTAATTCTGAGTTCAAAATCTAGCATTAAAGGGGAACTCCACTGATTTTCACCATCAAATTCTGGGAAGCACGACAACTACACACTGAAATAAAAAAGTAAACATACATTATTTTTGAAACACTAAAATAAAGGTAAATGTAATGACAAATCCTTCTATCAACTGCTTTTTAAAAGTAAAGAAAAGGCATATGTGCAACAATACTCAAGCACAATAAATATGTATCATGTGGACAGTAGCATTTAGTGAACAAACATAAGGGCAACGAAAGGGAATCGAAGTGTCTCGGTAGAATAGTGCTTCTGTCTCCCTGACTGCTCTGTTTGTCCATTTAGAAATGTCATCGGCTATGGGACTCCCCAGGATGCCGGCTAAAAGCTTCACTACAATGGTCTTCCCTGTTTATTGGCTGAGCTGGCAGAGAGATAGTGCTCTGTTTTTGTGTACCTATGGTCACCAAGAGAGTCAGAGAGCAGAGGTCTTTATCCTGGACTAGACCCAGTCGACGATATTAGTTGGCGACCACCCTGGGGAAGGTTATGGTACAGTGCAGATAAGAGCTTCTCAAAGAAACTGAATTTGTGGACATAACTCGGAACAACAGTCACTGATCTCTATTATCATCATTTCACAGTTGTTTTAGACCCAGTTCATACAATACAGTATGTCTCAAAAACTACTCGCTGGATTGTTATGAAATAAGGTATCAACATTTGTCAAGGCATTATGTCAAGGCATTTCCAGCTTAAAAGTTAGTTGTTTTAACACACCTTCAAAACTAATCAACATCACTCAGATCCTTCCCACATCACTGTAACTGATGCTCATTACTGAAACACCTCCACACAACTGTGTAATGAGAAATTGCCTAAATCAAGCAAACACATAATTAATATCAGTTGGTGCTCCATATGCATATCTCCAGGAGGCTGCTTGACGATGTTAAACCAAAGTTATAATTATGCCATTATGTAGCAGTAACACTGATTTCTATATTCAATGTAGCCCTTAGGCTCATGCTGTATGTAGAGAAGATTAATCCCATCTCAAGGTAAAAACACCAACTTCAGAGTGGATACTTTATGTAGCTCATTAGATGAAGCTCCTCAGGGGACCAACTTGGGATAGGATCCACATTGGTGCCTTTGTTACCACAGGCAAGCCACCAGGGAGTGGGAGACAACAGGGATCACAGGAAACAAACAGTGCAGCCAATCAGGACACTCTCTGATTTACAGTACACACTCCCCTATTCAACTTAATGGGTGAAACATTGTTTTTCTCGCTCCCCTACTTTATGTCATTAGTGGGAAAATCAAAGGGGGATAGAAGAAGGCTCAATGGAAACAAAGTAAAAACAACAGGGCATGTAATAAACTAAAGTCTCTAAACATGTCACAGAATGATCGCTATTATGAAACAGGTTTTCTATATTAAAACTACCCATAACTTCTAACACTTTATAAAGTCTGCTATTGTAGACAATAAAACAATGAAACATTATCCAAAGAACCTGCTTTTACTTTTACTATATTGTCAGTACTTTAGTATTAGCATATTGATTTAACTTGCAACTCAATCAACAGCCCAGGCTGCACATCATAACCTTTGTCACATTAATGAATTAAAGCCATTTCTGACCCTTACATTTTTAATGGGCAATCAATCAAACTGAAAAGACAGTGTATATAAATGAAAATGTAAAGCACTGAATTAGAGAGTATTGAGAGCATGCCCAGATAGTCTGAGCTATAAATTATGAAGACATGGTGCTTAACGGCAGATGTGGCCCCCAGGGTCACCCTTTATTAAGGTTTGGCCATCATAAATCTATTCCATATGGAGTGCTCATTGTCACTGCTCAGTACTGGACTGGCAATTCATGAGGACGTCAGAGGATATGTGCTGTTGGAAAGTGGGGCTTTGAAAAGGGGGGTGAGAGGGACGCAAGCAGAGTCCTGCAAAGCTCTAAAATAACGAGGAAGCAGAACTGTCAG